>NW_020173712.1:611373-687847 GCF_003031525.2 Neophocaena asiaeorientalis asiaeorientalis | reverse complement strand
GGGGTGGGGGGGGGGGGGGGGGGGGGGCTCCTGGAGACCTAGAACATACCATGGGGAGAAGGATGGAGAGAGGGAGGAAGATGGAAGATGGAGAGAACAGCGCAGAAAGAGAGGCAGGAAGGATGATGCAATCTCACTCCTTCACTTTTGCCTGGGGCTGAACTGGACCCAGAAGAGACATTTACAGGTTTCAATTTGGTTTTCATTCCATGAAGAATCCACGTACACAGATTTTTAAAAAGAGGTAGTGAATGCTAATAAAAGTGTCAGAGGCCCTTTAGATGAATTGGGAAAATCACTTACTTTCTTGTCAGGTGAACAGATAATGCCATGATTAGATTAAACCCCAATGAATTTTCAAAATGAAACTATTCTCAGGGAAATCTTGGCGTTAATGTGACGCCTAGGAAAGAAACTAATTTGCAGCTGGCTTGAGAGCTTGATCCCTGTAATAGTGTGGATGTCTGCCTGCCCCACTTGCAATGGAAATTCCATTTGCAATGATCATTTCACTCCAGCAGATTCCAGGAGGAGGATATCAACAAGCCTGTGAGTGCTCCTGAGGGGGATAGAGTGGGCTTCTGTGGGTTCCGTTAAATGCAATGCATTCCTGTAGGAAGCGGAAGATGCCTCTTGATTAATTAGCCAAAGTTCCTAAGGAACTGCGGGCCACGTTCCAAGTTGAGCTCAGTCACTGTCAAGAATTTTAAAGCTGTCCACAACCCTCCAAGATGGTACCTGAATGTTGGACCCTGCCTACACCCCCAGGCCCACTAAACCTGGAAAATTAGGTTTTCTCATCCCCTTGGGAAGGTAGTAGGTGCAGAGATATGTTAAGACAGAAACTGGGGAAACCTATTCTAAATCTCAGACTTATTTAAACCCCAGTTTAATGTAATTACGTATTTGGTGGATATTTCCTCCAAGGGTTTTAATCTGCCTGATTCAATATAAATTGCTTTCGGGCTATGGTTTCTTTGTTATGTATCTTAAAGCTATAAGCAAGCTATGGGACCTGGCTAGAACTCAGGGTTCTCATCCATAACACGAGAAAATTACTAACCCATCACTGGAAATGTTGATCTGTCAAGGAATTTTAGAAGGGACTATATAGTATTAGATAGGAACTGGTAATAGCAAGTATTATTATTATTAACAACGTATATTGAAGGCGTAATATGATCCAGATACCATATCTCTCTGAACTTCATTCTTCTCATCTGTAGAATAGGGATTGAAAAGATTTATTTCAGAGGCTACTGGGAGGGTTAAATAAGTTCACAGAAGAACAATACTTACTAGCACTGCATTTATATGAGTTAACAAATTACCCCAAAACTTAGCAGCTGAAAAGAGTAAACGTTTATTATCCCACAGTATGTGTGGGTTATGAGTCCAGGAGCAGCTTAGCTGGGTACCTCTGGTTCAAGGTCTCTCCTGGGGTTGCAGTCAGGCTATCGGTCAGGGATGTGAGCTCATCTAAAGGCTCAACTGGTTGGGTCATTTGGTGATGGAGAGGAGTCCTTCTTGCAAGCTCACGGACATGATTATTGACAGGCTTGGGTTCCTCACCACAGGGGCCCCTCTACCGAGCTGCTTCACAACGTGACAGCCGGTTTTCTCCAGGGTAAGCCATTCAAGAGACAGAGTGAGAAAGATTGCCAAGGTTGGTAGCCACAGTCTTTAGGTAAACTGACCTGGGAAGCAACATCCCATCACTTTTGCAGAATTCTCTTCGTTAGAAAGGAGTCATTGGTCATAACCACACTCAAGGGTTGGAGGTTACACAAGGGAGGACATGAATACCAGGAGATGGAGATCACTGAGAACCATCTTAGAGGCTGCCTGCCTCAGTACCTGACAGATACTGAATGTTAAATGAATGGTAACGATTATGATTATTACATAGAAAATTTGAAATAAGTAGATTCAGAGACTTTATTTTGAAGCTTATATTTCCAGTGACTTGCTGCAGTCACATGTTGGAGGAATTGACAGCATACCTCATTTTATTGTACTTCATTGCACTTTGAAGATACTGTTTTTTACAAATTGAAGTTTCGTGGCAACCCTGCATTGAACAAGTCTGTTGGCGCCATCTTTCCAAAAGCATTTGATCACTTTGGGTCTCTGTGTCACATTTTGGTGACTCTCGCAGTATTTCAAACTTCTTTATTATTACTGTATTTGTTATGGTGATCTGTGACTAGTGTTCTTTGATGTTTTAGGGTACCACGAACTGCACCCATATAACATAGCGAACCTAACTGATAAATGTTGTCGGTGTTCTGACTGCTCCACGAACAGGTTGCTCCATCTCCCCCCACTCTCCTCAGGCCTCCCTATTCCCTGAGACACAACAATATCAAAATTAGGTCAATTAATAACCCTACAATGGCCTCCAAGTGTTTGAGAGGAAGGGTTGCATATCTCTAGCTTTTAACCAAAAGCTAGAAATTCTAGCTTTAAACCAAAAGCTAGAAATGATTAAGCTTAGTAAAGAAGGCATGTTGAAAGCTGGGACAGACCAAAAGTTAGGTGTCTTGTGCCAGTTAGCTAAGCTGTGAATGCGAAGGAAAAATTCTTGAAGGAAATTAAAAGCGCTACTCCGATAAACACATGAATGATAAGAAAGTGAATCAGCCTTACTGCTGATACAGAGAAAGTTCTAGTGGTCTGGATAGAAGACCAAGCCAGCCACAACAGGCCTTTAAGCCAAAGCCTAGTCCAGAGCAAGGCCCTAACTCTCTTCAATTCCATGAAGGCTGAGAGAGGTGAGGAAGCTGAAGAAGAAAAGTTTGAAGCTAGCAGAGGTTGGTTCATGAGGACTGAGGAAAGAAGACATCTCCATCACACAAAAGTACAAGGTGAAGCAGCAAGTACTGATGTAGAGGCTGCAGCAAGTTATCCAGAAGATCTAAGATCATTAATGAAGGTGGCTACACCAAACAACAAATTTTCAATGTAGAGAAAAGTGTTATATTGGAAGAAGATGCAGTCTAGGACTTTTATGGCTAGAGAGAAGTCAATGCCCGGCTTCAAAGCTTCAAGGGACAGGCTGACTCTGTTAGGGGCTAATCAGCTGGTGACTTTAAGTTGAAGCCGATGCTCATTGACCATTATGAAAACCCTAGGACCCTTAAGAATTATGCTAAAATCTACTCTGCCGGTGTTCTATAAAAGGAACAACAAAACCTGGATGACAGCATAACTGTTTACGGCATGGTTTACTGAGTATTTTAAGCCCACTGCTGAGACCTACTACTGCTCAGAAAAAAAGATTCCTTTCAAAATATCACTGCTCACTGACAATGCACCTGGTCAACTGAGAGCTCTGATGGAGAGGTACAATGAGATTAATGTTGTTTTCATGCCTGATAACATGACATCCATTCTACAGCCCATGGATCGAGGAGGAACTTCAACTTTCAAGTCATTATTCAAGAAATATATTCCATAAGGTTATAACTGCCATAGGCAGTGATTCCTCTGCTGGTTGTGGGCAAAATAAATTGAAAACCTATGGAAAGGATTCACCATTCTTGATGCTATTACGAACATTTGTGACTCGTGGGAAGAGGACAAAATACCAACACTACCAGGAGTTTAGAAGAAGCTGATTCTAACCCTCATGGATGACTTTGAGGGGTTCAAGTCTTCAGTGCAGGGAGTCACTGCAGATGTGGTGGAAATGGCAAGAGAACTGGAATTAGAAGTGGAGCCTGAAGATGTGACTGAATTGCTGCAATCTCATGATAAAACTTTAATAGTTGAGGCGTTGCTTCTTATGGATGGGCAAAGAGAGTGGTTTCTTGAGATGGAATCTACTCCTGGTGAAGGTGCTGTGAAGACTGTTGAAATGACAACAAAGGATTTAGCATATTACATAAATTCAGTTGATAAAGCAGCAGCAGGGTTTGAGAGGATTGACTCCAATTTAGAAAGTTCTACTGTGGGTAAAATGCCACCAAACAGCATTGCAGGCTACAGAGAAATCCTTCATGAAAGGAAGAGTCCATCGATGTGGCACACTTCATTGTTGTCTTATTTTAAGAAATCGCCTCAGCTACCTCAGCCTTAGCAACTACCACCCAGATCAGTCAGCAGCCACGGACATCGAGGCAAGACCCTCCACCAGGAAAAAGATTACAACTTGCTGAAGGCTCAGATGATAGCACTTTTTAGCCATAATATTTTAATTAACATATGTACAAGTTTTTTTAGACATAATGTTATTGCATACTTACTAAACATAACTTTTATATGTCCTGGGAAACCAAAAATTTCATGTGACTCACTTTATTGCAATGTTCACTTTATTGCAGTGGTCTGGAACCAAACCCACAGTATCTCCAAGGTATGCCTGTATATACTGTGTGCCAACCCCAAGTTCCAGCAAGGACTACCTTGATCTCTTTCCCAGAAAAGTGCTTCGGGTATAACCACCTGCTCCTGAACTACTTCCTGTGGCCCCGCTAGGTCCTGTGCACATCCTCTTGCTTGCAGTGCTCAGTTTAGCATCCCCTAAAGGAAGCCTCCAGAATAATGAGCTGCAGTCCTGCTCACTCCAGAAGAAATTATTCCAAATATTCTCAGAAGCTTCTAGATCAGGGGTCTCCAAACTTGTCATTTCAGAACAACCTTCACGATTTTTGCCTAAATCCACATATTATCTATACTGTTGTTTATTTAATGATTTCATTTAAATAGACTCACTTTGAACTTTTCAAAACTTATTTTTAGAAGAATTTTTAGCACTGAAGTAAATGAAAAATCATCATCCCTTGCCACAGATAAAAGAACACTGCTAAATAAAGACCCCGTGAACAGAACAATGAAGTTAAAATTGATAATACAGCTGACTGCCACCACTTTTCTCTATCTTTATTTAAAAGTGATGTTTAAACAAGTGAAAGAGGTGTTAAGGATATCTTCAGATCCAAGATCTGTCTTTATCTTTGATACAATCAAAAGTAATGGAGGAGAATTGATAAGAGGAAATAATTTCTTCACCATGTTTCAAGGTAAACATCAGAAAAACTCAATACGACTCACATACATGGTCAGTTTTTTTTGTTTTTTGCGGTACGCAGGCCTCTCACTGTTGTGGACTCTCCCGTTGCGGAGCACAGGCTCCGGACACGCAGGCTCAGTGGCCACGGCTCACGGGCCCAGCCGCTCCGCGGCATGTGGGATCCTCCCGGACTAGGGCACAAACCCATGTCCCCTGCATCGGCAGGCAGGCTCTCAACAACTGCGCCACCAGGGAAGCCCACATGGTCAGTTTTAACCAGTACGACCAATACATCTATACAAACGGTTAAACACGCAATGTATTTTTTCAGTTAAGCAGCCACAATTCGAGATGACCTTGGGCAAGTTACTAAGGATTTCACTGTTTCAATTTCCTCATCTCGAAACTAAAGTCAGTAATACTCACCCTACCTACCACACAGGAATGTTCTGAGGAACAAAGGAGAACAGAAATGACTTGTGAGAAATGGAAAGTAGGATACCAGCATGACCCATTGTCATCATTTGCTATCGTATCAGTATCATTTACTACATTCTATCATCCCTGTAAAAGTCCCCCATCTCGCTGTGCTATCTCCACTCCCATTCCCAAGCTGTCTCTCCTATTTTGGCCATTAATTTGTTTCCAAATTACTATTGCGCTGATGCTGTTTGAAATATTGCAGAGAAATGTCAAAATCAGAGACTGAAATCCCGGGTCATCTCTATGGGGGTAGAGTTTTATAACTCTTTAACTAAAGGATAATGTGACATTTTTAACCTGTTTCTAATGTTGCTTACTGACACCAAATTCATTATTCTGCTCTTTATAGGAAACATGTGAATCCATCCTCAACTTGGTATTGGAAGAGGTAAAGCAACTTCATGGACCACAGAAGCCGGACCACAAGCTCCCTGGGTTCTTCCGCCTACCTTCTGCGACGCCACCCCCCACCTCAGGAGCTGCAGTTCCAGAGGTTGGATTGGTCATCGATGGGAAGACGTTGAATGCCATTTTCCAGGGAAAACTGGAGGAGAAATTTCTGGAGTTGACCCAGTATTGCCGGTCTGTCCTGTGCTGCCGCTCCACCCCACTCCAGAAGAGTATGCTCGTCAAGCTGGCGCGAGACAGGCTAAGAGCCATGACCCTTTCCATAGGTACCCATCATGCGGAGATGTGGGGGGACGCTGGGCAAGCCCACTCTGGACCAGAGGTGAGGGGTCACGTATCGCCGTCAGGATGCTCAAGCTGAGGGTCACTGTCTTAGAGGGAGAGAGTTCAAAGTGACAATCAAGATGTGGCAGTCAGCATGTGAGCAGCAGCTGAGCAGGGTGGGCGAGCAAATCCAAGTTCTCAGGGTGAGCAGGTCTGCTAAGGAAAAGTCAGGACTTGGATGGAGGCCAAAGGCAAGAGGGGCCTCAAGTTCAGAATACCCAGGGAGCCCAATATACATTCAGGCCCACTCGCTTCTGGGATGCCGACCATGTGCCCTTCAATACTTAACACATGGCACAATACCACGCACCTCAGGTGCCTGTGGACTTGATATTCTGTCGAGTGTTGATGGCTGGTGGGGAGATCTAAAAAGTGAAGCTTGTCCCACGTTTAGTGTTGTATATTCATTTCTCAATATAAGACTCTACACAAAGCATACCCTCAGTAAACGCTGGCTTGTTGGCTGTTGAAGAATTTCTCATAGGGGATAAAATTTTAGCCATGGTGGAGGCAGAGAAATTAAGTGTCCTTACTTCAAACCTTCCAGGAACAACCAAAGCTGGTTTACAAGAACCTTCACGATCTGGGCTCCATTATCTCTCCAGCCACCTTCCTTCCCACAGCATTCAGCAGTCCATGTCCCAACCACATGAAGCTGCTTACCATTCTCCAGGAGCCTTGTCCTCTCTCGCTTCCTGACCTTTGCTCAAGCCGTTTCGTCTGTAAAATCTCCTCCAATCCCGCCTAATATTCCTTTACTCCGTGGGCTCCCACAGAGCTCCACAGCACTGTTACGCCTTCAGTGCTGGGCTGCTCAGGAGACCAGAAGTTTCTTGAGTGGAGGGGCAATGTCAGTCTTACTCAGTTCCATCCCGTGCCCAGCGCATACCAAGCACATGGTAAACGTTGCTTTTGTGTGAGGACATTCTTACAGATGGTTCAGGTTCTCTTCCTCCTGCAAAGACATGGAAAGAGATTTTCTTTCCTGGCATTTCAAATAAGGGGCCTACTTTACATTGGTGGGGTTTTTTTTTTTTTTTTTTCCTTTTCTCCTGGTCTTCAGGTAAAAGCAGTTAAAAACCAAAAAAAAAAAAAAAAAAAAAGAGGGAGTGGGCAGAAAGAATAGAGGGAGCAGAGCTTTAGCAACTGCATCCTAATTGTACTCCCTGAATTGTCCTCTTCCAAACTTCAGACACGTTCAAGGCAATAGCCCGGGATTGATTCCCAGAGGTAAGGGACTGGCTTCACTGCCACAGCAGCAGAAACAAAACCAGCAGGGCAAGAAATAGTGGGATTCCACACCTCTGCTTCCACCGCCTTGCTAACAGAAGAGGTTAAAGGGTGGATTTGTTCTGCCATGGGGAAGATGAAAATCACGCACTGCTGTGCTATCAAGGAAAAAAAAATCATGGTTAGAAGAATAACAGCAATTTACACTGACACAATTTTTGAGCTTAATGAATTTTGTTGCCAGATAATTAGGAGAAGGAAATTTTCTCCCCCAAATCCATATTCTCTCTAATATCTCATATAAATTGACTTGCAGATCATTATGAGAACCCACTGGAAAAACAGGTGGCGCCAGGAGAAGGAGAAGGATGAAGCCAGTTCAGCCTACAAATCATGGCCCACAAGCTGAGACTGGCCCACTGCATGTTTCTGTAGAGATGCTAAGAATGGTTTTTGTGTTTTTAATACTAAAATGTGTAAAAACGATTTGCCTCTCAGCAGGAACAGTTGTTCAGTTTTGCTTCTTGGCCCACAAAGCCTAAAATATTTACTATCTGGCCCTTCACAGAAAAAGTCTGCTCAACTCTAGTCTGATGGATAAGGCATCATAGTCTGGAAAAGCCAGGCTCGTGAGGAAGACCTCACTGTTGAGAGCTGTGCCGTCCAACATGGTTGCCACCTATTATATGTGGCTATTTAAAGTTAAACTTAAATAGAAATTCACCAGCCACATTTTAGTAGTCACAGGGGGCTGATGGTTTTCAAATTGGACAGTAAAGCTATAGGACATTTCTATCACAGGAAAATCTGTTTGACGGTGCTGGTATAAAAGGTGGCATGTGTGTGTATGTATTTCCATGCCCTAACCTCCAGTTCCCTGAATCAACTGACTGGGAACCCAAAGTGACTCAATGTACCTCAACCTGAAAAATGAGTCAATCCCATGTTCCTCTATTTAGAAACATCACTGAACATTGTCTCTGTCCTTGGACACCACTGACAATCTCTGATGATTTAGCTGTCCAGCATTCCAGTTGTCTTGATATGGTCAGTATACATTATACTGAGTGAGGGGAGGTTTGCTGGCCGTGGAAACAGAAAGATCTTAGTTCCAGGGCTTCCGGGTCCCTTCACTACCTGGATTACCCTTGCCGAGCCCCTGTGTTGCTCTAATTCTCCATCTGCTTCTCAGTGAAGCCCACTGTAACACCTGAGAAGGCCTTTTTGGCAAACTGTAAAGCACTGCCCAAGACTCACATACCATTGTATTCCCAATACCTAACATTGTACCTAAAAAAAAGACACAATAAATATTTGGTAAATGATAAAGAAAGAGTAGGGCTTCCTGTCCAAAGAAGAAAAGATCTCTCAGGCTAAAGTCCTGTAGCAATGACTCTTCCTATAGGACTATTCAGAGCAACATTAAAAGGATTCACTTGTGCATAAAATAGGGACGATTTAGTGCCACTTGTATAAAACTTCTCATTGTCACATAGCAGTTGGACCAGGATCTCATGACCTCTCTCCTTTCAGGTGATGGAGCCAATGACGTAAGCATGATTCAAGCTGCTGATATTGGGATTGGAATATCTGGACAGGAAGGCATGCAGGTATCATTTGCTTCAACTCTACTTGTTACTTGCTTACTCTCCTTTATCCTTATTAGTGAGTTAAGCAATTCCCCACAGTGTTGGAGGTATTTATACTGAAGAGCTTTGCAGAATATCATCTGAAAGACAGATATCCTTGCCTATACATAACCTCCATCACCACATCCCTACTGCCCAGTCCTTCAGAATAAAGAGAGTGATCAAAGATGCTTGGCTTCTTATAGACAGCTGGCGATACCCATATTCTAAAGCCAACTAGTACCCAACCGTTCAGGGAAAACAAAGCCTTCCCGATTCCCTGCTTCCTCCCTGTAACCTCCACCCACATCCAAGTTTGCAGTGCCCTCTGTGAGCAGTGACAGCCGTAAGGACATCGGAAAATATTTTTCAATTGCCATTTGAGTCGTGATGGCTAGATGGACCTGTAAGTTGCTTGGTATACCTTAAAAGTGTACCAAAATTACTCAAATTCAGCTTGGAACAAACATACTAACTTGAGCTGCTGATGTTTCCCGTTAAGACAGACCCCACCTTGGGGCTCTGAACCATTAACAACTGTATTCCCACCACCAGTGCAGACGTTAGGTGGTGCCTAAATTTGTTGGTGGGGAGGAATGAACACCGTCACCTTTCGAGTGTCTATCGTAGGCCAGCACTCTATTCGCACTTCACACTTATTATCCCAGTTAACTTCAGCAGCCACCACCCTGTGTGTTAGGGGTTGTTATTCCACTTTTTCAGATGAGGAAACTGAGGCTGAGAGCGGTTAAACGCCCTGACCCAGACTCGGACCAGGATTTATAACCAGGCACGTCCAAACCTCATACTCTAAAAAATTACCATGAACTGGGCCTTGTTTCTGAGTCATCCCAAGGGCAGAAGACACATTTCAGCTCCATGGAAAGGAAGAGCTATCCATCCATCAGCTCCACATGAGACTGGAGCAAATGGCCTGCTTTGGTGGGTGGCCAAGGGTGTTGAGAGGTTTGAGGATCACTTGCATGGAAGCCCCTACTCCCTGGTCAACCATCACATCCCTAGACGGTGCCCAACACACACTGGTTCACAAGAAAGGCTTATTGGATAAGTGGAAGGAGGTGAAGGGCCAGACCAGACCACTGGTCCCTTCTGACCTGCCCTCCTTGGATTCTAGTGGGATTTGCATTTCCCAGAGGAGAGGGTGGGGTGTCAGAGTCCATAAAGCCACCCAAGGGTGCTGCACGTGACAAAGGGTCTTTTAGACCCTCCCGGCTGTGGACCCAGAACGGAGGAGCACCCTCAGGGGAGCCTCTCTGGTGCACTGGCAGCAGTGACTGGAAGCTGATGTGTCTGCTCTGCCCTCTCAGGCCGTCATGTCCAGCGACTTTGCCATCTCCCACTTCAGACACCTCAAGAAGCTGCTGCTTGTGCACGGACACTGGTGTTACTCACGCCTGGCCAGGATGGTGGCGTACTACTTCTACAAGAACGTGGTGAGTAGCCCTGCGCTAACCTCCCACCCGAGCCTTGGGAGTCCTGGCCAGGGGACAGCCAGCTCTCCCCGCTGAAATAGACAAAGCATCTCTATGTAAGGAAATAAGTCAGGCTAACCTGGATTTTGAATCCTGAAACTGTCCCTTACTAGCTCGGTGACCTTGGGCAAGAGAATTCAGTTCTCTGAGCCTCAATTTCGTCTTTGATAAAATGGGGCTAGTACTATTTGGTGAGGTTATCGTCAACATTGGCAATACTGTCTGGCATGCACCTGGCACATAGGAGGCAGCGTGCGCACTCTGGAGTCAGATCAGATTTGGTTCAAACTGAGGCTCCTGTATTTGGTAATGGCTTCACACCTTAGTTTCCTCATCTCTAAAACGGGGATGGTAATAGTACCTTTCTCGCACACTTGCCATGGGGATGAACTGACAGCTTGTATGGAAAGTGATCACCCTATAAAGTTAGCCATTCTTCTTTTTATCATTGTTGCTGCTGTCGTAACTCTTAGAGGGCCTCCATGAATGAGATTTCTTTTCTGACTGCAAGGAAGAAGGATTTGAAGAACAACTCGCCTAACTTGTAGCTTAGGTTTCCTCCCCAGAGAGTCACCCGGATAGGCAAGAGCAGAACCCTGACCCTCAGGAGAGCAAGGGGGAAGGTTTCCACCCAAGACCCTGTGTATCACTTCAACATCGCCGGCATTCCCAACAAGGACTTCTAAATAAAATATACATTAGCAAAAATGTTTAGAGCAGGGTGATCATCTGGGTTTTAGTCTTGCCTGACTCTAGTATGCTTTGTAAACTTGAAAGAGTTACTTCAACTCTCTGAGCCTTGGTTTCCTCACCCATAATATGGGGAGAATAGGACTCTCTCTGTCCCTAGAAGTATTATCGAGAGGTTTTAGCATCAGAGCTCTGGATGGCACGGACCACTATACAATCATTTGAAGGTATGATTGTTTCTCTGAAAGATATGTGTGTTTTTGTCTTGTTGATAAGGGCCCAAAGCAGGCACACACCAACTGAGGTATTAAAACTGTCAGAGGCTCTTGTTTGCAAAGCCCTCGATTAACAATGGGCATAGGAAGCAGTCAGAGCACTGCTGTACTAAGGGAGAGAACAGGGCCTGCGCTTTTCATTATCTAGCTTGAGGACCTTTGAATAATCCCCAAGAGACTCCAAATAGAATCCAATTCCTTTTTGCATAAGGAAAAAGGGAGGATTAAGACCAGAGTGATGGAAGCAAAACACAGTAGCCAAGTAGCAGCTACAAAATGGCATACATTTTTTCCTCTCACTCCATTCTCCCAGGCCTGCTTTCAGGAAAGTCACAGTTACCCTGACTCGGGAATAGGCATTTCTGTGCAAAGTTCAATGTATATGTAAATAAGCAGCATGACAAAAAATAATGTAAATTCCATACACTGGATGGTACCATTATTTCAGCAAGCCCATGCAAACAAGTCTCTATTTGACCAGAAAGACTGTGTAGTTAGAATTCAAAATGCCCCCGTTTAATGTTTTTTTCCGTGCCTCCAAGAGAATCGTTTTTTTGAATAAGCACAGCCTCTTCTCTGCGTTAAATTTGTGAAATAGAAAAGGAAACGTTTCCAGCCAGCCATGCTTTCAGAGCTTAAATGATATTTATTTCCAGCTCAATACCGGGATCGAAATGGCGATACTGATGCCCTATTATCTCCCCTTTGCAATTAGAGGGTGGAGAACTATAACTTCCATGTCCGAAACCAATTTCCGAGGGGATTAAAACCCTGCCTGCTCTGAAATGTGAACAGTGAGTTAATTACTGCACTGTGGCTTCTTGGGAGGAAAAACAGGCTCCCAGTCTCAGCGATGCCATCACGGGGTTCAATACGGTCTCCCCGGGGTGCAGAGATTCCAGCCAGGCAGAGCAAGTGGAAACGCACAAGGTCCTAACACGACCTGTGGAAGGAAACACATTTTCACGTTAAAACTCCAGGATGCATGTGAGGACAACAGAACCACCAAGATGTACTTAGTTCGTTCAAATAATTATTGAACATCTGCTGTGTCGGGAACATTATCAGGCACTGGGTATAGAGCAGAGATCTAGACACACGTGGTCTCCACTCTCATGAGGCTTACGGTCTAAACCGGGGCTCTGCAAACTTCTTCTGCAAAGTGCCTGCTCATAACTATTGTCTTGGAGGTCAGGAACCTTGTATTTTTCTTTTTTTAAGGATTAATACAGTTTCCATTTTTAATTGGATTATTCCTTTTTTAACTTAATTTTTGTTTTATATAAGAGTATACTTGATTTATAGTGTTGCATTAGTTTCAGGGGTATAGCAAAGTGATTCAGTTATACATATACATATACCCATTCCTTTTCAGATTCTTTTCCCATATATGCTATTAGTAATAATAACAGTAATCATGTTATTACTGATTATTGAGTAGAGTTCCCTGTGCTATACAGTAGGTTCTTGTTGATTATATATTTTATATTACCTATTTTATATAGTGTGTATATGTTAATCCCAAACTCCTAATTCATCCCTCTCCCAACCTTTCCCCTTTGGTAACCATAAGTTTGTTTACAAAGTCCGTGAGTCTGTTTCTATTTTGTAAGTTCATTTATATCATTTTTTAGTTCCACATAAGTGATATCATATGATCTTTGTCTTTCTCTGACTTTTCTCACTCAGTATGACAATCTCTAGGTCCACGTTGCTACAAATGGCATTATATCATTCTTTCTTATGGCTGAGTAATATTCCATTGTATACGTGTACCACATCTTCTTCTTCATCCATTCTTCTGTCAGTGAACATTTGGGTTGCTTCCATGTCTTGGCTATTGTAAATAGTGCTGCAGTGAACGCCAGGGTGCATATATCCTTTCAAATTATGGTTTTCTCCAGATATATGCCCAGGAGTGGGATTGCTGGATCACATGGTAGCTGTTTTTAGTTTTTTAAGAAACCTCCATAGTGGCTGTATCAATTTACATTCCCACCAACAGTGCAAGAGGGTTCCATTTTCGCCCCACCCTCTCCAGAATTTGTTTTTTGTAGGTATTTTGATGATGCCCATCCTGACCGGTGTGAGGGGATACCTCATTGTAGGTTTGATTTGCATTCCTCTTACAGTTAGTGATGTTGAGCATCTTTTCATGTGCTTTTTGGCCATCCATATGTCTTCTTTGGAGAAATGTCTATTTAGATCTGCCAATTTTTTGACTGGTTGGTTTGTTTGTTTTATATTGAGCTGCATGAGCTATTTGTATATTTTGGAGATTAATCTCCTGTAGGTCACTTTGTTTGTAAATATTTCCTCCCAGTATGTAGGTTGCCTTTTCATTTTGTTTATGGTTTCCTTTAGGTCCCATTTGTTTATTTTTGCTTTTATTTCTATTGCCTTGGGAGACTGACCTAAGAAAATATTGGTATGATATATGTCAGAGAATGTTTGGCCTATGTTCTCTTCTAGGAGCTTTATGCTGTCGTGTCTTATATTTAAGTCTTTAAACCATTTTGAGTTTATTTTTGTGTATGGCGTTAAAGAATGTCCTAGTTTCATTTTTTTACATGTAGCTGTCCAGTTTTCCCAGCACCACTTATTGAAGAGACTGTCTTTTCTCCACGGTATGCTCTTGCCTCTTTTGTCATAGATTAACTGACCATAGGTGTGTGGGTTTATTTCTGGGCTTTCTAGCCTATTCCTTTGATCTATATTTCTATTTCTGTGCCAGTACCATAGTATTTTGGCAACTGTAGCTTTGTAGCATAGTCTGAAGTCAGAGAGCCTGATTCCTCCAGCTCTTTCTTTTTCAGATAGCTTTGGCTATATATGGGGTCTTCTGTGTTTCCATACAAATTATAAAATTTTGTGGTCTAGTTCTGTGAAAAATGCCATTGGTAATTTGATAGGGATTGCATTGAATCTGTAGATTGCCTTGGGTAGTACAGTCGTTTGACAATATAGATTCTTCCAATCCAAGAACATGGTATATCTCTCCATCAGCATCTTATAGTTTTCAGAGTACAGGTCTCTTTCCTCCTTAGGTAGGTTTATTCCTAGGTATTTTATTCTTTAATGCGATGGTAAGTGGGATTGTTTCCTTAATTTCTTTCTGATCTCTTATTGTTAGTGTACAGAAATACAAGTGATTTCTGTGCATTAATTTTGTAACCTGCAACTTCATCACTGATGAGCTCTAGTAGTTTTCCGGTAGCATCTTTAGGATTGTCTACATATAGTATCATGTCATCTGCAAACAGTCACAGTTTTGCATTTCTTTTCCAATTTGGATTCCTTTTATTCTTTTCCTTCTCTGATTGCCATGGCTAGGACTTCCAAGACTATGTTGAATAAAAGTGGCAAGACTGGACATCCTTGTCTTGTTGCTGACCTTAGAGGAAATGCTTTCAGCTTTTCACCAACGAGAATGTTGTTTGCTGTGGGTTTGTCATATATGGCCTTTATTAGGTTGAGGTAGGTGCCCTCTATGCCCACTTTCTGGAGAGTTTTTATCATAAGTGGTGTTGAATTTTGTCAAAAGCTTTTTCTGCATCTATTGAGATAATCATATGGTTTTTATCCTTCAATTTGTCGATGTAGTGTATCACAATGATTTGTGGATATTGAAAAATCCTTGCATCCCTGGGATAAGCCCCACTTGATAAGGGAGCACAATCCTTTTAGTGTATCGTTGGATTCGGTTTGCTAGTGTTTTGTTGAGGATTTTTGCATCTACGTTCATCAATGATATTGGCCTGTAATTTTTTTCATGTGTGGTAACTTTGTCTGGTTTTGGTATCAGGGTGATGGTGGCCTCCTAGAATGAGTTTGGGAGTGTTCCTTCCTTGCAATGTTTTGAAATAGGTGTTAGCTCTTCTCTAAATGTTTGAAAGAATTCGATTGTGAAGCCATCTGGTCCTGGACTTTGGTTTGTTGGAAATTTTTAATCACAGTTTCGATTTCAGTACTTGTGATTGTTCTGTTCATATTTTCTATTTCTTCCTGGTTGGGTCTTGGAAGGTTATACCTTTCTGAGAATTTGTCCATTTCTTCTAGGTTATCCATTTTATTGGTGTATAGTGATCTCATACAATCCTTTGTATTTCTGTGGTGTCCATTGTAACTTCTCCTTTTCCATTTCTAATTTTATTGATACGAGCCCTCTCCCTTTTTTTCTTGATAAGTCTCACTAAAGGTTTATCAATTTTATCTTTCAAAGAGCCAGCTTTTAGTTTCTTTTCTATTGTTTTCTTCATCTCTATTTCATTTATTTCTGCTCTGATGTTTAAGATTTATTTCCTTCTACTAACTTTGGGTTTTGTTTGTCATTCTCTAGTCGTTTTGGGTGTAAGGTTAGGTGTTTATTTGTGATGTTTCTTGTTTCCTGAGGTAAGATTGTATTTCTATAGACTTTCCTCTTAGAACTGCTTTTCCTGCGTCCCATAGGTTTTGGTTGATCATGTTTTCATTGTCTTTTGTCTCTAGGTATTGTTTTATTTCCTCTTTGATTTCTTCAGTGATCCATTAGTTGTTTAGCCAGAACATCTAGGTCTGGATTCCAGCTTTGTTACTTACTAGTCTGTAACCCCAGCCCCATGATTTGACCTCTCTGAGGCTCGGTTTTCTCAATTGTAAAATGAGGATAGTAGTGATATCCTCATAAGGCTGGTAGATGGACTGAGTGAGTCAGAAATAAGATGCGCTTTAGGAGTCTCGGTTGCTGTTGTGTTTGCTGCCGTTGCTATTCTTGGCCTCGTCTGTAGATGGCGTCACTTCCCGCCCTGGCGTCCTAAGGTTCTACAACCTCAAGTCGCAGTTCCAGCCCCAACTGGCAGAGGGACTTTGGTGTAGTCACTTACCCCATTTGAGCCACTCAAGCTGCCTGTGCGTACATGGAGATAAGAGTTATTGTCTTACCCAGCTAGCTGGGGAGGAAGAAGCAAGGCAAGGTGCTCAAAGGGCTTAAAAAAAAAAAAAAAAAAAAACAAGCAGTCAAAGCCTCATGCAGTTGCTGAATCCTAGTATCAAGGAGACTTTAGCACTTTGGTTCTTCTTAAACCAATCCTGTCAAGTGCACAAGTGGGTGATGTTGATCTGGGGACTCAGTGTCTGCCCATAGTATATTTCAAACCTACCTACAGCACAGGAAACAGACGCAGCCCTCTCCTTCCCAAATCTCCTCCTCTGAGAAAGAACTTCACCAAAACTCATAGGAGAAAAGCCCTCACAGCATCACAGGACTGGAGTGGGAGCGGGATGACCTGAAGCCCCAGAGCAGCAATGGAGGGGAGCCCGGCCCTCAGACAGAGAGATGCAAGGTCCATCCAGGGTCTCTCAGAGCACCAGGGTCTCCTTCAGAGCCAGGAAACCTCCCATTAGTCACCTGGGCAGAAAAGCCAAAGGATGGAGTTCCTCAGCTGAAGAATCTTGGTTAGCATTGTTATTATATAATCCAAAAACGGGACTAAGAGTTCTTGCGGGTGGTTGAGGAGGAAGCTTTGAAAACTCAGTGGCTGGTTGTGCCATTTCCTGGCTGTGAACACGGGCAAGGAGTAACTGAGTATCTCAGAGCCTCAGATTCCTCGTCTGTAGATAATGTTAAATAATATTAACATTACTACCAAGTTATAATATTTAATAATACATAAGTATAGTAGTATGATATTAGCAATGACATTAATCTTGCTAGGTTGATGGGACAAATTATGCATACCGCACATCTACTAATGTGGTGTGTACTAATATAGTATGTCACACACCTGTCACAAACAGAAGCTCAAATAACAATCGTGGTGTTAATATTACTAGTAGTACTAAACAGAGAGGCTCTTAAAAATAACACTGGCCCAGCAATCAGGGAATGAGAATTCTAGCTTGAACACAAACCCACTGAAAGCTTCCTTACAACATCCTTCACGCCTCTGTGCCCCAGCCACGTAGAGCTGAGAAGTTCTAGTTCTAATGCCAGGACCGGCTGCTTCTGTGACCTTGGTCAAGTCACCAAACCACATCACAATATGTTAGATAGTAATAGTGACCCAGCCCTTCTCAGGTGAGGAGGTCTTGGGTAGAAAGATCTTTCGAAAGCATAAAGCAACTTAGGCACAAGGTTTTCTTCTTCACCTTTGGAGCTGTGTGACCGTGAGGCAAGTGTTGTGAGGTCAACCTCCTCACGAAGTCATCCTCCCGCCAGCCCTCCTGCCCGCGGTCAAGTCGTTCTAGCATCCCTTCCTCTTACCACGCTGCTAATCACAACGACTGCCTTTTGGTATCACGTGTCATGGTCTAGGTACTACTAATCGTATCCGAAAGATGGCAAGATGACGTTCAGAAAGGCTAAGCAACTCGACTGAGTTCACACCCAACTGGGGTGTGACTCAAGCTAGTACATGACCCAACTGGGGATTCAAAACCAGTCCTGTCCGCCTCCAAAACCCTATGCTCTTGACAACCTATACTTAACAAATCGGTGGAATTCCTTTCAGGTCCTAAAGAAGGTTAGTCGTAGTAGTAGAAGTGGTAATGGTAGAATCTAAGGGATGAAAATTACCTGCAGTCCTTATACAACCTTGCCTGTCACAAGGAAACTGAAGCTCCAAGTCTGAGTAGGGACTTGTCAGAGCTCCTAAGCAGCATCTGGTGACCCGGCTGCCCCTGGGTCCTCACTCACAAGGCCGCACCCTCTGCCTGCAGGGCTATGTCAACCTGCTCTTCTGGTACCAGTTCTTCTGTGGTTTCTCTGGCTCCACCATGATCGATTACTGGCAGTTGATCTTCTTCAATCTCTTCTTCACCTCCTTGCCTCCTCTTGTCTTCGGAGTCCTCGATAAAGACGTCTCTATGGAAACACTCCTGGCGTTGCCTGAGCTGTACAAGAGTGGTCAGAACTCTGAGGTAAGGGGCTCGGGCAGGCGGGGAGGTGACCTCCAGCTCCTCCCTTGAGGTGTCAGAGGATGAGTGCTGGGCTGGCGGTCCTGTGTTCTGGTCACCACTCTGCCACTTACCTCCCACGTGACCCGGAAACACTGCTCCCTGCTTCTGGCCTATTTCTCATTTGCTGTTGAAGGTGATGGACCAGACCAGTGGGTATTTTTCTTTTCAGCTATTTCTTAATTCCATCACACGTTAATACGGGACTGCCCTAGTTAAAGGGGAAGAGGGCTTCCAGAAAGATCCCATCACCCTTATCTGGTCCTTGTCTGTAGGCTTTCAACAGAATGCCCAAGGCTTGGTTTGGGAACCCCTGGACTAAAACCACAGAACAGTCTCTTACAAGGCACAGAGGCCACACTGATGCCCTAAATGAGCTGGAGAAGTCACACAGCAGGCAGCCCGACTAGCACAGACACGGGTCAGGAGCTTGGATGCAGAAGGCAGAGAGGGGACCTGACTGCCTCGAAGGGGGAGCTCTGGGAAAAGGGATGTCGATATGCACAAGGGTACCTTTGCACCTGGGGAAAAGGAGGGCAAAGCCAGATGTGGTGCTTGAGAGCTGGTGATATTTTGGGGACAGCCAGTGAAGAACCAAGCCCCATCCTCAACCAGAGAGAGGTGGAGAGCAACACAGCAACCCCAGCACTTCCGGCAAGGGAGAGGTGGCGATGGCACACATACATCCTGGGCCCTTCTAACTGTCCCCTTCCCAGAGGCGAGCTAGCTGCATAATGTCTTCCTTGAGTAACTAACATTAAAAGAAGTTAATGTGGCAAAAACATACAATGTGAACAGTTTCACTTTTCCCAGGGAAGGCAAGAGGAGTGAAGCACAAAATGAGAAAGGTTGTCTCTGAAGCCACTGAGATCTTGGGAACCTGTGACCCTGGGCTGTGATTGAGGGTTCTCTTTCAGATGCTATTCAGAAACCTCAGAATCTCTAAACTTACCAAGTTTGTATTAGCACTAACAATGCGCTAATGAATGATAATCATTCATTATCATTTGGTAATAATTTGGTAATATATTTGGTAGCTGAGCCTTTACTAGCTACCAAAGCACAATTGCATTTAGACCTCTTGAAACCCAAGGAAATAGTTGGGGGTGTTTTTCTCTACTTTCGAAGGAAGAAGAAACAATGCTCAAAGACGTTTAGTGACTTTCGCTAAGGTCACACAGTGCTGGAACTGGACCTGAGGTCTGTCACCCCCAGGCCCATGCTCCTAATCGTTCCATTCTATTGCCTCTAAGATAAGAAGCATTGTAAGTGCCGTGTTGTCTAGTCCAGCCATGCACAAGAAAGTTGCTTACAAAGAACAGAGGCTTGCTTTGATGGTGGTTACTGTCGATGTGTTATTTCCTGCCAGTGCTATAACCTGCTGACTTTCTGGATTTCCATGGCGGACGCGTTCTACCAGAGCCTCGTCTGTTTCTTTATCCCCTACCTGGTAAGTTGTATGGTCCCATTCTGACCGTACAAATAGCAGGGTAGAACTGGTCCTGTTTATATGAAATCCCAGACTAATAGTTTCCTAATATTCAGAGCAGGGGCTCCAAAGAGGAGGCCTGCAGACTCCACCCTACCCTGGTATTCAAAAAGTCAGAATATTTTACCAAAACGTCTTCATTTCTGCCAGCTTCTGAAACACTGAAAGCTATTATTACACTGGGTCATTTTTCCCTCGTGGCGAGAATCCAGAGTTGACTCACTGCCCTGCTTAGATGGAGGGCATGTGCTCCAGTTTGCCATAGTCCCCACCATGCCCTTTTGTGTCATGCCTGGCCTTCTTCACTCATTTACCGCTGCTTACTTGAGCACTGAAGGTATTTGAATTTGCAACCCTTGGTTTGTATTTAGATTTGACCTTCCAAGGTCAAGGCAGGAAGTTCTGATAATAAGGGATACTACATTCTATGAAATAAAAACAAGAATGCAGATAGTAAGGGATTCCAGCCCCATCTCAGTTTGGTTCCCCAGTTTAAAGAGTGAGAATTTATATAGCATAGGATATCTGTATTCATCCTAGACAGGGAACTCAGGTGTGGGGTAATTGCTCCCAGGAAGCCAGTGGGGTCTAGTCTCTGGCTCGTGTTCATTTGCGAATAGCAACACGATGAGTGTTGAGGTGGGCGTTTTGTGCTTTCTTTGAATTTCCTGGTTTACAATACCCTCCCTGGTCAGGCCTCTGCTTGCCTTTCCTGCTTCACCTTTTGCCCTTACAGCTGCTCAACAGACCTACCATCTAGGACGATTTGGACTTTTCACCCTCAGTTGTGGCCTTTGCCTTTCCTCTCTCTTTTCAAGAGACTAACTCCTCTTATTATAGTCTCAGCTGATTGCTCTTCTCTACTCCCAGCGTTCCTTGTACTTGCTGCCATTATAGCATTTATACCCTAAAATTGTACCACATTTGCCCTGCCTAGTCGGTCTCTAAACTCCTTGAAAGTGGACACAGCAGTGTCTTTAGCAGTTGGCATTGTGCCTGGTAGGTACTCAGTAAATTCTTCCTTGACTCCTTCTGCAGTGTTCTGGAATACTCATCACGGCTTCCTTTGCAAATGCTTTTTCAAGAGTTTAGTCTTGTCAACTCACTCCTCCTCTCGTCTGTCCCTTGGGTCAGCTCCACGTGATGGCAGCTGGATGCCTTCTCCCCAGCCTGCCCCTCCCTTGACACCTGCCTTCACTGATGTTTTACAATCATTCGTCAAAGCCCAGGCCTTCAGTCCATGGGCACATCTGCCAGTGCCTGTTTGTTCCTCCTCTGCAGACCTACAAGGATTCTGACATCGACGTCTTTACCTTTGGGACACCCATCAACACCGTTTCCCTCGCCACAATCCTCCTGCACCAGGCAATGGAAATGAAGACCTGGGTAAGTGCCCCAGAGCCCTTATGGCCTAAGAATTGTGTTCCTGTTCATCAACCGCCTTCAGATTTCTGAGCTGCTTTACTCCATATAATACTCCATATAATTGATCCACTGGATAAATACATACTGAACCCCTACCTGTGTTCCACTTGTACAGGGATAAAGAGGTAGAGAAGATAAAATTGCTGGCCTCAACTTTGTAACCATCTAGCTAGGATGAAAAAACTAATTCATAAAGAACAATGAGACAATTTGTTGCCAAAATGCAAATTTTTGATTAAAAAATTCAGGGGTGTTTGAGAGAAAGGAAAACATTAGACTGATCATACTTGAGGCTGTGTTAGGGAGATATGCTCCCCATTTAACTTGGGGGTAAAAGATTAGAAGACTGTCTCCATGTAAGCATATCTCAAGCACGTCCAAATATCACATTTTAGTATCTTTCTCATTAAATTCGACTAGTCAATGATAATTATAAAAACAAAGAGCTTAAAATTATATGCCAGGTACATATCTACACGTTTTAATGTATTATCTTACTTAACCTCCCAGAGCCCTTTGTGTTAGATGGTATTTGGAGCGTTTTATTGAGATATAATTGACATACAGTGCTGTATAAGTTTAATGACTTGACATACATATATAGTTGACACTTGAACAGTTTGGGGTTTAGGGGCGCCAACGCTCCACGCAGGGAAAAATCCACACACTAACTTTACCGTTGGCCCTCCGTACCTGCAGTTCCACATCCATGGCTTTAATCGTGTCGTACTATAGTATGTATTTAGTGAAAAAAATCTGTGTATAAGTGGACCCGTGCAGTTCAAACCTGTGTTGTTCAAGAGTCAACTGTATTGCAAAGTGATGAATGTTAACTAAACTTACTGTGGAAATCCTTTTGCAATATACGCATGTGTTAGGTGTTTTTTTTTTAATTCCCATTTTATAGCTATAGAAATGAATATAAAGAGGTTAAGAAACTTTCCCCAAGTAGTTCAAGACAGAAGCAAGTTTGAACCCTGGCCAGCTGACTCTTGACCGTTTAACCTCTGTGCTAATAGTGTGAGAAGGTAACACTGACTGGTGCAGGGAGACCCCCTTGACAGAAAGATCTGCCTTTGGCCAAGCTGAGATGGCTCTTTCTGAAAGCATTTGTATTAACCATTTCGAAGACTTCCCCAAGTAGGCTCAGTGTGTTCCCAGCATTCTGCAATGGGACTTTCTCCCCACGCCCTACAATCACAAGTTAGGCCAGGCCCTGACATTGGGCAGTGGCTGATAAGAGCCACCCAAGGGAGCTTCCAGATCACGCAGTTCCCATCTGGAAAACCCCTTTGCTCCGATTCATGCCAATGACGGACAGACCAAAATGATGAAAACGAAAAGGCCTAGCCAAGCTTAAGTACACAGGATAAATTTCTTTCAGAACCACCAGAAAAGCCACTTAGAAGCCGTGAGGAAGACAGACAAGAGTCATAACTTTAATACTGGGAACTGAGCCAAACTAAGGAAACATTTAGAACTCTTGAAAAATACAAAAATTTTATCATTGAAATTAGACTGGACACTGGCTAAAAGCAAACTACCAAATTGGAAGGTAGTATTGGGTACCCATCCAGAATGCCACACAAATATGAAAATGTAATCAAGAGGAATGGTGGCTAGAATAAATGGTTCCAGCAGCTACATAATAGGAGTCAGAGTCACAGAAGAACAAGCAAAGAATAGTAGAGAAGCAGTATCTGAAGAGATCATCACTGAGAATGACGATTAATCAAAATAAACCTGGGTATATTGCCTGGTATATCATAGTAAAACTGTACAGTGTGAAAGACAGAGTATGCACCAATTACTTGAAATTTAACAGCAGTTAAAAAAGTAGAAACCGAAAAAACAACGGAGTAATTATCTTCCAAGACCTGAGGCAAAATAAGTTATACTACCACTTACTTAAGACTGTGATAAATGACATTTTCAGATAAACTCTGCAAGGTCCACCACCCACAGACCCTCACTAAAGGAAGAAAGAAACATGCAAGAACATAAAAGCTAAAACTACATAAGAATCCTCCTGCCAATGCAGGGGACACAGGTTCGAGCCCTGGTCCGGGAAAATCCCACATGCCGCAGAGCAACTAAGCCCATGTGCCACAACTACTGAAGCCCACACACCTGGAGCCCATGCTGCACAAGAGAAGCCACTGCAGTGAGAAGCCCACCCACAGCAACAAAGACCCAACGCAGCCAAATAAAAATAAATAAAGACTTGGCTTTTTAAAATTAATTTATTTATTTTTGGCTGTGTTGAGGCTTCTGCTGTGTGCGGGCTTTCTCTAGTTGTGGCGAGCAGGGGCCACTCCTCACCATGGTGCACGGGCTTCAGTAGTTGTGGCACTTGGGCTCAACAGCCACGGCTCACAGGCTTAGTTGCTCTGTGGCATGTGGTATCCTCCCAGACCAGGGCTCGAACCCGTGTCCCCTGCATTGGCAGGTAGATTCCTAACCACTGCGTCACCAGAGAAGTCCCAAGACTTGACCTTTTAAAAATAATAATAATAAAAACAATTCCTTTAGGGCTTCCCTGGTGGCGCAGTGGTTGAGAGTCCGCCCGCCTGCCGATGCAGGGGATACAGGTTCATGCCCCGGTCCGGGAAGATCCCACATGCCGCAGAGCAACTAAGCCCGTGAGCCGTGGCCGCTAAGCCTGCGCGTCCGGAGCCTGTGCTCTGCAACGGTAGAGGCCACAACAGTGAGAGGCCCACGTACCTCAAAAAATAATAATAATTCCTTTAAATGTAAAATTCACCAAAGCATAGTCAAAATCATTCAGCAAACATGAATAAACCAATCACTATTACAGAAATTGACTCAGTAACCCTGTTCCTAAAGACACCAAGCCCAAGGATTATAAAGGTCAGTTTGACCAAACTTATAAGTGACAGATAATTCCTCTCTCATACCCATTGTTTCATGGATTCAAAAAAATAGAAAATATAGGCAATTCAATGTTCATGGCTAGAATAATTCTGATATGAAAATGAGCATGGACTGTTCAAGAAAACAAAATTACAGACCAATCTGTTCAATGAACATAAATGTAAAAAATTCTAAATAAAATATTGCCACACTAACTCAGTAGCAGGTTAAACATAATAATAAAGCCCAACCAAGGAACTTTCATATTCTGTTGGTAAACTATAAACTGATACCACCATTCTAGAGAGCAACTTGAAAATAGCTAGAGGAGTTTAAGTACTCACTATATGCTATGACACAATTCCACTTCCAAATATGCACCCTGGGCCATCCTTTTGCACATGTATATACATAGACATGTACAAGAATGTTTGTTTCTTCATTGTTCTTAATAGCAAAAAAAAATCGGAAACAGCTTAAATGTTCATTAACAGGAAAATAAATAAATAGTGGCATATTCATACACTAGAACAGTTAAAATGAATAAACTAGAATGGCATTTATCAACAAAAATAAAGGTCCAAAGCATAATTCAGAGGGATACCTATACATGATAAAATTAAAAAGCATCCATTAACATGGATACATAAACATGTATATATAAAATACACAGAAGAATGATGAACACTGAGTTTATTTTCAAGACTAACGAGAAGACATTTGCAAGGGATACTTGGGTGCTTGAATTGTATGTGTAAGGCTTAATCTTTTAATAAAATCTGAGGCAAATATGTGTAGAGGAAGAAAGAATAATTTTCCCTCTACCCTTCTAGGTTCTCAGCTTAGACACTACCCTTCTAGGTTCTCAGCTTAGACACTCTTGTAATAAAAGACAGATTAATGGGAGAAAAATGAAAGTTTAATAAATACTTCCTGTACACATGGGAGAGGCCAGGAAACTGAGTAACTTTCTGAAATGGCCCTGGCCACCACCTTAAATACCATCTCTAGCTAAAGACAAAAGAAGTTTTGAGGCTAGGGGAGGCCAGATATTGGAGTTGATAAAGATTTCCTAGAAATATAGAATTGCCCTTTTCTTCCAGGTACAGAGAGGGAGACACCCTTACAAATGGAGATTTCCCTTATAACTGTAAATGTCTCTTAAAAAAAGATAACTTCTTTTCAGTTTCCAGAGCTCCTCCTCTGTCTGCTGTTAAAAATAACCAGCTCAAGATAATCCTTATGCCAGAGACTTATTTGGGGATGGATATATTCTGCTCCCCTTTATATGGCATAAGATTAAAATTGATAAAGCGGGATGTCAAGTATATGAGATTTGTTGACTATGCACTTGAAATATTTCACAATAATTTAATTACTTTTTTTTAAACACCAGCACAAGATATTTCCCAAGAGGATCTCTGCTCTCCATGACCCTCTTAACCATTAGGTATCTTATTAACCTTTCAAAATTGCCCTGTAAATAATCAGGCCTCAATGTGTAACATAATTACTGGTTGTTCGGCCCTCTTTCTCAGAGCACTGCATTCATCTGCTTTAAAAGACAGAACCTGTTCCTTTCACTCACCATTCAGCACTATTAATCCACCTAATGCATCTCTAGACCAGGTATCCTGGTAGTTACTGGTGATTTCTGTTGCTCTTGGGAAAGGAGTTAGTTAGCTACTAGGATCATTACGAAAAAAAGTGTTTCCCTTTTTAAAGTGCTTGAAGCAGAGGGAGAATGTCTTTCTTCCCTGGGTAGAAATCTAACATGAATTTTAATAGCTGTGTCAGCTTTCACAGTCCCCACCAAAGTGACTTAAAAAGTTAGCTAACTGCTTTCTTTTTCAGGGACAGGGGCTAGGATATTCAAACCACCCCTTCCACTGAAAATAAATTAATGTGTGTGTGTATGTATGTATTTATTTAATATATGTATACATATATAAACATATATATGTATACACACATTATATATATATATATACACACACACACACACACACAAGTACATACGTATACATATGCTAAAGGTATGAAAAAGATGACAGGATAAAGACCAAAGCCTCAGGGAAAGTGGTGGGAAAGTGGGTTTGTAGAGAAGCAAGCTGAGCCAAAGCCTCTGTTTTCTTCAAAGCGTTTGCAACCCTTCCCAAAATGAACTTTTTGGCAGACTTCATTGAGCATAAAGTTCAGAAATTAAAAGCCAGGCTGCTAAAGTGGGAGTCTAATAAGAGATCACATTAAATTAGGACCCCAAAGGCTCTACCTTCAGAGTAAAGGTATACCCAAAAGTGGACCTACCTGCACTCACCTCCCCAGCAGGGACTGTAGGGATTGTTCCCACTGTGCTGAAGAGAGCAGGGAGAATCAGTAAAAAGGACTTATCCTGGGAAATGGACCATGGGCTGGCCTCACACAGATTTGCAGCCCAGATTCTTTGTACCACCTGGGTGAGCCAAATTTTGACTTATGAATTCAGTTTAAAGTAACTGACAGTGCCCAAGGATATTACAAAATACACATACACCCTCTCCAGGGAAAGTTTTCCTAAGCTTCAAAGTATCCCCACTAATTTTCCAAGGCCAAGAAGCATCACATATTCAAAAATAAGGAAGCTCATTATCATACTAAGTGAAGTAAGCCAGACAGAGAAAGACAAATATATGATATCACTTATATCATAATTTTTTTAAAGATACAAATGAACTTATTTCCAAAACAGAAATAGACCCACAGACATAGAAAACAAACTTATGGTTGCCAAAGTGGAAAGGGGTGGGGGAGGGGGAGGGATAAAGTGGGGATTAACATACACACACAACTATATACAAAATAGATAACCAACAAGGACCTATAGGCAACTATACTCAATTTTGTAATAACCTGTAAGGGAAAAGAATCTGAAAAAGAATATATATATATATATATATATATATATATATATATATATATATATATATATATATATATATATATATATAACTGAATCACTGCAACTATACTTCAATTAAAATATATATAATAATAAACAGTAGACTTTAAGAAGATTTTTGCACTATATAACAACAGATTGCAGTAAGAAGTTTCAATAACTCTCAAATGAGTAAGAAAAATAAAATTTTCAAAAACACACAGAAAAATAAATAATGGGGCTTCCCTGGTTGTGCAGTGGTTGGGAGTCTGCCTGCTGGCTTCTCTGGTGGTGCAGTGGTTGGGAGTCTGCCTGCTGATGCAGGGGACACAGGTTCGTGCCCTGGTCCGGGAAGATCCCACATGCCACGGAGCGGCTGGGCCCGTGAGCCATGGCCACTGAACCTGTGCGTCCGAAGCCTGTGCTCCACAATGGGAGAGGCCACAACAGTGAGAGGCCCGCATACCGCAAAAATAAATAAATAAATAAATAAATAATGAAGCTCAAAATGAAACAAGAACTCAATGAGGACCACAAGCACAAACATCAGTAACAAATATTTCAGGTATTGGAATTATCAGATATAAATCATAGAAAAGGTTTGTTTGCTATGTTTAAAGAAGATTAAGCTTTAAAATATCTGCAAGAATTCTAGGAGATGTGAAAAAAAGACCAAATAAAACTCTTAGGAATTAAAAAATACAATAACTGTAATTTAAGTTTCAATGGCTGGATTAACAGCAGATTAGGCACAGCTGAGGGGAGAATTAGTGAACTGGTCAAATTATCCAGAATATAAAACAAAAGTAAAATAATGAAAATTATGGAACAGATATTGAGATATATAGAAGATATGGTGGTATCTTAAAAGATCTAACATACATTTGATTAGAGTCTCAGAAGGAAAGGAGGAGAAAATGAGACAGAGGCAATATTTGAAAAGATAGTGACTTGAGAATTTTGCAAAAGTAATGAAAGACATCAATCCACGAATTCAAGAAGATCAGCAAAACCCAAGCAAGATCAATTTTTTAAAAATCCACCCTTATAAGAAAACTATAGAACACTGAAGACGAAATAAAAATCATAAAAGCAGCCACGTTATAAGAGATTTCCTTCTAAGGAATAACAAATAAAGAGTTGCTCACTTCTCAACAGCAACAACAGAAGCCAGAAGATAGTAAAATGCTATCTTAAATACTAAAAGAAAATAACTTCCCAACAAGATCAAAAATAGTTTTTAAGAATGAGAATAAAATAATGGATCAGAGAATGCATCACCAGCAGACTTTCATGAAAGGATATTCTAAAGGATGTACAGCCATCCCTCAGTATCCACAGGGGATTTGTTCCAGGACCCAATGCAAATACCAAAATCTGTGGATGCTCAAGTCCGATAATCAGTTCTCCGTATCTGTGGATTCAACCAACCACAGATCAGGTAATACTGTAGTACAATTTGTTGAGAAAAATCCACATGTAAGTGGACCCGCACAGTTCAAACCCATGTTGTTCAAAGGTCAACTGTATTTAAAGTATAAGGAAAGACACCCCAATGTTCATGGCACCACTGTTTACAATAGCCAAGACATGGAAGCACCCTAAATGTCCATCGACAGAGGAATGGATAATGAAGATGTGGTATGTATATACAATGGAATATTACTCGGCCATTAAAAAGAATGAAATAATGCCATTTGCAACAACATGGATGGACCTGTAGATTATCATACTAAGTGAAGTAAGTCAGAGAAAGATGAATATCAATCATATGATATCACTTCTATGCAGAATCTTTAAAAATGACACAAATGAACTTATTTACAAAACAGAAACACTCACAGACTTAGAGAACAAACTTAGGGTTACCAGGGGGAAAGGAGGGTGAGAGGGATAGATTGGGATTGACATGTACACACTACTATATTTAAAATAGATAACCAACAAGGACCTACTGTATATAGCACAGGGAACTCTGCTCAATATTCTGTAGTAACCTAAATGGGAAAAGAATTTGAAAAAGAAGAGATACTTGTATATATATAACTGAATCACTAACACAACATTGTTAACCAACTACACTCTAATATAAAATTTTTTTTAAAAGTATAAGGAAAGAAAGCTCAGATGGAAAGTCCAAAATGCAAGAGGGAATGAAGGCATAAAAAGTGTCAAGCATGTAAGTAATCTTAATGAATACTGACCATATTAAACTGTAATAATGACTTATGTGATTTAAAAAGATAATAGAATTTAAATACACAGTAGCAATGAGATACGAGTCAGGAGGGAGGTAAACAATGTGTTCTAAAGTTAATGTGTTCAGGAGGAGGGAAACAGAAACTTTATACCACAGTAAGTTAAAACTGCTTATTAGCATTTATTGAGTAATCACTAAGGAATGGAAATGAAATATATAACTTTCAAAGAAGTAGACAGGGAAATGAAAGTATATGGAATCGTCAATAAGTTTTAAAGAGGACAAGAATTGGAAAGAAATCAGCATAAAACAGGCAGGGCAAAATGAGATCAGACTACAGAAGACTGCAGTGCTTTGGAAATGAATAACTAACAGCCACATGTGGAAAAAATGAATTCATCACACAAACATAATACTGAGGAAAAAAGACAAAAGTCACATCAAATATGATTAATTTTTAAAAACAGACTATTAGGAGAGAAACATAGGTAGTAAAACTAAAGAATATCATGAAAATTATCACCAAAGTCAAGGTGATTTAGGGGTTTCCGGGGTATGTGTGTTCATAATTCTGGGTGGTAGCAATATAGGTGTTTACTTTATCATAAGCCATTAAATGGCACACTTTTTAAAATTGTTTATAGGTATGTGGCATTTCCAAAAAAAGAAGTTTAAAACAAGTTAAAGTAGCGTGACTGCATTCCCCCCTAATCTAAGCTATCCCTTCAACAGTGTTTACTTCTTTCCTTCCACAGACCATCATCCACGGGCTTGTTCTCGCAGGCAGCTTCCTGATGTACTTTGTGGTATCCCTACTGTACAACGCCACCTGCGTCACCTGCAACAGTCCCATCAACCCCTACTGGGTGATGGAAGGCCAGCTCTCGGACCCCACTTTCTACCTCGTCTGCCTCCTCACACCGGTCGTGGCTCTTCTCCCAAGGTTTGAACAGGGGGTGCTATTTTCTTCCTAGAATTACCACTCTCCCCTCAATCAGCCATTTTCATAGCCCAAGAGTCAGGAGTTTGACTCCAGCTGGGATGCTTGAGGCTATTGTTTCAAAGATAGGGAGCTAGGACAGAAAGAATAATGAACTTGGAGGCAAATAGCACGGACTCTGGTCCCAGCTCAGCCACAGAGCAGCAAAGTCACCAAATCTGGCACAACCTCTGTTATAACATCTGTAAAATGAGAGTACTAATTCCTACCCTCCTGCCTTACAAACTTTGTTGTGTAAAAAGAATCATTTTGAAGAGCTCCATAGTCCTTTATTCCTTAGCCCAGGAGTCTCACTCTCAAATGCCTACAGGGACAGGTAAGCAACAGCAGCAAACCAGGTGAAGTACAGACAGACATTAGGAGAAGGAACTTCTAAGCTTCAGCCTATCACTGCCACAAGGAAAGATCAAGACCAGCATTTCAGAGCTTTAGATTGTTCCCAGAAATTCAAATTTTGCATGAAATAGCCAACTTTTTAATACTACTCAAATTTGTTAAAACACACACCCTGTATTTGCCAAATAAATCACTCATGCAGAGGGACTATTTCTAACATTTCCAGCCTAAATCCTCTACATTCGCCTTTTCCCAAAAAACAGCAACAGCAACAACAACGCCTGGCACGTCCTTAGAATTTACTCTTGACACATGCTTTCCTATCTAGCTCCTCCATTTTTGCAAAAAATGCCTTTTGCAAAATCACCTAGAAATTAGGCAAAGCAGTGGTTGTAGTCCTACTTGCTCATGGAACAGCTTAAGTCCTATGAGGGACCAGAATGTGTCCTCCAGCCCACCACAAGTCACAGTGGGAGCTGAGTTCTCCCCACTCGGAGGCCAGTGTTCTGTTCTCCATCCCACGCTCTCTAGTCAGAGCGTTCGGTGGTGTCTCCTTATCATTATATAACCCACAGCTAGCAGAGTTCTTGTCATGTAGGCTGCCCTCAGAGATAAATGAGAAAAAGATGCTAAAGAAACAGATGACTAAAACAGAACTCTTGCTCTCAAGAAGTCTACAGCGCAGTGGACAATTCAGACAGAAGTTTAATCGTAATACAGGTGAAAGTAACTAGTATTAAAACAGGGCCCTGGGACTGAAGAATGGGAAGCAATTAAACACAAGCCTCAGAGGACATTATTTCCCACCCACCCCCTTTCTCAGCCCAACCCCTTGGGAGACGGAGCCTGGGAGAGACCATGAAGGTCCTGCCCTCATTGGAAAAGGGCATCTAATATGTGGGTTAAATATTTTTGTCCACACTTTTGGGGTTAAACACGGTTATGATCACCTCCGACCAAGGACTGACCTCCTCTGTTCTGTGTCTTATCTGGGGTATGGAAAGAGCAAGTCATCAGCCGAGGATTCTTGTCCTACCCTTGGTCAGAAGACACATTTGGAGCCAGAGGCTACCAGCTTGATGAGGGTTGTTGAAAAGTATGAACGTTCTTGGAAAAGACAAACACTCAACATTACAGCTTGTTAAACAAATGAGGGACAACTTAGGGAAAAGTAGGCAAGTATTTTCCTGCCAGTTACCATAGTGCGCAAGTTAAATCTCTGCTTATTCTATATGATCATCGTAAACTTGAATTACTGTTTAATTCTGTTGCCTAAGAAAGGCAAAGAGATTTCCTCTGACAGAGAAAGGATTATTTTAACAGCTCCAAGGACTGTTGACTTGTAACCTTAGGACAATTAATTTTTGTTACAGAAATCTACATGATAGAATGTTTGCTATAGAAAACTCTATTTGTTCACTTAAAGATGTAAGCTGTACTTATAATAAGATTGATTTCACTCACCAAGCTTGTGATAATTAGCCACTAACCGTGACCTCTCTTAATCTCGGTCTAATTACTTCAACCAGTATAAAGGAACTATATGGATTCTCTTAAACTAAGAGAAAGTAAGTTTCTTTTGTTTTATCTCTTAAATAACTAACACACAAACTTTAAAACACAATGCAGCATCGTAATTCGCTACAATAGAGCCCCTTGGACACTCTTTCTTTAGCTTCAGTAACACAGAACTCTCTTGGTTTTTCTCCTACTTCTTCTTTGTTTCTTTTGCTGGTTCATGTCTTTGTATTGTCAAGCCTTTGTCCTAGGTTCTTTTGTCTTCTCACTTTAATTCTTTCCATAAACATAGCAACCACTATTGTGAAGTTAAATATCATTTTTCACAAATGAATCTCTAATATAAACTCCCAGCCCAGATCCTTCTCCGAAATCCCAGATACATCTTTCTAAGCTACCTATACCTCACCAGCACTGGGCCTGCTACATCTGAGGAAAGTGGGAGACATCTGTAATTTAATTCGCTATCTACTTTCTGTCACCACCACCATCCCAGAAACCTGGCTCTCTTCCCGAGTTCCTTTCATCCACTGTGACCACTTAGGATCAAGGCAGGCCCCTGAGACTTATCCTTGATACCACCCACCACATGCCCCTCTCTCGCCCATCACCAAGACCCGACAATTTTATCTGCTAACCTATTTCTCAGTAGGTATTTCCGTCTGCTATTTCCATTTCTACAGCCACCACCATGGATAGGTTATAAGACTTTCATTCCGAATTACTTCAATAGTCTCCTACCGGGTTTTACTCTAATCCATTATCATTGGGTCAAAGTGTAATCGTGTCACGTTCATAACTTCCCAAGGCCTTTACAATAATGCACCAAACCCAAAACATTCCCCATGGTCCTTGCCTGCTCTGACCCTGCCAACCCCTCTGTGTCCTAGTCCCTCACTCTTGCCCTCACTCTCCACACTGCAGCCATTGAGCCCAGGATTTGCTTCTCACCCCCTCTTTGCCTGGCTTCCTCCTATGCCTCCCTCAGTCCTCACCTTTAATGTTTCCTCCTCAAGGAAGGTTTCTTGCACCAGATCCCGTGTTTGACACTCTCACTGCTCCTGCGGCTTCTAACTAACTCTGTTCCTGTGCTTCCTGACAGCAAGATTCCTGTCAGTCTGGTTCCCAGCTTAATAATCCCTTGAGGCTTGGCCCATTGTAGGAACTTGCCAGGTATTTGTTCACTAAATGGACAGAGAGGGAAATTGGTAGCTCGGGGGAATGTTTAAACTGAGAAAATTCCAGTTTCCCGCAAGAAGTTGAGTCTTTCCTGAAACACATATGTAATGGCCACCTGCACTGCCGCCCTGGGTGAGATGAAAAAGAATGGGGAGAAGTTTCTGATTCCGTAGGACCTACTGTGCTCTTCAGAAACCCCTGCTCACTTTAGATCATCCTGATAAGAGTTTGATAGTTTCTGGCCTTACATTTAGGTCTTTAATCCATTTTGAGCTTATTTTTGTCATCCTGAATCTTTTAGACATAATAGAAGGATGGGAGCCTCTCTGCTTATAAGGCTTTAGAAATAAAAAAAACATTTAAGGATTATTTTTGGAAAAGACCTTAGATGTCCTCTGGACCAACTGGATGACGTTTTAGATAAACTGACACCCAGAGAGGGGGTATGAACTGCCCAGCATCACAAGATGGTATATGCTTCTCCACAGATGACATAGTTTTAGTTACCTTCTTACCTAAACTTGGAACAGGAAAATATTCTAGGCACATATAGAGACCCCCGATTCCAGAGTCCACTACAGGCTACAGGAAGCTTGGCAGGGGAAAGGAACCTTGAGTTAACCATCAAGGAGATCTATCAACTTCTCGGGAGACCTTAGGAAACCCATCTCATCACTTGGGACCTCAGTATCTTCATCTGGAAAATAGTGATAATACACTGATGCTGTGAAGCTAGCATAGCCTGTGGATTCAAGACAAGGACGTATTGGGAAACTACTTTAAAAGTATTAAGTTCCACAAAGAGTTGACATTCCAAAGCAAGAAAATTTGCCTAAATTAGAAGAGCTCAGAAATAGAATGGACTGCCTTATGCATGGTAGACGAGAGAAAAGCCTCAGAATCCATAGCACTTGGTCTTTACCACAGCTTGACCACCGTGTGGCTCTGGACAAATCATTCAGTCTCTCGGTGCCTCAGTCTCCATGTCTGTACATAGCGGGAAACAAAAGTACCAACCACGTGGGATTTGGGGGAGAATAATATGAATTAATAATATGTAAAGCAGTTAGAATAGTCCTGGTACCTAACAAGTGTTAGCTGTTATATTTTGTTGTTGAACTCCCCAGTACCAGAGGCGTACAAGCATAGATTTGATCCATCAGTCAAGAGAGTGGCAAAGATGACCTTTCCCGGATAAATGCTGGAGAGGGTGTGGCGAAAAGGGAACCCTCTTGCACTGTTGGTGGGAATGTAAATTGATACAGCCACTATGGAGAACAGTACGGAGGTTCCTTCAAAAACTAAAAATAGAACTACCATACGACCCAGCAATCTCACTATTGGGCATATACCCTGAGAAAACCATAATTCCAAAAGAGTCATGTACCACAATGTTCATTGCGGCTCTATTTACAATAGCCAGGACATGGAAGCAACCTAAGTGTCCATCGACAGATGAATGGATAAAGAAAATGTGGCACATATATATAATGGAATATCACTCAGCCATAAAAAGAAACGAAATTGAGTTATTTGTAGTGAGGTGGATGGACCTAGAGACTGCCATACAGAGTGAAGTAAGTCAGAAAGAGAAAAACAAATACCATATGCTAACACATACATATGGAATCTAAAAAAAAAAAGGTTCTCAAGAACCTAGGGGCAGGACAGGAATAAAGATGCAGATGTAGAGAATGGACTTGAGGACATGGGGAGGGGGAAGGGTAAGCTGGGACGAAGTGAGAGGGTGGCATGGACAGGTATACACTACCAAATGTAAAACAGATAGCTAGTGGGAAGCAGCCGCATAGCACAGTGAGATCAGCTCGGTGCTTTGTGTCCACCTAGAGGGGTGGGATGGGGGGGTGGGAGGGAGACGCAAGAGGGAGGAGATATGAGGATATATGTATATGTATAGCTGATTCACTTTGTCATAGAGCAGAAATTAACACACCATTGTAAGGCAAATATACTCCAATAAAGATGTTAAAAATAAGTAAATGAAATTTTTTTTTAAAAAAATTTTTAAGTGCCATCATTACGAACTAAGAGGTGGTACAAGCATTTATGAGAAGGAAGTTCAATCAAAAAAGGCTTCCCCAAGGAAGTACCCCATGATTCATGCAGTCATTAAAGGCCAATACATGGTAACCTTTTCTTTATAATAACTAACATTAAATTAACATTGTTTGGAAAAAAAAAAAAAAAAAGATGATCTTTCCCTGGGCAGGGAGTTGGATTCTAAGGACCCTTTCAATGCTGAAATTCAGAAGTCAGAAAATATCTTTATTCTATTATTTCCCACCAGGTACTTTCTCCTGGCTCTACAAGGGACATATGGGAAGTCTCTGATCTTAAAAGCTCAGAAAATTGACAAACTCCCCATGGACAAAAGAGAGCTGGAAATCCAGAGTTGGAGAAGCCGACAGAGGCCTGCCACTGTCCCTGGAGAGGCCCAGCCCACCCACCGTCCAGGGCCACCTGCCCCAGAACCGAGCTTCAGAGCCAGCACCCCAAAGAGCTCGAGCCCTGTGGAGTGCAAGTACAAAGAGGATTGGGTGCTGCCCGGAGAGAGATCCAGTGGAGACCACATAAGGGATGACCCATGCTCACGGGACTCCCGGGCTAAACTCTCATCTGGGGAGCACCTTCTCCTGGAGCCTAGTAGGATGATGGCGTCCGGAGCCTACTCAAGTGGACAGACTAACTCGAACCGGCCCTTCAGCCAGGGCAGCCATCGCCGATCCCAGAGTTCAGTGACCATATGAGGGGCCTGCAGAGATCTGCACAAACTCAGAGGAGGCTGCCTAATCACTGGCTTAATTAACCACGACTCTTCCTCTTCATGAGGGGAAGAATGTGCCCGTCTTATCCTCTTCTCCCCACCAGGCTTGACTTCCTTAGAGGAAGTGCTGGCCCCAAGGGGTCTGACAAAAAAGGACTGGAAACCAGTCGACCTCTAGTTTTCTCCTGCTGCCAGGCAGCACTTCTTGCAAAAGGTTTTTTATAAGGAAGCTATATTTCTATTGCATTGAGCGTTTTTCATTTTTTAACCCAGAGACATTCTTTGACCCTCTAGTTAAGTACAGCCTACAACCCAATGCAACTGGGCCATCAGTTTCCCAGATGCCAAGAAGTGTGTAGCGAGCCAGCCAATATCTCAAGATCTGGAAGTTTCTGGGCTTGTCAAACCATCACCTCACCCCTCGGTGTCAAGAGTTCAAGTTTCAGAAGAGTCTCATACACACAAGTGCCTCATCTCAAGTGTATTGCAGGGATGGTCATGTCGGGGTTAACGTCCCTTCCAGAGTTGGGTCTACTCTAAACCAAAGAAAATCACATCTAAAGATTAAAATCAGATTTGTGGGGGGGGGGTTTTTTTGTTTTGTTTTGTTTTGCGATACGTGGGCCTCTCACTGTTGTGGCCTCTCCCGTTGCGGAGCACAGGCTCCGGACGGACGCGCAGGCTCAGTGGCCATGGCTCACGGGCCCAGCCGCTCCGCGGCATGTGGGATCCTGCCGGACCCGGGCACGAACCTGTATCTCCTGAATCGGCAGGCGGACTCTCAACCACTGCGCCACCAGGGAAGCCCTAAAACCAAATTTGAACTCAGAGCCACAGACACTTCTGAGGGTCATAAGGCCGCAGCTAGTTGGAGAGGCAGAAAGAACATAAGCATGTGAAAGCGAATGGACGTAAGCACGTGAAGCGGGAACTCCACGCTTCAGCTAATAGGCTACAGGTCCCACAGTCTGGGGAATCTACCAAGAGGGCATGGGCAGCACTCTTCTTTCTTTTAAAGATATTTACTTTATTTATTTTTAAATAAAAGTACAAATATGCCCCGCTTTTCAAAAGTTTGCCTTAAGCCATTTCACTTTTACCAAAGATCTACATTGGTACCTGTTGTTGCTAACCGAAAGAAATCCAAAGAGTTGCATTTCTTTCTGCTTTTACCCCCCCAAAAAAGGTGGAAAGTGAAAATAGCATTCAGCATTTATTTTGCAGCCAGCGGTTATAGAGCACTGAGCATTGAGTGGCACCACCCAACTCCTTCCCCAAGAACTCCACTCAGCAGCTCAGAATCAAACCGCCATAGCTTTGAACTGTGTCTAAGCAGCTGGGCTTTATCTGGATCTATCCAGATACTTTGTGCATCCATTAGCAAGATGTGTCCTAAGGTAACTGCTTCTTTGTTTACGCCATTTCAGCTTACGAAAATTTTCATACTAACGCTCTACTTTCAGATAGCAGGGGAAGCCTGTACCCATTCCTCGTTCAACTCTCAGAAAAGGAAAGTTCTAAGATCAGACCTTTACACAGCTGCACCCAGAACAGACGACCCGCATGACAGAGCAACTCTGAGCCCAAACAACAACATCTGAAAGAGTAGGACCAGTGTCAAACCCCATTTATTAAGCTTATCCCAGAATATCACAGGCTTCAGTTGAATTAGGGAGAGCCAGAGGAAGTCTCACTTCACAGGGAAAAGAAGGATTACATAGACTTCTTATCCCTAGAGGTCATAAATGCCGAAAATGCAAAAGAGCTCAAAACAGTGTTGGAATAAAAGAATGGATGATAGGATTCTAATACACTGTCAAGAGAAGTGAGGTCTACCATGGGCAAGGATAGCCTGTCCCTAGTCTTTTAAGGTGAGCCAGGGAGGACTACTGAACCCTCCCCCCTTAAGGTGGTGCCCATATATGTCAGGCAAAAAGTACAAGGGTGGGAACAAGTGTGGCAAGTTACAGCCACCCCATGAATTGACTTATCATTTGAGTTAACTTCTCGGCAGAAGTACCCAAAAAGAGCTCAACAATCAAGCTGGCACATGGCAGACTGAGCTGGTCCTCTGACCATCCTGCTGGCAAACCTTAACTGGAAGGGCCATTTGGGACATGGCCCAAATATACTGGATCTCTTTCACTGACTTGGCCACATAATGATGCCAGCAGTGACCAGCTGGTGGGTCTTCAGGGGAATCCTTCGTGAGGATTGCTAGAGGAGGAGCAGGTAAACACATCAGGCCAAGCAGTAATCATACAAATTGTCCCAAATGAGGGGAATGAGCCAAAGCCAAAGCTTGGATCTCAGGGTCCTTCCTTTCCCCCGTAGGATTCCTGCTCACTCCTGAAAGCCAGATGAGACGGGATGTTTCAGAAAAGAACAGAGTAGTGGGAAGAACACTGGCCTCAGGAGATGGGGGTGGCAGTCTTTTCTCTGCCCCGTATTCTCTAGGAGCTAGGAGCACTGACGTGGCATGCTTCACCTGCAAATTAGGTTAGAACTGCCCTACCTCCCAAGCTTGGCATAAAGATCAAGTCAAAATTACACGGGGTTGTTAAAACCCTTTGAAAGCTGTAACACCCTTGATAATAACACAGGGATTTTTATTCCAGAGCTAAGAGGAAGCGAGGTCATGGGAAGTTGAGAAAATATCGGACCCCTGTACCTAAACACCAAAGCACACCCAACATTCTCGTGCTGCTCTCTTTCTTACACGACCAACCATCCCAGTTTGCCTGAGCTTTTCCCAGTTTTAGCACTGAAAGCCCCACATCCTGGGAAACTCCTTAGTCCTGGGCCAACCAGGCCAACTGGTCACCTACTCTTGCCCTTTTTTGTTAAAGCAAAACAACAGTGACCATCCAAGTACCATCTTAGGGGAAAAGGTTATAACAACTATTTCTCTGCAATGTAATGCTGATGACTGTACTTAATACTTTTTTATACGTTCATGACGTTTTACAGATTGACTGGAAATGTACTGTCCTTTATTAGAAGGAAAAAATAAACATGGTTTTCCATTGTTGCCTGCAGTCTCAGTACTACTGTCCATCCATCCTTCTTTACATTCACTCATTTATTCATCTATTCATCCACCCGTCCATCCATTTATCTATCCAATAAACTTCCGTTAAGCCTCTACCAGGTGCCTGACAATGTGCTTGGGGCTGTGAGGGGCTCAATTTCTTTCTAAAGAAGCCCATAGCCTTATTGGACATAGGATATCAGGAACATAATTGATCCAACGAAGAGTGTGACAAAAACCTAAACGGCTGTAAGGATGAGAAGCAGCACACATAGTCTCCTCTCTCTGAAACTCCAACCTGGATACTCCCCTGTTCTTGGAAACCAGACGCCAACCTCAAACTCATATTGACTAGATGCCTTTTTTCATCCACTCATTCAGCAAATACCAAGTGAGTGCCTGCCGTGCACGGCACCGTGGTGGGCAGCAAGGATAAAAGCCCAGCTCCTGCCCTCAAGGGACTTGAAATCTAGAAGGGGAGACAGACAACATTCAAGGAAATCAATAAATGTGATGATCAGACACCATGAAAGGAAGCAAAAATGGAGAGGAAGGGAGGAGGGAGATTCAGAGAAGACCTCTCCAAGGAGAAGAAGTTTCAGCTGAGACCGCAACCATGAAAACAAGACAGCAGGGAAGGACAATTCCAAACGGAAAGAATTAATTACGAAAGCCCTGAAAAAGGAAGAGTTTGGTGTATTTAAAAGAAGAAGACGACGGAGGGAGAGAAGAAGGAGGAAGAAAGAAGAAACAAGGAAGAAAGAAGAAGAAGAAGAAAGGAGGTCGGTGGGACTAGAATGCAATAAGCAAGAGGAAGTGCCCCATGATGATGTTAGTAGCAACGACTGTATTTGCTTCATGTGTGCTAGGCGCTGATCTAAGTTCCCGTTATTATGTAAACCTCACCGCAACCTTTCAAGGTAGGTACAGCAGTCCCCCTTATTCTAGGAGATTATGCGCCAAGACCCCCAGTAAATACCTGAAACCACAGATAGTACCAGACCCTATATACACTATGTTTTTTCCTATACATACATACCTATGATAAAATTTATAAATTAGGCACAGTAAGAGAATATCCAAATTGCTGGCATCACTACTGTTGTGTTTGGGGACCATTATTAAGTGAAGTAAGGGTGACTTGGACAGAAGATAAGACCCTCTGTCACTTGGTCCCTACCTGCCCCGGTACTGCAATACCAGGACCGTCGATCTGATAACTGAGACTAGAGCACTACTAAGTGAGTAATGGGGGTAGCATATACTGCTCGGATATGCTGGAGAAAGGGATGATTCATGTCCCAGGGGGGAAGGCACAAGATTTCATCAAACTACTCACAAAATCATGCAATTTAAAACTTACAAATTCTTTCTAGAATTTTCCATTTGGTATTTTGGGGCCATGGTTGACCAGGGGTAACTGAAACTGTAGAAAGCAAAATCATGGATAAGGAGAGACTACTGTACTATCATTCTCCCCTATTTCAGTCAACTTCAGCAACATAACAAACCACCCCCAAAATAATTCATGTACTCACAATGCTGTGAGTGGGCAATTTGGGCTGGATGGCTGGGATCTCCTTCCGTGTGGCCTCACATCCTCAATGGCATCAGCGGGGCTTGTCACATGGCAGCAATGTCCTGAAAGAACAGAAGTTGCAAAGCCTCTTGACACCTAGGCTCAGAGCTCACACATTATTGCCACCCATTCCTATGGAAGCAAGTCACAAGGCCAGCTCAGTTTCAGGGGGGTGGGAAAGTATACTCCACCTTTAGTGGGGGAAGTTGCAAAGAAATTTGAGATCCTATGTAATCTACCCCATCCCATTCACAGAGGGAGAAACTGAGGCAGAGAAATGTTCCATAAACATGGCACAGTAACACAATTAACAACTGGGGAGACGCCATTCCAATCCCAGGAGTCTGAAACCAGAGCCCATACTCTTAGCCACAGAGCTCCACAACTGTGAGATGGCACTGGAGGGGCAGGTAGGGACCAAGTGGCAGAGGGTCTTGTCTTCTGGACATTCTCTTGAGAGACAAAGTAGTGCGGTCCTTAGCAAGCCAGGACTCCATCCCCCCTCTGTCACAGACTGGCAATGTGACCTGGGGAGAGACCACACCATGTTCAGCTGGGTTGTTCACCCAGACAGAAGCTTCAGTAAGTAAGAAAGATACCAGCACCTAAGGGGAATCTGTGCCTGCATGGCCCTAAAATAGCTCCCCTGAGCTGATCACCCAGCCAGAACTCTCCATTCTGCACAGAGAGCCCCCAGAAGAAATCAATCACATAGGAGTGAATTCTTCCAGGTAAGGAGCAAACAGGTCCCCAAGGCATCTGGGACCCGGGAAGGGATGAAGGAAGTGGGACTGTGATCAGGGGCAGCCCCCCGAGCAGGCAGGCCTTGTGAGGGCACTAGGAGAAGACAGCACCCAGCCTGGACTTCAGGCTGCCAGCAGTGAGGATTCGGGCATTTTCAGATGGGAGCCAGATTGGGAGCCTTTTTGTTCCAAGGTGTGCTGGTGCCACCTAGCATCTAGCATCAGCGGAGGAGCTACCACACCTGAGGATTCCTCCTGCAGCTGGAGCAGGAATAACAAGGCGCAGGGGAAGCCGAGCCAGGAGTTGGAGGCCAAGTTTCAACTCTGGCCCTGCCCACAGTTTCTGCTCTGACTCTGGACAAATCCCTTCCCCAGGTTTCAACCTCAAACTGAGGTTCACTCCGATTCCCCACTCAGGGTGGGAATTGGCCTGGTTCTAACATTCTGTGATTCTAAAAGCTATTTTGGGGAGGCTAGTTACAGTAGGGGACGGACCTCCGGTAAACCAATGTACTGTTCGCGCAGTTGTTTGATTCTTGCGCGTGCGCATGCGCACACCACACACACGAACGATCCCGTAAGGGAGGGAGCCAGTGGCCTTGTTCTCTGATGTGTTCCCAGTGCCCTGCCCATGTCAGAGCTCAGCAATACGGTGACTCTTGCTGTTGAAGAAAATCATAGATGGGGGTTGGTTTCAGAGAGAGTAGAGAAGGCAGGAGGGCAGCAACCCTATATGGGAAGATAAGGCACCCGGGGAGGCGCCACACGTTGCCTTTCTGAGATCAGTAGGTATTAAGGAATTACAAACACCTCAGGAGGGGGCAGGGCAGCCGGCATTTCCAGCTGTCAGGAGGGAGCTGGAGCCAGGACGCCTCTCCCTCACACACTGTCAGCTGGCTCGAGGTGAGACGGGGTGGACGAATAGGAAATTCACTCTCCTATAATCTCTGTCAATACCTCCACACCCCTCCGGAAACGTGGCTGCTTGCTGTGTAAATAAAACACCAAGACCAGCTCCAATACCATGCACATCACCGCCCCTAAGCCCCTCCTCTGACCCCAAATTTAAACAGCCACCATCTCTCCCCTGACTCCCAGGGTATCGGAGGAGCCAGCCCCTCACCGATCAGGGCTGGAGGAAGGTAAGCTCAGGCACAACAAAGCCCCAGACCACCTGGGAGGCACAGTACCCTCAGAGCCTGTTCTCAGACCCCAGTGCAGCAAAGGGAGGCTGCCTGACAGACACTTGACTGAACTTTGAGGAAAAGTGTTCTTTCTTCCGTGTCTTGAGCCCTTCCTACCCCAGCTCTCTTATGTTCCCACAGGTTGAGGTGGGAGATATTCCTTAAGATGCTGATGACAAAACTGAGATGAGAGATAAGTGGCTGTGCGCACGGTCACCCAGTAATTTGGAGTTAGAGCACAGATTGGAATTGGAGTCTCCTGACACCCCCCAAGGAGGTCTCTTCAACCATCTCATCAGCTAGAGATGAACTGGCAGTCCCTTCCAGCTCTGCTTGCACATTTAAAACTGAGAAGATTAACCCAAAAGGGTAAAATTTTAAAATATCAGGCCACACGGCAGGTGAGCCAGCAGAGATCTGTTTGACTATGAAATTCATATCAGCCTGTTTGCAGAAGGGCAGCCTCGGGGGTGAAGGATGGGGCTATACTAGTAAGAAGTCACCTCTCGGGGACTTCCCTGGTGGCGCATGTTAAGAATCCACCTGCTAGGGGCTTCCCTGGTGGCCCAGTGGTCGAGAGTCCGCCTGCTGATGCAGGGGGCGCGGGTTCGTGCCCCGGTCCAGGAGGATCCCATGTGCCACAGAGTGGCTGGGCCCGTGAGCCATGGCCGCTGGGCCTGCATGTCCGGAGCCTGTGCTCCTCAACGGAAGAGGCCACAGCGGTGAGAGGCCCGCGTACCACAAAAAAAAAAAAAAAGAGTTCCAGACACACCTGAGCTCTCCTGCGTCTCTCTTTCCTCCTTCCATGAGGTCAGTCAGCACATTAAGCTGAGACTCGTCTCATGGAGAAAGCCAACCTGTCTTTCGCTCCCTTTTCTTTCTCCTACTTTGGTTCACTGGGCTCAGTTATAAATAAATTATTTTTGTTCTCATTCTGCTAATGTTCCTTGTGGTACTAGTCTGCGAAGAACGGAGTAAGGGGAATTGGGAAGTGGAGTCCCACAGAGGGGAGAAATGATTGTCCATGTGGGATGCAGACATTCCTGAGTTCTAAGTCCATGATGACAAAATAACATCAAACTTAATTCATATTTTTAATCCCCATTTTACAGGTAAAGCAAACTGAGACTCGGAAAAGTTAAACAGTTTACCCAAAGATGCTCTGTTAACAAGAGACAAAACTAGTGTTCCGAACCCCGGTGGGATTCCCAGCCCACTGTAATTAACAACCAGGGCAGCCTGGTCTTAAGGGAAGCATCAGGGCATGTGATTTGCCAGAACAGTCCTGTCTCACCAACTCCCTCAGGCTGTACTTCCAGCTACTTAAACTTTCCAGCCTCCTCCCCTTCAGCTCCTCCACAGGCACCCCCTCCAAACACTGACACAGAGCCTGGAAAGACTGGAACCCCGGACACCACGTTGACATTGGCCCAGCTCTAATTACAGCTCCAACAGCCTGCACCAAGCCTGTAGACAAACCACACCTGAGGCACATCAATTTCTGCCCCAGCTGGCTCCCACCATGGGCATGCTCACACTGTTGTGCTCAAAGGCAGCCTGCCTGAGCCCCTGATGTGGGAGGAATGCACCCAGCCCCTTTTCGCTTCTTATTCTTAATTAGAAGTTCCGTTGAAACCACTACAGCAATGAGGCGCACCCCAGGCAGCACACTTCAGAACAATTAGCACACCCCTCAGGTGGCGAAAATGGCCTTGGCCCTGGTCAGGTTGACATAATTGCACCGAAACATACAGCCTACCAGGAGGCTCCCATTTTCAGTAGAAAGAAACAATTAGTCACACAATCTATTGGGCAGTTAGAGCTGTAGGAAATTCTTCAGTATACATAATTTAAAAGGTTGCCAGGCAGTGAGATATATGGAAATTATCTCTTACCTATGGCTCCCTATTTTCGTAAGCAAACTTCTATCCCTGCCCACCCTACAGCCCGATGCTGTTAATGCTGTCTGTCTGGGGGGCGGGGGGGGCGGCGGGGGTAGGTGTACGTTTGTGTCTAGACGCCTGCTGCATAAAGGGACCGGTTATAATTATGTATCTGGTTCACTGTGGACCAGAACAGCCTGTTCCTGGAATGTGGTAAATAATCACTGGGTCAAAGAGGTTATGGAGCCCCCATCTACCTCGCTGCCACTTTTGGAATCCCAAGCCACTAATTAAAACCTGCCCCTAAGATAGCTCATGGCCCCGTCACCCTGGTGATTCTGAGGAATAAATAAAACGAGCAAATGAGAAGACCAGAAAGACCTCTCTGAACACCAAAAGAGTTGCAGAAAACCACCGGAGGCTCCCTGGCCTCTTTTGTGAAGCCACACTTGGATTTCACAGGCAGAAGCATCTCATCTGCATTCATCATCCCTCTCCCGTTCTTCGTTCTTGTGGCTGAACCATTGCGCCTTCCGCGGGCCGGCACTGCCGCTATAATTAATATTCGACTGGCATTTCCACTGCGTACTCAAAGCCTGTTCTTTCAGCCTTTTCATATCCAATTCAGACCAAAGTCATCTTTGCCCTTGCAGTTTGGTTCGGGCAGCAGGGATTGTTAGGATTGCAACTTACGGTTTATTAGCATTTACTGAACAGCCAAGGAGCCCTGCACGATAGCAGTTGTCACTAGGTCTCTGACTCCCAAACTAAAATTAACAAGCCAGCGGGACACCAATTCTGGGGCAGAAAGGAGGCCGTTTCAGCGAGAATTATTATTTATGATTTTTTCATACAAGACTATGGATGAGTGGAGCCTTTGAAAAAAGGGGCAGTCAGGCTCATAGGATGCAGCCACTGTTTGATCACTCACTTGAAAGTCTCCACAATCACCCTTCTGGCTTCCTCATTTGTGGATCTAGAGGAAATGGTAAAGTATAAGGAGGCCTTGATTCAAATCCTGAACTAGTCCACTACATGACCTTCTGCAAATTACTTCCCAACACAGGGACTCAGCCTCTCACATTCAAGATGAGTGTTAAATGGGATCAGTGGTGGTTAATCCATCTCCTTGGGGAGGTGTGATCAAGATGGGGTAGGTTCCCTTCCCTACATTACCCAGAACAGCTCTCATTCTACCTGCTTCATATACCAGGCTTTCTCCCAAGATTGGTTAAAACTCTTCTTTTTGATCTGCAGACTGCACGTTTGAAGCCACTAGGTGATCTCTAAAACCCTTCATAGCTCTGGAGCATATGAAGTAGTAAGAACTGAAATGGTGTAAGGAACCCACTGTGGTGAGACAGAGCAGCTGTATATTTTGAGTGATGAAGGAGACACAAGGGCCAAGGAAGAAGCAGATTAACACGGAATCCCAGCAAAGCAGAGAAAACACCCAGAGATGATACCAATGACTGTAGATAGAAACTCAGAGCACAGGGGATCCGAGAACTGATTTGAGTGATGTGTAGGCTTTCTTTAATAACTAAGATAGCTCAGCATCATTCTGTGGCAGATTTCCTGGGAAGATGGAAGGCCCCTTTATCCAGGCTGACAGATCCAGACTGATAAGACCTTCTACCACTTCTCTCTTGAATGGATGCATTGCTCACCCACGCAAGCTTCGAAAATAGGGCATATATCAGCTCCTTGGCTGAAAATCTTCTAAAGACAAATTCTGAAACCTAAAAGTAATCTCCATGGGTATTCCAGGATGAAAACAAATGACTCTGGTTAATGAAAGGCTGGCAAACCCACACAACCAGCAACAACAGAAAAAGTTAACTTTTGAAACAGAAAAAGAGAACATCAGCTCAACTTCCAGTTAAATGAGGTGGACTGACATACACATTTATCTCCACTTTCTCCTAAAATCCCACTAGAATATGAGTTAAGGGAGTAGAAAGGTGTAAATCCTAAAGAACAAAGAGAAAGGGAGAGAACTAAAGACAAAGAGAAAAAAAAAAAAACTTAGGAAAATGGAAAAGAAATAAAGGAAGGGTAACTGGATTACACTTTAGCTGTCTTCTCTCTGCAAAGGACCTGCAGGATGAGAAACCAACATAAATCCCGGCAGTGCCTACCAACAGACCTCAGAAGTTTGGGAATCAAAAGCACCAGGTAACTCTAAAAATGGGGATCCAGGGAGTAGAGCTGAAAACAAGGTGTTTCAAAGCCTGAGCCAGCTCCCCTACCCCAACCAGTGCAGACATGGAACCTCCATTCCCCAAACCAGGTGGGAGGTTGAAATGAAGACTCTGCAGTAGGTACCATGAGCAGAGCGCAGGCTGAGAGCAAGGTCCTCCCTGATCAAAAGGTTAGACCCTCAGCTCTTAGAATGCGGGCAGCCCCAAAGCCAAGGCCCCTCCCAAACAGGAGATTGGAGAACTCTTTTTTGGTAAGCTGACTAGCCTAAGAGAAGAGATTTTCAGGTACTACCATCAAAAGAGGGCAGGCAGAAGACATGGAAGCAACCTAAGTGTCCATCAACAGATGAATGGGTAAAGAAGATGTGGTATATATAAACACACATAATGGAATACTACTCAGCCATAAAAAAGAACAAAATTTTGTCATTTGCAGCAACGTGGATGGACTTGGAGGGCATTATGCTAAGTGAAATAAGTCAGACAGAGAAAGACAAATACTGTGCAATATCACTTATATGTGGCATCTTAAAAACACAACAAACTAGTGAATAAAACAAAAAAGAAGCAGCCTCACAGATATAGAGAACAAACTAGTGGTTACCAGTGGGGAGAGGGAAGTGGGGAGGGGCAACAGAGGGGTAGGGGAGTGGAAAGTACAAGCTATTGGGTGTAAGGTAGGCTCAAAGATGTATTGTACAACATGGGAAATATAGCCAATATTTTATAATAAATGTAAATGAAAAGTAACCCTTAAAATTGTATAAAAAATAATAATTTAATAAAAATAGAAGGCAGGTGGGTCATCATTTGAAAAGCAAACTGTGTTCAAGACCCACTGTTTCCCTCTGCCCTAGAGAGACACAACCCAACACTTTTCTGTTTGGAATTCCACCGCCACCACCATTAGCTGAACTCTACCTAGAGTATGGTGAATGGAGGCTTTAATCGAATCTACCCCATTTCATTGGCAGGGGGCAGGGAGTGGGGGGGAATGAGGGAAATTAGTAACATACCTTATTATGGTAGGTTTTGCTGAGTGGAGGTGTACAAGCACAGGGCAAGGGTGAAATGCCACAGAATGTGAGAGCAGAGTGGTTTTTTTAATATTGGAGATTTGTGAGTTAAAAAAGAAGGGATACGAGATTTGAGAAGATGGCGGAAGAGTAAGATGCGGAGAACACCTTCCTCCCCACAGATTCACCAGAAATACATCTACACGTGGAACAGCTCCTACAGAACACCTACTGAACGCTAGCAGAAGACCTCAGACCTCCCAAAAGGCAAGAAACTCCCCTCGTACCTGGGTAGGGCAAAAGAAAAAAGAAAAAACAGAGACAAAAGAATAGGTACAGGACCTGCACCAGTGGGAGGGAGCTGTGAAGGAGGAAAGGTTTCCACACACTAGAAGCCCCTTCGCGGGCGGAGACCGTGGGTGGCGGAGGCGGGAAGCTTTGGAGCCACGGAGGAGAGCACAGCAACAGGGGTGCGGAGGGCAAAGCGGAGAGATTCCCGCACAGAGGATCAGGGCCGACCGGCACTCACCAGCCTGAGAGGCTTGTCTGCTCACCCGCCGGAGCGGGCGGGGGCTTCTGCCGGGGTCCTGGGATCCAGGGACAACTTCCCCAGGAGAACGCACGGCGCCCTTCAGACTGCTGCAATGTCCCACTGGCCTCTGCTGCCGCAGTCTCGCCCCGCACTCCGTGCCCCTCCCTCCCCCCGGCCTGAGTGAGCCGGAGCCCCTGAAGCAGCGGCTCCTTTAACCCCGTCCTGTCTGAGCAGAGAACAGACGCCCTCCGGGCGACCTACACGCAGAAGCGGGGCCAAATCCAAAGCTGAACCCCGGGAGCTGTGCGAACAAAGAAGAGAAAGGGACATCGCTCCCAGCAGCCTCAGGAGCAGCAGATTAAAGCTCCACAATCAACTTGATGTACTCTGCATTTGTGGAATACCTGAATAGACAACGAATCATCCCAAATTGAGGAGGTGGACTTTGAGAGCAAGATTTATTATTTTTTCCCCTTTTCCTCTTTTTGTGAGTGTATATGTGTATGCTTCTGTGTGAGATTTTGTCTGTATAGCTTTGCTTTCACCATTGGTCCTCAAGTTCTATGTCTGTTTTTTGTTTTTACTTTAAAAAAACTGTTGTTCTAAATAATTTTTTTATTTTAATAACTTTATTTTATTTGACCTTACTTTATTTTATTTTCTTTTATCCTCTTTCTTTCTTTCTACTTTTTCTTCCTTTTATTCTGAGCCATGTGGATGAAAGGCTCTTGGTGCTCCAGCCAAGCATTAGGGCTGTGCCACTGAGGTGGGAGAGCCAAGTTCAGGACACTGGTCCACAAGAGACCTCCCAGCTCCACGTAATATCAAACAATGAAAATCTCCCAGAGATCTCCATCTCAACACCAACACCCAGCTTCACTCAACGACCAGCAAGCTCCAGAGCTGGACATCCTATGCCAAACAACCAGCACAGAACACAGCCCCATCCATTAGCAGAGAGGCTGCCTAAATTCATAATAAGGCCACAGACACCCCAAAACACACCACCAGACGTGGACCTGCCCACCAGAAAGACAAGATCCAGCCTCATCCACCAGAACACAGGCACTAGTCCCCTCCACCAGGAAGCCTACACAATCGCAAGAGGGAAGAGATATGGGAACATATGTATATGTATAACTGATTCACTTTGTTATAAAGCAGAAACTAACACACAATTGTAAAGTAATTATACTCCAATAAAGATGTTAAAAAAAAAAGAAAGGATACAAAAGATGGCTTTCAAGGAAGAACGACTCTAGGGAGAAGGACAAGATGTATAAAGGTAGGTCCCTCTTCTAATCCCCATACACAATCTTTAGTTAAATGTCACTTCTCCTGGACACTCCTTGGACTGTATCTACTTTGGAGATGGATCAAACTTCCATGTCCTACCTCAAAGGGGCATCAGGAAAGAACAGAGGCTGCCACATCCAGACTACCCAGTTATTTGTCTGCATCCCACCAGCATGTCTTGGTTGAGAATCGCTCATTTTAAAAATGGTGAAAAAAGACCACGCCCTCAAATGAAACCGCCTGCAGATAAGCACCAAGGACACCCCAATGTCTTTGCATGCAGTGTAACTTAATTCATTTTGGCATTCTCTGAGGAGAAAATTCTACCTTTTCTTGCATTTAAATTAAGAACATGCAGCAAATGTCAGTGAGGATGTGGTGAAGAGGGAAACCTCATACACTCTTGGTGGGAATGTAAATTGGTGCAGCCACTGTGGAAAACAGTATGGAGGTTTCTCAAAAAACTAAAAATAGAACTACCATATGACCCTGCAATTCCTCTCCTGGGTATATATCCAAAAAACTAAAAACACTAATTTGAAAAGATACATGCACCCCAATGTTCATAGCAGCACTATTTACAATACCCAAGATATGGAAGCAAGCTAAGTGTCCATCAACACATGAATGGGTAAAGAAGATGTGATATACCTGAAGAAAAAGAACAAAGCAGGAGGCATAACCTTCCCAGACTTCAGACAACACTACAAAGCTACAGTAATCGGGCTTCCCTGGTGGTACAGTGGTTGAGAGTCCGCCTGCGGATTCAGGGGACACGGATTCATGCCCCAGTCCGGGAAGATCCCACATGCCACAGAGCAGCTGGGCCCATGAGCCGTGGCCATTGAGCCTGCGTGTCCGGAGCCTGTGCTCCGCAACGGGAGAGGCCACAACAGTGAGAGGCCCACATACCGCCAAAAAAAAACAAAGCTACAGTAATCAAAATGGCATGGTATGACAAAAACAGACATATGGATCAACAGAACAGAATAGAGAGCCAGAAATAAACCCACACACCTGCAGTTAATTAATCTTCGACAAAGGAGGCAGGAATATACAATGGGGAAAGTCTTTTCAGCAAGTGGTGTTGGGAAAGTTGGACAACTGCATGTAAATCAATGAAGTTAGAATACATCTTCTCACCATACACAAAAATAAACTCAAAATGGCTTAAAAACTTAAATATAAGACATGACACTGGGACTTCCCTGGTGGTCCAGTGGGTAAGACTCCACACTCCCAATGCAGGGGACCTGGTTCGATCCCTGGTTGGGGAACTAGATCCCACATGCATGCCACAACTAAGAAGTCTGCATGCTGCAACTAGCAGATCCCGCATGCCACAACTAAAGATCCCGCATGCAATAACTAAGACCTGGCGCAACCAAAATAAATTAAAAAAAAAAAAAAAAAGACATGACACCATAAAACTCCTAGAAGAGATCATAGGCAAAACATTCTCTGACATAAATCATACCAGTGTTTTCTTAGGTCAGTCTCCCAAGGCAATCGAAATAAAAACAAAAATAACAAATGGGAACTAATCAGACTTACAAGATTTTGTACAGCAAAGGAAGCCATAAACAAAACAAAAAGACAACCTATGAACTGGGAGAAAATATCTGCAAATGATGCGACCAACAAGGGCTTAATTTCCAAAATATAAAACAGTTCATACAACTCAATAACAAACAAACAAACAACCCAATCGAAAAATGGGCAGAAGACCTAAATAGACATTTCTCCAAAGAAGAATACAGATGGACAACAGGCACATGAAAAGATGCTCAACATCACTAATTATTAGAAAAATGCAAACCAAAAGTACAATGAGGTACCACCTCACACCAGTCAGAATGACCATCATTAAAAAGTCTACAAATAACAAATGCTGGAGAGGGTGTGGAGAAAAGGGAACCCTCTTACACTGTTGGTGGGAATGTAAGTTGGTGCAGACACTATGGAAAACATTATGGAGGTCTCTCAGAACACTAAAGAAAGAAATACCATATGATCCAGCAATCCCACTCTTGGGCATATATCCAGACAACTATAATTTAAAAAGATACATGCACCCCTATCCTCACAGCAGCACTATTCACTATAGCCAAGACATGGAAGGAACCTAAATGTCCATCTACAGATGAAAGGATAAAGACGTGGTACATATTAACTCAACCATTAAAAAGGATGAAATAATGCCATTTGCAGCAACATGGATGGACCTAGAGATCGTCATACTGAGTGAAGTAAGTCAGAGAAAGAGAAATATTGTATGATATCTCTTATATGTGGAATCTAAAAAAAAAAAGATGCAAATGAACTTATTCACAAAACAGAAACAGACTCAAAGACTTCGAGAACAAACTTACGGTTACCAGGGTGGAAGGGTCAGTGAAGGGATAGTTATGGAGTTTGGGATTGACATGTACACAAGGCTATATTTTAAATGGATAACCAACAAGGACCTACGGTATAGCACAGGGAACTCTGCTCAATATTATGTAAGAACCTAAATGGGAAAAGAATTTGAAAAGGAATAGATACATGTATATGTATAACTGAATCACTTTGCTGTATACCTGAAACTAACACATTGTTAATCAACTATACAGTACTCCAGTATAAAATAAAAAGTTAAAAAAAACAAAACTATACATCCTTCAGGAAAAAAAAAAATGATGATATATTGGGTTGGCCAAAAAGTTCGTTTGGGTTTTTCTGTAAGATGTTACATATATACACTTCTCAGCCATAAAAGCGAATGAAATAATGCCATTTGCAGCAACATGGACGCACCAGAGATTATCATACTAAGTGAAGTAAATCATAAAGAGAATGACACATACCATATGATATCACTTATATGAAGAGTCTAAAATACGACACAAATGAACAGGTCTACGAAACAGAAACAGACTCATGGACATAGAGAACACACTTGTGGTTGCCAAAGAGGAGGGGGTTGGGGGGGGATGGAGTGGGAGGCTGGGGTTAGCAGATGTAAGCTATTATATACAGAATAGATGGACAACAAGGTCCTACTGTATAGCACAGGGAACTATATTCAATATCCTATGATAAACCATAATGGAAAAGAACATTAAAAAAAGAATGTATATATATGCATAACTGAATCACTTTTCTGTACAGCAGAAATAAACATTATAAATCAACTATACTTCAACAAAAACAATTAAAAAGATGTGATATACATATAACTATATAGATACACACACACACACACACACACACACACACACACTGGAATACTACTCAGCCATAAAAAAGAATGTAATTTTGCCATTTGCAGCAACATGGATGAACTTGGAGGGCATTATACTAAGTGAAATAAGTCAGACAAAGAAAGACAAACACTATATGGTATCACATATATGGAATCTAATAAAACACAACAAACTAGTGAATATAACAAAAAAGAAGCAGACTCACAGATATAGAGAACAAACTAGTGGTTATCAGTAGGGAGAGGGGACGGGGAGGGACAAAATAGTAGTACAAGAGTAAGAGGTACAAATTATTAGGTATAAAATAAGCAGCAAGGATATATTATACAGCATGGGGAAAATAGCTAATGTTTCATAGTAACTATAAATGGAGTGTAACCTTTAAAAATTGTGAATCACCATGGTGTACACCTGTAACATGTAATATTGTACGTCATCTGTACTTGAATAAAATTTTAAAAATTAAGAATGTGCAAGTGATTTCTGTACTGATACCCTTAAATGAGAACCCTTTTGACCCTGTGTCCCTTAGAGATAGCTGTAGGGATAGTAGCTTGCTTGGAGCGTGCACAGCAACTTCTCCAGAAGGCCATCAGAGAAAGGAGAAGCATGTTGGAAGATGACGCTAAGTCACAACGATGATGTATCCTCTAGCTGTCGGAGCCCAGGCCACTGGTCTCCCGTCTAACATTCACAGCTCTTGGGCATGCGGTAGATTCTTGGGGTTGAGAAGGATAATAAGAGTGACCATAGTAATGACACGATTTATTGATCATTTACAGTATTCCAGGCACAGTACTAGTGCTCTACATAGAACTCTTCACTTAACCTTTATGACATCTACACAAGGTATCACCATTTCTGTTTCATAGAGGAAACTAAGGTTCAGAAATATTAAATTATTTACTAATAGACACACAGCTAGTATGAGGCAGGCCTGGATTTTAACTTTAGTCCCTCTGATCCCATAGCCTGTCTGCTTAACCACCAAATTCTGGATTGTTCATTCTTAAGCTATCTCCACATCACTTACCTACTTAGAAAGTTTCAATGGCACTTTACTACCTACAACAGTGGTTCTCAACCCAACATTATATGTTCATCAAATTCAACGACTCATGGCTGCCTAGACAGTCATACATACTATCCAAGTCTTGGAACGCTTCCTACATTAAGATGCATGTTATCCATCTTTAAGAGACCAGCCAAGGTCACGCCTCCTCTGAAGCCTTCTGTGAGGACTTTAGCACCTAAAAGTTTCTGAAATGATTTTCTGTCCTCTGGGCTCCCCAAACCCTTACTGAGTATCAGTCATTTCGCCTTTATAGTATGACACCTTACAAGTTAGCATTTTATGTATGGTATGTGTCATGGTCCCAGCACAAAGCACATTCACTTTAGAATAATTTGAGTTGTTTTTCATAAAGAGACTGTTTACAGAGGTGTGGGAAGTCTAGAGGGAAACTATGGCAGCTAGTGTGAGCCCCAAGTCTGGCAACAGAAGCCCCTATAACCACTCGCAGGCCTAAAAAATGGATGAGAAGAGGCAACAGTTATTGCTGATGAGACCCAATACAAAGAAGGCTGCCTGGAGAGGGCTGCCTTACAGGAGCTGGGACTGTATCAGTTGAGGAATTAAATAACTCCATAGAAAAGACTAAAACTCTAATTCAAAAAGATGCATGCACCCCAATATTCATAGCAGCACTATTTATAACAGCCAAGACATGGAAAAAACCCAAGTGCCCACCAACAGACAACTGGCTTAAGAAGATGTGAGATAAACACACACACACACACACACACACACACACACACACACACACACACACACGAATATTACTCAGCCATTAAAAAAGAACGAAAGGGGCTTCCCTGGTGGCACAGTGGTTGAGAATCTGCCTGCTAATGCAGGGGACACAGGTTCGAGCCCTGGTCTGGGAGGATCCCACATGCCGCAGAGCAGCAACTAGGCCCGTGAGCCACAACTACTGAGCCTGCGCGTCTGGAGCCTGTGCTCCGCAACAAGAGAAGCCGCGATAGTGAGCGGCCCGCGCACCGCAATGAAGAGTGGCCCCCGCTTGCCACAACTAGAGAAAGCCCTCGCACAGAAACGAAGAGCCAACACAGCTAAAATTAATTCATTTTAAAACAAAAAGAATGAAATAATGCCATTTGCAGCAACATGGATGGACCTAGAGATTATCATACTAAGTGAAGTCAGCCAGAGAAAGACAAATATTATATATCACTTATATGTGGAATCTAAAAATAATACAAATAAACTTATTTATAAAACAGAAGCAGACTCACAGACATAGAAAACAAACTTAGTTACCAAAGGGGAAAGGGAAGGGATAAATTAGGAGGATGGAATTAATAGATACAAACTACTACACATAAAACAGATAAGCAACAAGGATTGTACAGCACAGGAAACTATATTCCATACCTTGTAATAACCTATAATGGAAAATAATTTTTTAAAGTATAAATATATATAAAAGTATATATATATAAAACAATCACTTTGCTGTACACCTGACACTAACATAAATATTGTAATCAACTATACTTCAATTTAAAAGAATCCCAGATGGGGAAAGACATAAATACATACAGACATACATACACAAATCACTCCACAGGGTGAGAGACAGTGAACGAATACCTTGCCTTGCTCTCCTTCCTCCCTCCCTCAATCCATCTTTTGCCGACGCTCCTAACTGGCAGAAATCGACAGGAAGCTGAAGAGCAAGGGAACTCATAGATCAGTGGTTCTCAAATGTTAACGTACATCAGGATTACCTGAGGGCTGTTAAAGGTTCCTGGGCCCCCACCCCCAGATTTTCCGATTCAATTGTTCTGGGGTGAATGGGGCTCAAGAATCTGCCACAAGATCCCCATCAGTTAGCATAATGCTGATTCCAGGACCAGACATTGAGAACTGCCAGAAACCCTACCCTAGAGGCCAGCCTCCTGGGGTATACAACATGGTGGAAGGGGTGAAAAGTTGAGCCTGAGGGGCAAAAGGAGAATATCCAGCACACACTCATTTATCCAATCTACACCGTTAGACCAGAGGTCAGCAAACCTTTTCTATAAGAGCCAGAAAGTAAATACTTTAGCCTTTGCAGGCCATATGGTCTCTGTTGCTACTACTTAACTCTGTATTCACAGCACAAAATCTGTCACAGACAACACAAATGAATGAGCATGACTGTGTTCAATAACATTGGACTTTCATTCTTTATTTATAAAATTTTGTTTACCACAAACTCATTTAAGTCTTACCCACCTTTGTATCTCCACAGTGTTCAAAAACGACCACTACAATCATTTGCTGAGTGCCCACTTATAAACGCCAGGAACCTTACATGCATTATCTCTTCACTTTGAGGACACCTAGATTTACTCTGCCCCAATTAGGATCAGCACTTGTGTAGCTCTCAATTTATATAAGCCAATTTTTCATCTCCACTCTATGTCAGGAACTGCGTGAGTCACTCGGGATCCAGATGTGAAGGAGACAGCCACAGTCCCTAGCTTTGAGGGTTAACCAGCTAATGAGATGTCAATTAAGGTTTTCTGGTTGCAAGCAACAAGTGTGAGCCTGAGTAACTTAAATAAAGTGAAGTGTGTTGGCAAAATACTGAAATGCCGATAGGCTTGAAAGACAAACAGGTCAGCCATTCTTCAGGAAGGCTGGAAACCAGAATACATCCCACAAGGGTTGCCAAGTCCCAAGCTCACTCCCTGGATTCTTGTAACTCTGTCCTGGATGGGGCTCTGGCTTAGGCAGTTTTTAAAACTTCCCCAGATGATTCTAATTTGTAAGCATGGTTGAGAACTACTGCTCTGTCTCTTCAGCAGAGTTGTTTTATTTTTCTCCTATGTCATTCTGTGTATTAGTAGATCACTGGCTCCTGGTAAAGTTAAAATAAACTTTTGAAAATATACCCCAATTCCCCACCAAGTTTAATAGGTGGACAACAATATACTCCATGTTTATAGCAGTCACTTTGCCTCAAAGTATTCTCAGGTGTCTCAACTCAAGTGAGCTTCATGGCTGCCCTATGACGTAGACGGCACAGATGTTATTATTTCTCCTTAAGACAAGAAAACTGAGGCTCAAGTAAGGGATGGGCCCAAGTGAATGGCAAGAGCTCAGGCTAGACCCCAGATCTCCATAGGGCAGTGGTTCTCCAACATTAGAGTGACTACGACACACCTGGATACTTGTTCCAATGCAGTGTACTTGACTTCAAATCCAGAGGTTCTGATCCAGTAAGTCTTGAGTGAGGCACAAGTACCTACAATATCACCCAAGTGATTCTGATGCACCCGGCCCCCAAATCTCAGCTGGTGAAACACTGCCAGCGAGGAAATCATCCTCAGCCCATGGCTTTGAATATGACCCTGTCCAGAAGCAACGGAGTGGACCAGCTGACCAATTCAAGATGCTTTCCAAACCGATAGCATTTCCTCTGCTTTTCCCTTCATCCTCTTACCTGCTAATATTAGCTTTTCAGAGAAATAACAAAGACAAACTCTAGATCAGCAATAGTGAGTGAGTTTCCGTTCACCTCAGATCAATCAGTAATGGTTTCTTAAAGCCTTGGATGGAGAAGCAATGAGACTGTACTGGGCACAGCAGGAAAATATATCGTGATCAGTTAGTGACGTCTGTCAGGGACATGCTGAGGATTCCGGCAGCCGAGGCCATCATTGCTCTAGATAGGATCTATCCTTTGTTGTTGTTTTTTGGTAGAAAGAATATTTCTACAAAGAGAGACCTTGTTTCTAACTACAGATAATGAGAAATGATTTTTTTAAATTGCTTCCATGCTTTCCATAAACTACGGGTTGTACTCGAGACATTCTAGATGCCATGATTCAAATGTAAATATCCCCTGAAATCCATCAATGTCTGGGTAGTTGATTAAACACCATGGACTATAACGGTGTTCCCTTTTCCGATCTTCAGGCATTTTTTACTTTTGTGAGCCGATGTATTACCGCGATGAGGGTACTTTCTCACACATTCTGCTCACGATAACAGATGAGGTGTGAAATTGATTCTGAACACCTAGGAAGGTTATGATTTATCATCACCCATTAGGCCCTGTGGAGCTTTACAGGATGAGTCCCAACTACACTCAGAATCCAGCCACACTTCTGGAAAGAGGACACTTAATGACTCAAGATACATTAAGTACAGCTATTTCACAGCTGGCACCCAGTGAGGGGCTCCATTTCATTCAGTCGGTCAACAAATATTAACTACGCACCTAACATATGCCCAGTACTGTTTTAGAAACTGCAGAGGACACAACGGGCAAGAAAGACTCATTTATCCTTAGAGCTGGCTTCCCTCCCTGTTAACTCACACTCACTACTGGCCAAACACACCAACAACGTGGCACCTGGGGATCAATACTTGAGGTGGCCTAAACTGGAATGTCATCCTACAATTTTCTGAAGGTACTTGGGGGAGCCAACTTGTCAATAACCAATGCTGCACCTTCAGTGTTAATACTCCCTGTACAAAGGATGGGCCCGTGGAAATCACTGATGAGTGAGGGTGTACGGCACATGAGCCCCTCAGGAAGTCACTCAGTCAAGAAGGGGCTTCAGGCCTTACCTAACTGAAAGTATGTAGACCTCTGGAAAGAATTCTCTCCCCTGCTAATCAATGCCTAAAACCATATCCTTACCCAGAGCTGGGCAAGGGAAAAGGGAGACAGGACATCAAAAACGCATAAGGGAGTTGTTGTTTTTAATACACACTCCTAAGGTTTTGTTCTGCTGTCCCAGAATTCTGCCTCTGAAGTTCTGGCCTAGGCTCCAGGCAGATCTATAAAAGCACCCATGGGTGATTCTGATGAATCTAGAAGACACTGTCTTCAAGTTTCATTTAGATACAGGCCTCACCTCTGTCAAAAAAAAAAAGAGATTATGAAACCCATTTGACTGGGAATCACCCAGCTCAGGTTCTAGTCCTGATTTTGTCTTTAATCAGCTGTGTGACCTCAGACAAGCCACTGCAGCTTTCTGGGCCCCAGTTTCATTAGAGACACAATGAGGGGAGAAGGAGTAGATGATTTCCAAAGTGTCTTGAAGAGCTCAGGTTATGGAGTTATTTCTTTCACATGTGCAGGCCAGTTTCAAACACTAATTAAGCCTTGGTATAAATAATCCCTGTTAAATAGTTCTTACAGGAAAGTAATGCATATTTAAAACACATTCGTGCCAGAACAGTCCATTACATATTTAATTGTCTTCGGGATCCATAATTAAGCTTCTGCGGCGTTCGGTGTGGAATTTCTGTAAACTCCCCAGTAGCAGTCATCCTTGTACCATTTGTCACCCTGCCTTCTGTCTTCCTACCCCTTGCCCCATCCTTTGCATGTCCCCTCAGCTGTGGTAGTTAGTCATTATCTGACTCTTAAGTGGAAGCTACTGGGTTTCTCTAACAATATGTAAATTCCCTCTTCTCATTAGAGGATCCAGAATTGTGACGTTTTACAGACCTTTAACAGACTGATTGGATTAATATTCATGCTGATTGCCTGCCTCGCTATACCCCACTCACTCACACCATCATGCAAATCCTCTGTGCTGCTGGCTAAAACCATTGGCCAAGCAACTTATCAGATGACAAACATCAAGATTTTTGTGTCTATTGCTTCTCCATACAGATAATCTCCTTTGAGATAATAATGAATTAGACCAAACTCTGACTTTCTTGCCCATTCAGCATACTTATCTTGTCTACACCCCTACCTCCAGCCTAGTTATAGGTCAAAATCAGCAAGAGTAATTTCCCAGGAATTCTTCACCAAGCCACAGTTGACCCAGCCAGTGTTCATCTTTGGGATGGGGCTTACAGTTCACTACCCACCTAGAATCATAGCATATTAGAGCAATAGATCTCAAAACTCTAATGGGATGAGAATTCCACAGGGGCGTGGCAGTTGTTTTCCAGTCTGCTCGCAGCTCCACACTCCCCAAAGCAAGTCCTAAGTCCAGCCCACTCAAGAGATGGAGGGATAGACTCCACCTATTAAAAAGGAGCAGTCCCATTAAAATCCTACTAACGAAGTGCTCACCCTCAGCACATCCCTTGTTCCTTTTACTCCTCCTCTTCTTCACACCATTATTACCATGACACACTATAGGCAAAATGGTCCCCATTAATCCCTTCTATTTATTCCCCTTGGCAATGTGACTATAAAGCTCCTCCTGGACTTCCCTGGAGGCACAGTGGCTAAGAATCCGCCTGCCAATGCAGGGGACACGTGTTCAAGCCCTGGTCCAGGAAGATCCCACATGCCGTGGAGCAACTAAGCCCATGCGCCACAACTACTGAGCCTGCACTCTAGAGCCCACGAGCCACAACTACTGAGCCCACGTGCCACAACTACTGAATCCCACATGCCTAGAGCCCGTGCTCTGCAATAAAAGAAGCCACAGCAATGAGAAACCCACGTACGGCAACGAGGAGTAGCCCCCGCTCACCACACTAGAGAAAGCCCGCGCGCAGCAACGGAGACCCAATGCAGCCAAAAATAAATAAATAAATTTGTTAAAAGAAAAAAAAAAAGCTCCTCCCATCAACAGGTGAAATCCGTTTCTCCATCTCTTGGGTCTGGGCCAGCTTTATGACTTGCTTAAGCCAGTAAATAGTAGCAAAAGCAATATGCCAGTTGATTTTAGACCTAAAGACCTTGCATGCTTCCTTTTGGAATCTCACTAAGCTTCTGCGAGAATGAGCCTGAGCTAGCCTGCTGGAAGATGAGAGACCTCATGGAGAAGCAGGTTCCCCAGCCAGCAATCAGTCAGACCACAGAACCAGAGCCACCTAGCTGGCCTGACACCCACCACAGATACATGAGGGACACCAGCCAAGATCAGAAGAGCAATCTAGTTGTCCACTGGACTGGGGAACAATAACAAACAATTGTTCCTTTACGCTACTAGTTTTAGGGTGTTCTATAACCCCACAACAGATAATTCATGTAATAATTGTTTCCTTTCATTAAATCTCTCTTCCATTGCTGTTTCTCTGACTGGATCATGAAGGATAAAGGAAACTTGCTAAAAATGCAAAAGCCCAATTGAAGCACCCCAGGCAATTTTGATATACGTGGCCTCAGAACGTTCTTTGCCAAACACAGCTTTCAAAGGGCTATGGAAATTATCTTGTCTAAACTCTCAGCTCTCAAGCAGTTTATAGATAGGATCACCTTTAGGCAAAACCTCAGTCTGATCAAATATTTGGTAACCAATTCCAATGTCCAAGAAACATCACAGCACTGTCAGGGATCTTTTTTTTTCCTAGCTTCATTCCCTCAAGCTGCAGTTTTTGTCTCTTTCCTTGTATTTCTAACTTAGAAGAAAAAAAAAAAACTGGCTGGCAGATATTCTCTACAAGTAAAACATTTTTTACCCCCTAGGTTAAACAGCTGCAGCCAAATTCTTTAAATTTTCATTCTGGCTGCTTGGAATCAAAAAAGAAAAATGTAATTAGTTCCTGATGTACAACATAATGATTTGATATTTCTATATATTACAAAATGATCACTACAGTGAGTCTAGTTACCATCTGTCACCAAAGACATTACATTATTATTGACTATATTCCCCTTGCTGTACCCTTCATCTCTGTGACTCATTTATTTTGTAACTGGAAGTTTGCACTTCTTAATCTCCCTCACTTACTTCACTCATCCCTCCACCCCTCTCCACTCTGGCAACCACCTGTTCGTACTATGTATCTATGAGTCTTTTTCTGTTTTGTTTGTTCATTTGTTTTCTTGGATTCCACATATAAGTGAAATCACATGGTATATGTCTTTCTCTGGCTGACTTATTTCATTTAGCATAATACCCTCTAGGTCCATCCACGTTGTTGCAAATGGCAAGATTTCATTGTTTGTTTTTTTTGTTTGTTTGTTTGTTTTTGCAGTAGCGGGCCTCTCACTGTTGTGGCCTCTCCCACTGCGGAGCACAGGCTCCGGACGCGCAGGGTCAGCAGCCATGGCTCATGGGCCCAGCCGCTCCGCGGCATGTGGGATCTTCCCGGACCGCGGCACGAACCCGTGTCCCCTGCATCGGCAGGCGGACTCTCAACCACTGCGCCACTCTCAACCACTGCGATTTCATTGTTTGTTAATGGTTGAATAATATTCCATTGTGTGTGTATATCACATCTTCTTTATGTCCATTCACCTATTAATGGACACTTAGGTTGCTTCCATATCTTGGTTATTGCAAATAATACTGCAATGAACATAGGAGTGCATATATCTTTTTGAATTAGTGTTTGTTTTCTTCAGAAAAATACTCAGAAGTAGAACTGCTGGGTCGTATGGCAGTTCTATTTTTAATGTTTTGAGGGAACTCCATATCGTCTTCTATAGCAGCTGTGCCAATTTACATTCCTACTAACGTGCACAAGGGTTCTCTTTTTTCTACATCCTCTCCAACACTTGTTATTTGTTGTCTTTTTAATTGAACTATAGTTGATTTACACTATTGTGTTAGTTTCAGGTATATAGCAAAATGACTCAGTCATACATATATATTCTTTTTTAGAGTCTTCAATTATATGTTATTACAAGATTTTGAATATACTTCCCCGTGCTATACAGTAAATCCTTGTTGCTTTTTTAATATATAGGGGTGTGTACCTGTTAATCCCATACTCCTAATTTATCCCTCCCCCCTGCCTTCCCCTTTAGTAACTATAAGTTTGTTTTCTATGTCTGTGAGTCTGCTTCTGTTTTATAAATAAGCTTATTTGTATTATTTTTAGATTCCACATATAAGTGGTATCATATAATATTTGTCTTTCTCTGTCTGACTTCACTTAGTATGATAATCTTTAGGTCCATCCATGTTGCTTCAAATTGCATTATTTCATTCTTTTTTATGGCTGAGTAATATTCCATTGTATGTATGGGTATATATTGATGTATATTATGCCATATCTTTATCCATTCATGGACACTTAAGTTGCTTGCATGTCTTGGCTACTGTAAATAGTGCTGCTATGAACACTAGGGTGCATGTATGTTTTTAGAGTTTTCATCTTTCTGGACATATGCCCAGGAGTGGGATTGCTGGATCATATGGTAAACTCTAGTTTTTAAGCAACCACCTTACTATTTTCTATAGTGCATGCAACAATTTACACTCCCACCAACATTGTAGGAGGGTTCCCTTTTCACCACACCCTCTCCAGCATTTATTGTTTGTAGACCTTTTGATGAAGGCCATTCTCACAAGTATGAGATGATAACTTATTGTACTTTTGATTTGCATTTTTCTAATAATTACCAATGTTGAGCATATTTTCATGTACTTGTTGGCCAACTGTATGTCTTTGGAGAAATGCCTATTTAGGTCTTCTTTCTACCCATTTTTTGATTGGGTTGTTGCAGTTTTTTGGTTTTGTTTTTTTTTTTTGTTTGTTTTTTGGTATTGAATCGTATGAGCTGTTTGTATATTTTAAAAATTAAGCCCTTTTTGGTCACAACATTTGCAAATATTTTCTCCCAGTCCATAGGTTATATTTTCATTTTGCTTATGGTTTTCTTTGCTGTGCAAATCTTTTAAGTTTGATTAGGTCTCATTTGTTTATTTTTGCTTTTATCTCTCTTGCCTTGGGAGATGATTTAAGAAAATATTACTCAATTTATATGCAAGAATGTTTCACCTATGTTCTCTTCTAGGAGTCTCAACATAATAAAGGCCATATATGGCAAGCCCATAGCTAACACCATAGTCAGTGGTAAAAAGCTGAAAGCCTTTCCTCTAAGATCAAAAACAAGACAAGACTGTCCACTCTTAGCACTCCTATTCAACATATCACTGCAAGTCCTAGACTTGCAATTAGGCAAGATAAAGTTATTCAAATCAGAAAGGAAGAAGTAAAATCTTCTCTACTTGCAGAAGACCTATCATATACAGAAAACCCTAAAGGCTCAAAAAAAAAAAACAAAAAAAACCCTCTTAGAATGAAAACAAACTCAGTAAAAATATACAAAAATCAACTGCATTCCTATACAATAATAGTGAACTATCCAGAAACAGAAATTAAGAAAACAAAGTCATTTAAAATAGCAGCCAAAAGAATACTTAGGAATAAATTTAAGCAAGGAGGTGAACGATGTATACATTGGAAACTATAGGACATTGGTGAAAGAAATTGAAGACACAAATGGAAAGATATTTTATGGTCATGGATTTGAGGAATACTGTTAAAATGTCCATACTACCCAATGCAATGCAATCTCTATCAAAATTCCAATGGCATTTTTCACAGATATAGAACAAACAATCCTAAAATGTGTATGCAACCACAAAAAATCTTAAATAGCCAAAGCAATATTGAGAAAGAGCAAAGCTGGAGGTATAACACTTCCTGGTTTCAAACAATATTACGAAGTTATAGTAATCAAACAGTACGGTACTGGCATTAAAATAAAGACATAGATCAACAAAACAGAATTTAGAGCCCTGAAACAAATCCACACATATATGGCCAATTAATTTACAACAAAGGAACCATTAATATACAATGGAGAAAGGATAGTATCTTCAATAAATGGTGCTGGGAAACTGGAAAGCCACATGCAAAAAAATGAAACCAGACCCCTATCTTAATCCATTTTGAATTGATTTTTGTGTATGGTGTGAAGATTTAGATTTGAAATGACAAGACTCCTAGAAAAAAAAAAAAAAACATGGGAGGTAACCTCCTTGACATCAGTCTTGGCAATGATTTTTTGGATTTGACAGCAAAAGCAAAAACAACAGTAGCAAAAACAAACAAGTGGGACTACATCAGATTAAAAGCTTCTGCACAGCAAAGGAAACCATCAACAAAATGAAAAGGCAACCTACTGAATGAGAGAAAATATTTTCAAACCACCTATGTGATAAGGGTTTAATATCCAAAATATAAAGAACCCATACAATTCAAAAATAAACAATATAATTTTAAAAGGTGCACAGGAACTGAGTTGACATTTTTCCAAAGAAGACATACAGATGGCCAACAGGTACATGAAAAGGTGCTCAACATCACTAATCATCAGGAAAACGCAAATCAAAACCATATGAGGTGTCACCTCACACCTATTAGGATGGCTACCATGAAAAAGAAAAGAGACAACAAGTTTTGGGGAGGATGTGGAGAAAAGGGAACCCTTGTACACTGTTGATCAGAATGTAAATTGGTGGTGCCACTATGGAAAACAGTATGGAGGCTCCTCAAAAAATTAAAAACAGAACTACCACATAATCCAGCAATCCTTCTTCTGGGTATATATCCAAAGGAAATGAAAATAGGATCTGGAAGAGCTATCTGCACTCCCATATTCATTGCAGCATTATTCACAATAGCCAAGATATCAAAACAACCTAAGTGTTAGTCAACAGATGAATGGATAAAGATGTAGCGTATATATGTATATACACAATGGAATATTATTCAGCCATGAGAAAGGACATCTTGCCCATTGTGACAACATGCATGAAACTTGAGGTCATAAAGCTAAGTAAAATAAGTCAGACAGAGAAAGACAAATACTACTATGATATCACATATTTGGAATCAAAAAACCTAATTCATAGAAACTGACTAGAACTGTGGTTACCAATGTCTGGGGGGAAGGGGGAGATGTTGGTCAAAAAATACAGACTTCCAGTCATAAGATGAAAAAGTTCTGGGGATCTAGTGTACAGCATAGTGCTTACAGTTAATAATACTGCATGATATAAAGTTATTCATTATATATATGAAAGTTGCTAAAAGTTGCTAAAAGACTAGATCTTAAATGTTCTCACCACAAAAATAAGTATTCTGTGATGTGATGGAGGTGTTAGTTAATGCTATGGTAGTTGCCATTTTGCAATACATAAGTGTATCAAATCAACACACTGTACATCTTAAATAGGTCAATTATATCTCAATAAAACTGGAAAAAAATCTAAAACTCAACAAACGACTTGGAAATTAGAAAGGTTTGACCAATGATATGCACCACAACTTATATTATTTGCCAAGCAGTTTTAAAATATAGATAGATGGGCTTCCCTGGTGGCGCAGTGGTTGAGAGTCCGCCTGCCGATGCAGGGGACACGGGTTCATGCCCCGGTCTGGGAAGATCCCACATGCCGCGGAGCGGCTGGGCCCGTGAGCCATGGCCGCTGAGCCTGCACATCTGGAGCCTGTGCTCCGCAACGGGAGAGGCCGCAACAGTGAGAGGCCCACGTACCGCAAAAAAAATAAAATAAAAAAATATAGATAGATAGTATATAAACTAAAAGGGCTTTTCAAATTAGTTTATTTTATATGTTGATTTTCATTACCAAACAAGTTATTAACTACTTTGAGCATGACCTCTGCCTGCTATGTGCCAGGACCATTATACTCTTATTTACTCCTGTTAGACTATAACTGGTTCCATGGCCCATCCAGAAGGCAGGAGTGCCTTCCCTTCTATCATAAGATCAGCATCCTGGCACATAAGAAGTGTCTATAAATTCCTGAATCACAAACTCATACAGCTGGAATGGACTTTAAAGATTATAGCCAAATTTCACTTTACACCTGAAAAAAACTGAGATCTGGGCAGGGGAACTGACTTGCACGAGAGCAAACAGCTATGCTAGAACCCAGACCTCCTGACCCTCATCTAGGAGGTACACTGTAGCTTAAGGGTTAGGAACTTATGCCAAGATATGGGTTCAAATGTCAGTTTGGGGGACTTCTCTGGTGGTGCAGTGGTTAAGAATCCACCTGCCAATGCAGGGGACACGGGTCTGAGCCCTGATCAAGGAAAATCCCACATGCCACAGAGCAACCAAGCCCGTGAGCCACAACTACTGAGCCTGCACTCTAGAGCCTGCAAGCCACAACTACTGAGCCCATGCACCACAACTACTAAAGCCTGTGCGCCTAGAGCCGTGCTCCACAAAAAGAGAAGCCACCGCAATGAGAAGCCTACACACTGCAACGAAGAGTAGCCCCGGCTCGCGGCAACTAGAGAAAGCCCGAACGCACCAACAAAGACCCAACACAGCCAAAACTTAATTTTTTAAAAAATTAAAGATATTCCTTTTAAAAAGTCAGTTTTAATTTCTCAGCCCTTCAGACAGAGAAAGACAAATATCATACGATATCACTTATATGTGGAATCTAATTAAAAATGATACAAATGAACTTATTTAAAAACAGAAACAGACTCACAGACTTAGAAAACAAACTTATGGTTACCAAAAGGAAAAGGTGGGTGGGAGGGAAAAATTAGGAGGTTGGGATTAACATATACACACTACTATATATAAAACAGATAATCAACACGAACCTACTGCCTAGCACAGGGAACTAGACTCGATACTCTGTAATAACCTATATGAGAAAAGAATCTGATAAAGAAGGGATACGTGTATATGTATCACTGAATCACTTTGCTGTACACCTGAAACCAGCATGACGTTGTAAGTCAACTATACTCCAATATAAAAAACCATTTTAAAAAATAATAATTTCCCAGCCCCTGCAAAATTTAGACACTCCTACTTCCTAAGGCTGTAAGAGTCAACACACCTATGCATGTATGTGCTCTCATTATCATCATTATGGTTTTGACACTACCCCAGGGAAGACTCTTATTTTTTCATCTTAATCCAAATATCCCTCTACTCAGATGCCCTCTCCCACAGTCACAAAAGGAACATGAAAGGGCCGGAAGTGGGAAATGGAACACAATGACAACTGATTCTCATATGAGTAACAAAGCTTGTCTGGAAACACCAAGGAATACAAACGGCATGACTCGAATGCCTGCTGGCTCCAATGCAGGGTGGCCCTGGGGCAGCATCATAGTTGCTAAATTACTTGCAAAATTGTGCTAGGGAAAGCAGGCCAGTGCTCAGATGAGCAGCTCACAGGAGCCTATGCTGGGCCCTGAAAAAGTCTGCTGTTGCATCAGCAATACCTTGAACTCTCACTATTGGCCCAGGGAGCACTTTTCAGCGAGAGCCTTGCAGACAGACATCAGAACTCACCACTAGCGAAAGCCAACAACAAAATTAGGAAAGAAAAAAAAAAAACCTGTAGGGTTGGTAAACCCCCCACCAACGGAAAAAGAATTCATGGTTGGAAAGGTGAAAATGCCTAGAAAATAAGATTAGGAGAAAATTAGCATAACTCAAATGAAACTAGGTCTTCTAGTTCCTGCTTCTCCATGTGGGGTCATATTCAAAATAAACACAAACTGGAGCCCAAAAGTCTCAAGAAGCAGCCAAGACTTCAGGGAAGGTATCTTGAAGCACAAACGGGGAATTGCGCCCCGCGCTACAGAACAAGATTGAACTTCCTAAAACTCCTCCCAGGTGATTCACAAGCACACCTCCTTCTCCTCAAAGGTGCCCTGTGCACTGCTGTCCTTCTTCTCCTTCAGAGCTTCTCAGCAGCATCCCATCCAGGGTCCTTTCTCCCTGGTGGCTTGGGTCCCTTCCTCCTGGCACTTTCTTCTGTCCGCTGCCCCAGCCAGCACTGCAGAAGCAGGCCGCTGGGCAGCAATCTCCTCCCCCTTAGCAGGCAGGAAGGGGAGACCAGGTGTTTATACTTTACTGCATTCTCTTCTAAGAAACCATTTTGAGTGCCATTAAGTACATTTTGCAGGCGACAGTACAGTTTTAAAGGTCGCCAACGCAAGCCCTGAAGAAGAAAAAAAAAAAAAAAAATCAAACTATTCTGTGAAACACTTTCTTCTACCACTCAAAACAGATCATTACTGTTTGGGAATGTATTTGGGCAGATTCTTCTATAGGTTTTCTATTCAACAGACTGCTCTGTTCTTTTCTAAGGTTTTAAAGGAGCCCCTGTTGGCTTGAAATTTAATCTCTTTTTTGTTTTCAGTCACCCTTGTTTCATCTTCTCAAGCTTTAGCCAAATGCTTGGGAACCATGCGACCATTACACAAACCTCACCATTTTTAAAGAGCTTATTTTCCTAGGCCTAGATTTCTGTGAATAACTGAGAGGATGAAACCTAAACAAATCTCTCTTAAGTTAAGCCACACACACGCACATTAGTTCTCCTGGAAGAGCAAGCCATTCTGTCAGGTTCTCATTTTAAAGAGCCTACACTGAATTATACTATGTAAACATATTATGGGTATTTTTGTGTACAAATAAAGAACTGTTATGTCCAAACCACAATGTTTCCGGATTATGACATTTTTCAACAGACACAGCAGGTGCCCAGTGCCCTAAAACGTCTAAGGGCAGAAAATCTGTGCCTCATCCCTGAGCTGCATTTCCTCTTGCAGCAAAGGTGGTTGTGCTGTAGAAGAAACGCCACAAGCCCTGGAGTCACAGAACCCAAGTTCAAGCCATGACCCTGACTCGAATAGGCTCTGGGACCCTGGCCAAATGCTAATGAAAGATGAAATCTGCTAATCTCCTAGTAATTAAATATAACTACATATTCCTTACAGCTTCTTTCATCGACAGAGGGAGTTTCTCCAAGCTTAGGATCTGTGCTGGTCTTGAGACGTGCTTTGACAAATAGAATATGGTGGAAGCAACAGCCTTGCAGCTTCTGTGTCCACCATCTTGGAATGCTTCCCTGAGACCACCATGTAAGGACGCTAATCTAGTCTATGGAGGAGGGGAAGCAACGTGGGGAGAAGCAAGGCATCATAGCTCACATCTAACATCAACTGCCAAATATACCACTGAGGCTCTCTTGGACCCTCAACCCAATGGACCCTCCAGTATTCTGAGTCTGGGCAAAACCAGCAGAGGAGCCACCCTGCCAACCTACAGAAGCATGAAGAAGGAGTCATTGTTACAAATGAACTTATCTATGAAACAGAAACAGATTCACAGACAGAGAACAGATTTGTGGTTGCCAAAGGGGAGGGGGTTGGCGGAGGGACGGATTAGAAGTTTGGAATTAGCAGATGCAAACTATGATATATAAAATGGATAAACAACAAGATCCTACTGTATAGCATAGAGAACTATATTCAATATCTTGTTATGAAACATAAAATTAAAGAATATGAAAAAGAATACATATATACGTATAACTGGATCACTTGGCTGTACACCAGAAACTAACAGAACATTGTAAATCAACTATACTTCAATAAAATTAAATTGAAAAAAGGAGTCGTTGAGAGATTGATTCAAGATGGCGGAGTAGAAGGACATGCTCTCACTCCCTCTTTTGAGAACACCGGAATCAAAACTAACTGCTGAACAATCATCAACGGGAAGACGCTGGAACTCACCAAAAAAGATATCCCACATGCAAAGACAAAGGAGAAACCACAATGAGATGGAAGGAGGGGTGCTATCACAATAAAATCAAATCCCATAACTGCTGGGTGGATGACTCACAAACTGGAGAACACTTATACCACAGAACTCCACCCACTGGAGTGAAGGTTCTGACCCACACGTCACGCTTCCCAACCTGGGGGTGTGGCAACAGTAGGAGGAATTCCTAGAGAATCAGACTTTTCCACAAGCCTCTTAGATAGCCTCATCTACCAGAGGGCAGACAGCAGAAGCAAGAAGAACTACAATCCTGCAGCCTGTGGAACAAAAACCACATTCACAGAACTATAGGCAAGATGAAAAGGCAGAGGGCTATGTACCAGAGGAAGGAACAGATAAAACCCCAGAAAAACAACTAAATGACATGGAGATAGGCAATCTTCCAGAAAAGAAATTCAAAATAATGATAGTGAAGATGATCCAGGACTTCAGAAAAAGAATGGAGGCAAAATTCAAGAAGATGCAAGACATGTTTAACAAAGACCTAGAAGAAGTAAAGAACAAACAAACAGAGATGAACAATACAATAACTAAAATGAAAAATAAACTAGAAGGAATCACTAGCAGAATAACTGAGGCAGAAGAACGGAAAAGTGACCTGGAAGACAGAATGGTGGAATTCACTGCCGGTGAACAGAATAAAGAAAAAAGAATGAAAAGAAATGAAGACAGCCTAAGAGACCTCTGGAACAACACTAAATGCAACAACATTCAATTATAGGGGTCCCAGAAGGAGAAGAGAAAGGACCTGAGAAAATATTTGAAGAGATTATAGTTGAAAACTTCCATAACATGGGAAAGGAAATAGCCACCCAACTCCAGGAAGCACACAGAGTCCCAGGCAGGATAAACCCAAGGAGAAACATACTGAGACACATAGTAATCAACTTTACAAAGATTAAAGACAAAAAAAATTATTGAAAGCACCAAAGGAAAAAAGACAAATAACATAGAAGGGAACTCCCATAAGGTTAACAGCTCCTTTCTCAGCAGAAACTCTACAAGCCAGAAGGGAGTGGCATGATATACTTAAAGTGATGAAAGGGAAGAACCTACAACCAAGATTACTCTACCCAACAAGGATCTCATTCAGACTCGATAGAGAAATCAAAAGCTTTACAGACAAGCAAAAGGTAAGAGAATTCAGCACCACCAAACCAGCTCTACAACAAATGCTAAAGTGACTTCTCTAACTGGGAAACACAAGAGAAGAAAAGGACCTACAAAAACAAACCACCGAAAATTAAGAAAATGGTAATAAGAACATACATATTAATAATTACCTTAAACGTGAATGGATTAAACGCTCCAACCAAAAGACACAGACTGGCTGAATGGATACAAAAATAAGACCCATATATATGCTGTCTAAAAGAGACCCACTTCAGACCTAGGGACACATACAGACTGAAAGTGAGGGGATGGAGAAAGATATTCCATGCAAATGGAAATCAAAAGAAAGCCGAAGTAGCAATACTCATATAAGATAAAATAGACTTTAAAGAATATTATAAGAGGCAAGGAAGGACACTACATAATGATCAAGGGATCAATCCAAGAAGGAGATATAACAATTATAAATATATATGCACCCAACATAGGAGCACCTCAATACATAAGGCAACTGCTAACAGCTATAAAAGAGGAAATCAACTACTCAATAATAGTGGGGGACTTTAACACCTCACCTACACCAATGGAGATCATCTAGAGAGAAAATTAATAAAGAAACACAAGCTTTAAATGTCACAATAGACGAGATAGATTTGATTGTTATTTATAGGACATTCCACCCAAAAACAGCAGATTACGCTTTCTTCTCAAGTGTGCAAGGAACATTCTCCAGGATAGATCACATCTTGGGTCACAAATCAAGCCTCAGTAAATTTAAGAAAACTGAAGTCATATCTAGCATCTTTTCTGACCACAACGCCATGAGATTAGAAATCAATTATAGGGGAAAAAAAGTAAAAAACAAAAACACATGGAGACTAAACAATACATTACTAAATATCCAAGCGACCACTGAAGAAATCAAAGAGGAAATCAAAAATTACTAGATAAACAAAATTGATAAACCATTAGCCAGGCCCATCAAGAGGGAGAGGAAGAGGACCCAAACCAATAAAATTAAAAATTAAAAAGGAGAACTTACAACAGACACTGCAGAAATACAAAGCATCCTAAGAGACTACTACAAGCAACTCTATGCCAACAAAATGGACAACCTGGAAGAAATGGACAAATTCTTAAAAAGGTATAAACTTCCAAGACTGAACCGGGAAGAAATAGAAAATATGAACAGACCACTCACAAGTAATGAAATTGAAACTGTGATTGAAAATCTTCCAACAAACAAAAGTACAGGACCAGATGGCTTCACAGGTGAATTCCATCAAACATTTAGAGAAGAGATAACACCTATCCTTCTCAAACTCTTCCAAAAAATTGCAGAGGAAGGAACACTCCCAAACTCATTCTATGAGGCCACCATCACCCTGATACCAAAACCAGACAAAGATATTACAAAAAAAGAAAATTACAAACCAATATCACTGATGAATATAGATGCAAAAATCCTCAACAAAATACTAGGAAACAGAATCCAACAACACATTAAAAGGGTCATACACCATGATCAAGTGGGATCTATCCCAGGGATGCAAGGATTCTTCAGTATACACAAATCAATCAATGTGATACACCACATTAACATATTGAAGAATAAAAACCAAATGCAAATGAAAACTACAATGAGGTATCACCACACACCAGTCAGAATGGTCATCATCATCAAAAACTCTACAGGCAATTAATGCTGGAGACGGTGTGAAGAAAAGGGAAACCTCTTGCACTGTTGGTGGGAATGTAAATTGATACAGCCACTATGGAGAACAGTATGGAGGTTCCTTAAAAAACTACAAATAGAATTAGCATATGATCCAGCAATCCCACTACTGGGCATATACCCAGAGAAAACCATAATTCAAAAAGACACATGCATCCCAATGTTCATTGCAGCACTATTTACAATAGCCAGGTCATGGAAGCAACCTAAATGCCCATCGAAAGACAAATGGATAGAGAAGATGTGGTACATATATACATTGGAATATTACTCAGCCATAAAAAGGAACGAAATTGGGTCATTTGTACAGACGTAATGGACCTAGAGACTGTCATACAGAGTGAAGTAAGTCAGAGAAAAACAAATATCATATATTAACGTGTGTATGTGGAACCTAGAAAATGGTACAGATGAACCAGTTTGTAGGGTAGCTGAGACACAGATGTAGAGGACAAACGTATGGACACCAAGGGCGAAAAGCGGCGGGGGGTGGGGGTGGGGGTGTGATGAATTGGGAGCTTGGGATTGACATGTATACACTGATGTGTATTAAATGGATGACTAATAAGATAGCAAAGACTGTTACATAGCAAAGACTGCATCCCTATATCCTCATTCAAATGGGACAATAGGGCTTCCCTGGTGGCGCAGTGGTTGAGAGTCCACCTGCCGATGCAGGGGACGCAGGTTCGTGCCCCAGTCCGGGAAGATCCCCCATGCCGCGGAGCAGCTGGGCCCGTGAGCCATGGCCGCTGAGCCTGCGTGTCCAGAGCCTGTGCTCCGCAGCGGGAGAGGCCACGGCAGTGAGAGGCCCACGTACAGCAAAAAAAAAAGAAAAAAAGGGACAATAATGCCTATCCAACTATTCATCTGTTTATTCAAGAGAGTTGATGGCTTACTACATAATATCTATAGATTATATATTCATATATAATTAAGAATCAAATGAGATAATGGCTGTTAATGTACTTGGTAACATTGGTTTTACTATTGTTACTAACACCTCCCTTTCATTGAGCTCCTCCCTTTCACTGAGCTCCCACATTTTTTAAGCACTCAAAATCCACTTTGTATTTGATCTTCTCAAAGGATCAGACAGCATCATTTTCAGCCCTCTCTGATGGAGCTGACCCCTTAACACCTGGCCTTCTTCTACATACTCTCATTAGCAAAGAAGCCTGCCCTTGGATTAAGGACCTCTGGGACTTTCCTCCTACTGGAGGAAATAAGGAATTCAATCCTTATGGGGAGCCCACAGCCACTGCCATAAAGTGCTAAAGATGCAGGGCCTGCCCATTACCATCCCAATGAGAGCTTTTGAAAAAATTATTTACTAACAATAACAACTAAAATGTATTGAGCACTTACTATGTGCCAGGTACAGTTCTAAGCTTTTTAGTGAACTGTTGTCTGACTCAACAGCACTCTGAGGTAGGTACGATTATTATCCCTATTTGGAGGTAAGGAAACTTAAGCCCCAGCGATGTTAAATCACTTACCCAAAGGCAGACAGCATGAGGTGGACAAAGATTCAATCCCTGGTAGTCTGAGGCCAAAGCGCCCCCCTTAATCACGGCCCTGGTCTGCTCATTCACCTACACCATGTTTCACTGTGGCTCCCAATACTCGTCCAGAACAAAGATTGTGTCTTTTCCAGCTAAGTTCATCGGAGGTGAAGTTCTGTGACCCTAGCTAAGCCATCTCCTTCTCTAGACCTCTGCCTCATGGCAGGTAAATTATGTGAAGGGTTAGACCAGGTAATGTTGAAAATCCCTTCCAGTCCCAAAAATTAAGATAGTAAATTCTTCCCCAATATCTTGTTTTATTCTGAGTTTTGTTCTCTTTCTTACTAAGGCAACTAAAGAACTTTAGGGGAGGAAAATGAAAAGCAGACGCTATAAAAATGTGTCTATTAACTAATGCAGGGAAATGAAACGGCACCAGAGGAGATTCTATTTATAACTGCCTCGAGGATTATGCCATCATCTACAGTATTTGATTTTTTAATGCATTCATTCAGAGCTAAGACCCTGTAGGGGTGCTCTTTAAGCCTGACACTGAATGAAATAATTCAATTAAAATAGGCTCAAGGGGTTTCCCTGATGGCGCAGTGGTTAAGAATCCGTCTGCCAAGGCAGGGGACACAGGTTCGAGCCCTGGTCCGGGAAGATCCCACATGCCACAGAGCAACTAAGCCCATGCGCCACAACTGCTGAGCCTGTGCTCTAGAGCCCGCATGCAGCAACTACTGAAGCCCGCGCACCTAGAGCCCATGCTCCGCAACAAGAGAAGCCACCACAATGAGAAGCCTGCACACCACAACGAAGGGTAGCCCCTGTTTGCCGCAACTAGAAAAGCCCACGCGCAGCAACAAAGACCCAACTCAGCCAAAAATAAATAAATAAATTTATTTCAAAATAAATAAAAAGATAATAAAATAAAATAGGCTTCAGGCTTCTGCAAGGTATTAAACTCCCATGAAGAGAAGATTTAGGACTTGCTCTAGGCAGCTTCAGCACCAGCATTGGTGAGACCACAGGAAACTGTATGAAGGGCTCAGTAAGAGGGGTTTCTGGAGACATTGGTGGCGGTGACATTTCTGGGCTGCCTGGAAAGGGGGCTGTCAGAGTAGAAATTGTACCTCAAGGAAAAGAGACTTTGTCCAAAAGCTTCCCAACAGCTCACTGGAGTCTGACAGGCATTTTACCATGTTGCTCTGGATGAAACCTATCCTTTCCCAGCAGGAAGTGAAATTTAATAATGATCATTAACATGTACCATTCATTGAGCGCTCTCAGTGAATACCCTCAGTAGAGCACTTTCCATGCGTTATCTTACACAGTCTTCACAACTGTATGACGTTAACGATCATCAAGCCCATTTTAGAGGGGCAAACTGAAGTGCTAAGAAGCGCCATGAGTTGCCCAAGTTTACACAGCTAGCAGGCTGCAGACAAACCCTCATCTGTGGTGCCAAAGCCAGTGCCGTTCAGCACTTAAAAGTGCAAGTGGCATCTTATTACAGGAATGTGAACTGCAGAAGTGTGTGCATTCAAAGAAATAAAGACACAGCCCCTTTCCTCAGGTGTATGCAGTCTGGTAGGCAAACAAGGCTTATACTCAGAGTAGCTCAAACTAAATTACAAATAACTGAGGTCAAATCCAAACCTGAGAATAGGTTTTCACACAGGCAGGGGAGAGAGAACAAGATCACAGGAAGAGGATGATATGAAACAGGCAAGCTGAGCACCTAAAATCACCCTTCACCCTGCCCAAGACAGGCCTAGTAGGCTATTTTTTTTTTTTTTTTTTTTTTTTGGGTACCCGGGCCCCTCCCCCC
>NW_020173712.1:603616-611229 GCF_003031525.2 Neophocaena asiaeorientalis asiaeorientalis | reverse complement strand
CGGCAGGCGGACTCTCAACCCCCGCGCCCCCAGGGAAGCCCTACTTTTTTTTTTTTTTTTAATGCTCGTAAGTTTCTGACTCCAACTCCAATGTGCGGCGGGTTCTTTCCCACACCAAGCAATTCTCCAGCACCAGCTGGGTGCCCTACAATTCAACTCACTTCTGATATTACACAGAGGTAGCATCAGATCCTAAGGATAAGGGCTCAGCCCCACAAGGCTGCCCCCTGCACCCGCCACCCCTGCTTCAGACGCCAGTCAAAAGCCCAGGTTTTCTGACGGACCAGCGATAATTGGAGGTTCCAACAAACCCCTGCTTAGGTTCGATTAATTTGCTAGGGTGGCTCATAGAACTCAAAGAAACATTTTACTTACCAGATTGCCAGTTTATTATGAAAGGCTATAACTCAGGAACGACCAGAAGGAAGAGATTCACAGGACAAGATGTGGAGAAAGAGCACGGAGCTTCCATGCCCTCTCCAGGTGCAACACTCTCCCGGCACCTCCATGTTCCTCAACCCGGAAGTTCTCTGAACTCAGTCCTTCCGGGCTTTTATGGCCGCTTCATGACGTAGGCACGATTGATTAAATCATTGGCCATTGGCGATTGAACGCATTCGCCATCCCCTCTCCCCTGCCCCGAGGTCGGGGGTGGAACTGAAACTTATAATCACAGGATGAGCTCTCCTGGCAACCAGCCTCCATCCTTAGGTGTGGTTTAGAAGTTACCATCAACACAACAAAGGACACCTTTAAACGCTCTCATCACAGAAAATTCCAAGGGAAATTTCCAATTTCGGAGGTCTGTGCCAGAAGTGGGGACAAAGGCCAAGTACACATTTATTATAAATCACAATACGACAACTGGGCGTTCCATGGGATTAGGAACCGTGTCTTCCTTATTTGCTCCATACCCCCAGTAGCCAGCACCGACATTTTGTTGGGAGAATGGAAGCGTACCTGAAAGAAGAAAAAGAAAATATGCAAAATTAAATAAGCAAAAGAAAAGAAATCTCAGCCCTAAATCTAACCATCCTCTTCTGAAGGGGAAAAAAAAGGAGAGCAAGCAGAAGAATGCAGAGTAAGTGGAGGGGGAGGGTCTGAGAGACCTGTTGGCTCAGGTGCAAGTGATGTCAACAGCTGAAATGACCACCCTGAACGGCTAGCCCTGGATCAGTACTTATGAAACTTGAGTCTGCATGGGGAGCTTGTTAAAATACAGATTGCTGATTCACCCCCAGAGTTTCTGATTCAGTAGACCAGGGAAATTTTGCCTTTCTAACTAATTCCCAGGTGATGCTAATGCTGCCAGTTCAGGGTGCAGCCCTCTGAGAGCCAACAGCATTCAACCTCATCGCACATTAAGATCACCTTGGGGAGCTTATAAAAAACACCCAGGCGGTACCCCTGACCAAATCCATCATAATGCCTGGGGGTGGAAACAAGTTATGCCTGTTTTTAAAAAGTAGGACCAGGTCATTGCAATGTGCAGCCAAACCAGAGAGGAAGTAATGTAGGCGCATGTGTGAGCTTGAAGTTCATACACCATAAAAATAACAGCTGGGCTTCCCTGGTGGCGCAGTGGTTGAGAGTCCGCCTGCCGATGCAGGGGATACGGGTTCGTGCCCCGGTCCGGGAAGATCCCACATGCCGCGGAGCGGCTGGGCCCGTGAGCCATGGCCGCTGAGCCTGCGCGTCCGGAGCCTGTGCTCCACAATGGGAGAGGCCGCAGCAGTGAGAGGCCCGCGTACCGCAAAAAAAAAAAAAAAACAACAGCTAATATTCACTTACCATGAGACAGTCACTCTGCTGAGTACATTACTGCATGACCTCATTTAATCCACACAGGAACCTTCAAGTAAGGACTATTATTCCCATTTTACCAATAAGGAGAGTCAGAGAAATTAAGTAATTTGTTTAGGCCACAAAATGGTAAATGAAAAGCTAAGAATCCAGTTCAGGGTTTTGTCTGTGCCAAGACTCCTAACCCCTAGGGGTCTTTAGGCCCCTCCCCAAGCCACTTAGTGCTCTGGTCCCTGCCTTAAATCTTCAGTATTTGGTTGCATCCAGATGACAACAATCTGTGCTGTAATAACTGGAATCCTCTTCATATTTTGGATTAGATAGAAAGAGATCTGTATTCATAGATACATACATGAAAAAAAAAAAGGCAAATCACAGAATGGTTGTTTTACTGAATTCAATACTACTTAAAAATCCAGTCGCTGTCCTGCTCATACGCCTTCAATGGCTTATAACCACTTCCAAGTAAAGTTCAACCTCCAAATACGGCATTCAAGGCCCTTCATGATGGAACCCCTGCCTTGGACTCTCCAGCCCCGCATCCCTCCTCCTCTATTCTCAACAGCCTCTTTTCAGTTCCCCAAATCTAACCATGCCACCATGCCTTTTTCCTTGCTCTTCTCTCTCTTTCCTTTCTCTTTATCTACCTGGAGAACTTCTACCCATCCTCTAAAACTCAGGTCACCTGTCACATCCTATCCATAATCCTCCTGCATGCCTCTCCTCTGAGTCAATCAAAGCAGCATGTGTATCACATTTTATTCTAGGGTTACTATGTATCATTCTCTACCCCCTTGATCTGTTTGCTGAATTTCCAAAGGGACCTTTTTAAGAGAATCCTGGCTCTGCTCTGAGAATGTGACTTTCCCCGAAGATCCCTCGAGTAAGAACTATACTCTCTCCCATCCACTAGACTTAGAGATGGAGCGTTTGTCCTCTCTTCCAGACCATTGTCCTTCCTTCCTCTGTAAAATCCCTGCAGCTCTGAATCTTATGTTATCAGATTACACCACTAACCACCCCTCCTTGTTACCGTCCTGCTCCCAGCATCACCTCCTTTATTCCTTGAATATTTAGCTCCTGGCTCACTGTCCCTCTCTCCAATACAAATCTGTCTTAATTACTGGTGATTCCAATATCTACATTGTTGACCCTTCCAATACCCTGTTCACTCAGTTTCTTGATTTTCTCACCCCTGATGAGCTTGGTCTCTATCCCACTTCACCAATCACCCCCATGGTCTCACCCCAGACCCTAAACCATGTCACTACCAATCACTGAAACCCCTCCAAAATTTCACTTTCAAGTATCCCACCCTCCAAGTGAGGACACGGCATGGGGGAGGGGGAGGGACAGTGAACAGAGGCTCAGATTCCCCAACCCACTGTTATCCTTGTTCCCTCTTGCCCAGTCCCCTGGCCTCTTCTTACTTTGTTAGACTCACTTGGCTAAACCACATATTTCTCAGTTAAAACCAAGTCTCTGCCTGCTCTGCCCCTGTACCCTGAGAGCTGAAAGCGGCTAGAGAAAGGGGCTGACTGGTCACTGTCAAGTCATGACCTTGAACCTCAAGCAGGTCCTGTTGCTAGCCCATTCACTCTTCCACTCTCCCTGACAATTCCTGTTTTTGCCTCTCTTTACAAACCTCGAGGCCCCGTCCCCATTTTCAGCGCTTGACTTTGCTTCTCTAAATCATTTGAAAATAAAGGCAATCAGATAGGAACTTCCGCCAGCTCCCACCTCACTTCACTCTGCGGCACCTGCACCCACGTTCTCTCCGCCTCACTATGGCTACGGGCTAGGACTCCAGAGACCTTCCCCTCTGGCCATGCAGGGATTCCAGACGCTGCAGCACCACTGAACCAATTCTCTACCCTCTTTGTGCCACATTCCCTAGCTCCCCTAGATGGGAAGATCCCACCGAGACAGAAAATAAACTGTGGTTGGAGGGTGTGGATCGCTTTTCTTTTGAACTGGAAATTTAAATTATTCTTTTGTGCTTTGTACCCAAGTACAGGATAAGGCCCTTGATATGCGATTATTTCTACAAACAAAAGGCTAGGCATCTCTGTATTGTTACTCCAGTGAATGCCTATTTATCTGGCTTCTATTATTTCAATTACAGTGACCCAGAGAAGACAAATAAAATAGGATTTGAAGTTCTTAATGTGCTGTGCATTTACTTGGGTTTACAAAGACCAATTGTTCAATTCAATCAGTAAAAATAAGATCTTATTCAGTCTTTTCCCTGTAATCATTGGAGGATCTCAAAAGTGAATAGCGTATGGGAGCGAGAAGCATGTGTGTGCGTGGGGATGGGTGGGAATGCCACTTTTTGTCAACATTTTTGAAAAGTCTTCACTTTTCCCAGACAATTTTTTTTAAATATTTATTTATTTTATTTTATTTTTTGGCTGCATCGGGTCTTAGTTGTGGCGCACGGGATCTTCATTGAGGCACGTGGGATCTTTCGTTGCAGCGCACAGGCTTCTCTCTAGTTGAGGCGTGTGAACTCAGCAGTTGTTGCGTGCGGGCTTAGTTGCCCCACAGCATGTGGGATCTTAGTTCCCCAACCAGGGACTGAACCTGTGTCCCCTGCATTAGAAGGCGGATTCTTAACCACTGGACCTCCAGGGAAGTCCCGAAAATTTTTGAAAAAGAGTACTCTAGGATTTTTCTCTCCTCCCTTTCCAGCCCAAACTATTGACAATTAAAATTCCCACTTTCCATATTACGTTAGTTAAGGCCATAGGAAAGAATCTTCTAAGGGTATTTGTGTTTTAATTTACATTGAGCACTTACCATCTGCCTTGGCATCATGCAAGTGCTTTGTGTCTGTTATTTAAATCTTTATGCTTCATAGGATAGGTAGTATTTTATCATCATCCCCATTTACAGATTTGGAAACTGAGGCTTAGATAAATTCAGAGATCAGCCCAAGGTCTGTAGCTACTAAGTGGGGGAGCTGAGAATCAAACCTAGGCAGTCTGACTCCTAAATGTGTATACAGGGATGTCCCAAGGCTTTCTATTTTCCTCTCAGAGATTCACTCCTTTATCTGCTATAATCCATTGGATATTTAAAAGGAAAATAGGATGAATGGAGTCAAGTCTCACTGAGAAGATATAAGATGAGTTAGGTCATACAGAATGGACTGACTTCCTCAGGGAGAGAATTAGCAGAGGCAAAATGCAAATTCTGCTGGTGGAGAGGCTGCATTTTAAATCCTTATCTAACACACTGGCAAGGACAGGGTGACCCCAGTCTCTAAGTGGCTGAGGGAGGTAGTCTAAGATGGTGACTTCTGGAATGAAAACTGCCAAGGTTTAAAGCCAGGCTCTTCTTACCTTGTGATCTTGGGCAAGTTAATTAACCTCTCCGACCCTCAGGTTCTTTCTAGGTAAATGGAGATGACAGTAATAGTAGTTACTTCCCAATCAAGTTGGTTCCAAGTGTTCACCAAAGAAACACCATTAAATTTTGAATGCAGCATGACAGACTGAATATACAATGGCCAAACCATACGTAAAAATAGATCTCTAACCTACTGTCTGCAACCAGCCCTAGAAACCGACCCATTATCTAGGGAGCTCAGGAAGCCAGCCTACTTATTTATAAGTCAGACTTGTACAAAGTCAGACCACCATCTCTAGAAAAAATTCCATAAAGCCAAACTCCTATAACTACCAGCCCAAAACAGGCAGGACTTGATTAATAACTGGCAGCTTCCAACTTAGGACCAACCAGAGAAAGCCAAATATGCAGCCTTCACCAGTCACATAAGATGTCCTACCTCTTATTGGCCCACCTACGACTTCCCCACAATAACAGCCTTCAATAGGGACATACCTGAAATCTTCCTTTTTCTCCACTATGACGTTTTCCAATTCCTCTGCCTGCTTTTGAGTCTCGGCCAAAACACAAGTGATGGTGGCTGGCTCCTTTGTTACAGCAAGCTCAGTACAAATAGCCTTTGCCTGTTCTCACTGGGTTGGTCTTTATTTCCACAAGCGTTAACTGGACTCATTCAGGTTAGAAATGATGGAGACTTAGATCAAGGTGATAACAGTGAAGATAGTAAAAAGTGATTATATTCAGGAAATATTTTAAGGGGAGAACCTTCAGGGACTTCCCTGGTGGTGCAGTGGTTAAGAATCCGCCTGCCAATGCGGGGGACACAGGTTCGAGCCCTGGTCCGGGAAGATCCCACATGCCGCGGAGCAACTAAGCCCGTGTGTCACAACTACTGAGCCCACGTGCCACAACTACTGAAGCCTGCACGCCTAGAGCCCGTGCTCCACAACAAGAGAACTCACCATAGTGAGAAGCCCGCACACCGCAATGAAGAGTAACCCCCGCTAGTTACAACTAAAGAAAGCCCGTGCACAGCAACAAAGACCCAGTGCAGCCAAAAGTAAACTTTAAAAATTAAAGATAAAGAAGTAAATGTAGAACCTTCAAAATATAAGCAGGGAGGGAGAGTGAGAACCAAGTCCTAGCTTGAACAACTAGGTAGGCAATGGTGCCACGTAGAAAGTCGGGGAAGGCTAGAGCACATACATTCGCAAACAGGAGAAGAAAATGCCTAGGGTTCACCTACTCTCTGCACACACAGTAATGTAAACAGCTCCAAAAATCTTCTCTGTCTCAGAGACCACCTCTGCCAGCACAACCTGTGGACAGAAAATTGTTTCCTTAGATAGAGGTGCCTCTAGGGTGTTAGTTCATGAGTATCCACCAGCTCCCACTGCCCACTTGCACTCCCATTTACTTCCTCCCCAGATCAAAAAACAAATCGTTGCAATCCACTAACTGATACATGAAATTCCACCCTTGGAACTGCTTTCAACCACAAGTCAAAAGTTAATAAAACAGTATAATCTCAATGTTTTTAAGTATGTGTATATCCAGAAGCAAGTATAGCAAAATGTTAGCCACATTTGTTATCTCCAGATACTGGTATTCTAGGTGATTTAAATTTTCTTCTTAATACATTTCTGTATTTCCTAAGCCTTTCATAATGAACAAGACCTTTTCTTATTAAAAAAAAACAATAATAAAGTTCTTAAAAATGAGATCTCTGTAAACCAATTATACTTCAATATTAAACAATGAGACCTCTGGGATAGTTAACAAATTAAAAGCTATCAGTCATTTATGCCTTGGTATGAATGAATAGTTTGTTTATCACCCATTCTGTTGGGGTGTGTAGAGGATATGAGAACTGAGGTGGGAGCTGTCAAAGGCATAAGGAGGAATGTGTTCCCCAAACATTTCACAACATGGCCAAAGACAGCCCTGCCTCTGCAGGTATGTGAGAGAGAGTAGACACAGAGGTCAGCTCAGAGGCAGGAGATGAGAAATACAAATATATGCAGTATTTCCAAACACTGTTTCAGTGGGGTCATTGCCAGCCTAAGAAGAAGGAACACCCTAGTTTTTAACTAAATAACAGAGGTGTTTGAAATGCAAACAGAGGCACATTCAGAAATAGGCACTCCCAGGCTCCCCTGGTGGCACAGTGGTTAAGAATCCGCCTACCAATGCAGGGGCACATGGGTTCGAGCCCTGGTCTGGGAAGATCCCACATGCCGCGGAGCAACTAATCCCATGAACCACAACTACTGAACCCACGTGTCACAACTACTGAAGCCCGCACGCCTAGAGCCCGTGCTCTGCAACAAGAGAAGCCACCGCAATGAGAAGCCCACGCACCACAACGAAGAGTAGCCCCTGATTGTCGCAACTAGAGAAAGCCCGCCTGCAGCAATGAAGACCCAACACAGCCAAAAACAATAAATAAATAATTT
>NW_020173712.1:593391-603285 GCF_003031525.2 Neophocaena asiaeorientalis asiaeorientalis | reverse complement strand
GTGTAGAGGATATGAGAACTGAGGTGGGAGCTGTCAAAGGCATAAGGAGGAATGTGTTCCCCAAACATTTCACAACATGGCCAAAGACAGCCCTGCCTCTGCAGGTATGTGAGAGAGAGTAGACACAGAGGTCAGCTCAGAGGCAGGAGATGAGAAATACAAATATATGCAGTATTTCCAAACACTGTTTCAGTGGGGTCATTGCCAGCCTAAGAAGAAGGAACACCCTAGTTTTTAACTAAATAACAGAGGTGTTTGAAATGCAAACAGAGGCACATTCAGAAATAGGCACTCCCAGGCTCCCCTGGTGGCACAGTGGTTAAGAATCCGCCTACCAATGCAGGGGCACATGGGTTCGAGCCCTGGTCTGGGAAGATCCCACATGCCGCGGAGCAACTAATCCCATGAACCACAACTACTGAACCCACGTGTCACAACTACTGAAGCCCGCACGCCTAGAGCCCGTGCTCTGCAACAAGAGAAGCCACCGCAATGAGAAGCCCACGCACCACAACGAAGAGTAGCCCCTGATTGTCGCAACTAGAGAAAGCCCGCCTGCAGCAATGAAGACCCAACACAGCCAAAAACAATAAATAAATAATTTTTTTTTTTTTTAAAAAAAAAAAAAGGCTTCCCTGGGGGCACAGTGGTTGAGAGTCCGCCTGCCGATGCAGGGGACACTGGTTTGTGTCCCGGTCCGGGAAGATCCCACATGCCGCGGAGCGGCTGGGCCCGTGAGCCATGGCCGCTGAGCCTGCGCGTCCGGAGCCTGTGCTCCACAATGGGAGAGGTCACAGCAGTGAGAGGCCCGCGCACCGCAAAAACAAAAACAAACAAAAAACAACAACAAAAAAAAGAAATAGGCACTCCCAAGAGAACCTTGACTGGAGCAGATTCAGCCCAGACCAGACCTCATGGCCAAGTCCTGGACTTGGAGAATCACCAAGGTGTGTGGACATATTTTGTCACTGAGGTGAGAAAAGGAAGTAAAATGATTTCAGGCACTGCTCTCCTCTCCCAAAACACCAGAGGAGAGCTGTCATTGCCCAACCCCTCCCCCCAAATTCAACAGGCCTTCTGCTCCAAAAACTTTAAATTTTCACTTATTTCCATTCATTCTTGGCTAAACTGACAACTAAATCTGTTTACTATGGCTTCTAGCAAAGAATAGGCCCCTCCTGGGTCCGGGATTTCAAACCCTCAGCAGTTTGGCTGATGATACTGGGAGGATTGATAGAATGAGACTTTCTCTTTCCTAGGATCACCTCCTCTTCCAGTATGTGCATAGGAGATATATAGATGGTTGGACTCTCACATAATCAAGGACCCAGAACACTCCAAAAGCACATATTCCTGCTAAACAGTAACAACTGAGGAGTACTTCAGACATTTTTTCATCACATTCCCATACTAAGCCAAATTTACCCAAAACTTGGAAATAAACTACCATAGTAAACGTACCTCCTTTCAGTATCATTGTTTAACAGACTCATCCGAGGATTATCAATTAGGACTTTGTATGATTTTGCCATTCACTACTTGTTTAGAGAGCAGACATTGTGAAAATAATGTTAACTTGCAGATTTCTGTCCCAAAGGTTACAATTTCATTGCCCTGTAGAACATTAACCAATTTTGTATCTTTTAGCAAATTCATTTTCACATTCCCTTGACTAACATACTATATAAATGTGTTTCTTAAATTTTTTGGAACCAGCTCTATGTTCTTTGAATAAAATCTTTACATGTTTACTGTCTTTTGTATGAGTCATGTGTCATGGAGAAAACCTTTTTCTCTAACCTCTTACATTTTGTTGTGCGTGCCTGCAAATTAAACTCAGACAGACAGACTAGCAAGAGAAAAATCAGATTTAATCATGGGAGTTCATAAAAAAGATGTGACCCAAAGGGGCTTATATACCATCTTAATAGGGGAAAGGAAGGGGGAGAAGGGCACTTCTGGGAAACAAATGACTTTTTAGAAAGAGAGGGAAGAAAGGGCACTTAGAATAAACGGGGGACATGATAGTTTTGTAATAATGTCTGTTTTGGTGTGGTGCCAGCTTTACATCTCCAAGAAGACTAGAGTGTTGCTCCCAGGGAGGGGATTTATGACAACTGAGTTCTTTTGAGATGCTCTGCTTTTAGGCAGATAAGGGATTTCAGGATCTCAAATGCCTTCAGCTCAAAATAATTTTTATGTAACAATGGCATACTCTGGACTTCTTCATCCCTTCACATGTTTTCACTTTTTTGAAATGTATGCCCCATTTCCCAGGACAGCAGAAAAGTCCCACCTTAAAGCCAGTTCTGACACTAAAATTCTTCCCACGTTGCCAAACTAAACAACTGTGTGGCCTTGAACAAGTCATGTTCCCTCTCTGGGCTCAGCTTCTTGAGATATAAATTGGGGCATGTGGAAGAGATGATCTCTACAGTTCCTTCCAGATCTAGGCATCTCTGCTAAAGTTAATTACTTGGCAAAATGATAAAAACAGGCCACGTTGATCTTCAAGTCCTCTTCCCATTCCACCTCATCCTTAATGATGTCACTACACGAGTGAAGCCTTTCCTCCCAGGCAGAAGCCCAGAATCCTGAATTTTCTCTCTCCCCACCAACACTGATCTATATCCTATGTCCAGTCCACCAGGGAACATTTCCAACAGGGAACCTGCTCAGGTTATAAAGTAATCAACAGCAAGGGTAAAAAGCTATTAGGAAATGAAGTTCTCACATATATACACATACTCTCCTCCAAAAGATATCTGTATTGATCTTACAAGAAAGATAAAATTTTTACTCAGGTGAGGGGTGGAATCTCAGGCAATGTGACAGCCAAGTGGGGTAGGCTTGTGAAAGCAGGGGACTCTTAATACCCCCACATCAAATGCTTTTGGAGGGCTGGTTTTGGTCAAAACAGACCAGAACTGCGTCCCAAGCAGCATCAGGCCCCGTGCCATACCAGCTGTTGTATATTTTGAACATCACCTTTGTTTTTTCGGCTTGGTTTATAGAGTCACGTCTGTCTCCAAGTACATACAATAGTGACAAAAATCTCTGCATCTGTTGCTAGTCATTCATCTTCAACCCAAAATGTAACATTTGCGCTTGAACACTGCTGTTGATTAAGATGATTAGACTTGATTCTCATTATTCTTCATTAAATAGAAAACAGACACTTAGGTAGTTTTCCTTTCACTTATTAATCTGTCCTAATGTTTCTACACTGAAGATTTCTTCAATGCTAGAATTTAAATAATGAAAACAACTAAATTCAGAGACTCTTAAGGATAAGGAATGAACTACCATCCTGATTCCTGCAATGAAGCTTGTCTTTTTAACACTCTTTTTCCCTCCTCCCTGGCAATTACAAGACAAGCATCCGTGCCAGAAAAGGCTGGGAGTGTGCATGTTTTTGGAGCAGAGGAGAACCAGCAGGACAGTTGTTCCCACTGCCAATGCAGCAATAACATAGCATGTCTTCACTTGTGGGACAATCATTTGAACATCTTTTTTACAAAGATAACAATGAATCTTCTTCTGGGTTAGCATCAGATCTCAAGGGAATGTCCTGGCCCAGACAACACACAGCACATGTGGTCAAAGTTGCATGTAGGACAATGATCCTTGACCCTGGCTACACATTAAAATCACCTGAGGACCTTTTAAAAAATATTCATGCCTGGGCAGCATGAACTCAGACCAATAAAATCAGAACCTCTGGTAGTGAGGCCCAAGGATAGGAATAGAAAGCTGATTAGAAAAGGTGATTTTAACAGGCAGTCAGAAATGTGAACCCCTGGGATAGAGAGGTGTTCACTGTAGCTTTGCTTAGAAGGAAAACAATGCAAACAACTTATAGTTTATTGATTGGGTGTGATTAAATTTTGATGCACCTACACAATGGGATAATTACCAGTCTTCTTATTTTTTAATAAGGCAAATCTATAAGCGTTAGGAAAAACCATTCTCTCCATCAATGCTTTGGGTACAATTAAGGCCTATAAGTTTGGGAGAGGCCTATAAGAATGTTAAAGACCTGAAAAAAGAATGTTGATTACAAAATACAAAAATAAAACTGCAAAGTTGCAACGAATGTGTTTGTCTATAAAATATATCATGCCAGCTTCAGCAATTGTTAGGTTTAGTATTCATAAAATTATTACATTTGAAAACAGCTGGTAAGTTCTATTTTTACCTCAAGAATTCCTGAGTATGCATTGTCAGTGGTTCTCAAAATGTGGCCCCCAGAACAGCAAAATCAGCCTTGTCTGAAAACTTGCTAGAAATGAAGACTCCTAGGCCTCACCCCAGACCTACTGAATCAGAAACCCTGGAAATGGAGTTCAATGCTCTGTTTGCACAAGCCCTTCAAGTGACTCTGATACAAGCTTAAATGTGAGGACCACTGTGCTAGATGATTACCAAAATAAAAGGATAATAATCTTATAGAATTAAAATAACCAATCATAAACTAAATAAGTAGCCAAGTAATTTACAAAGCACAATTTGAAAATCCTTTCAAAAATTTCTGAGAAAATTATATATAGCCTAACAAAGTTAAATATAAAATTACCATATGATCCAGCAATCCACTCCTAGATATATACCCAAAAGAATCAAAAGCAGGGACTCAGGGCTTCCCTGGTGGCACAGTGGTTGGGAGTCCGCCTGCCGATGCAGGGGACGCGAGTTCGTGCCCTGTTCCAGGGGGATCCCACATACCGCGGAGCGGCTGGGCCCGTGAGCCATGGCCACTGGGCCTGCACGTCCAGAGCCTGTGCTCCACGTCCGGAGAGGCCACAGCAGTGAGACGCCCGCTTACTGCAAAAAAAAAAAAAAAAAAGCAGGGACTCAAACAGATATTTGTATATCAATGTTTATAGCAGCATTATTCACGATAGCCAAAAGGTGGAAATACCCAAGTGTCCACAAGAGATGAACTGGTAAACAAAATGTGGTCTATATATACAATGGAATATTATTCAGCCTTAAAAAGGAATGAAATTCTGAATTCATGCTACAACATGGATGAACCTCAAAAACATTACACTAACTGAAGTAAGCCAAAAACAAAAGGACAAATATTGTAGGATTCTACTTATATGAGGTATCTAGAATAGGCAAATTCATAAAGGCAGAAAGTAGAACAAAGGTTACCAGGAGGTGGGGAGAAGGGAGGGGGGAATAGGGACTTTCTGTTTGGGGTGATGAAAAAGTTCTGGAAATGGATAGTGGCATGGTTGCACAACATTGTAAATGTACTTACTGTCCTTGAGTTGTACGCTTAAAAATGGTTAAAATGGTGACTTTTATGTTGTATATATTTTTACCACAATAAAAAAAGCAAGCTGGAGAACCAGGAAAGCCAGTGGAGTAATTCAGTCTGAGTCCAAAGGCCTGAGGACCAGGGGAGCCAGCGGTTAAGTCCCAGTCCAAGTCTGAAGGCCTGAGAACCAGGAATGCTGATTTCTGAGGGCAGGAAAAGATGGATGTCTCAGCCAAGCAAAAGTAACAAACTTGTCCTTCCATCCTCTGTTTGTACTCGTCAGGCCCTCAACAGATTGGATGACGCCCACTGTGCATTTTTATTCAGCCTACCAAGTCAAATGCTAATCTCTTCCAGAAAAACCCTCACTATCTGGGCATCCCTTAACCCCATCAAATTGATACACAAAATTTACCATCACAGGTGGTTTATTTACCACCTGTACGCTTGGGCTATAAACTCCTTGAGGGTAGGGACTGTTGTTCATGGGTCTCCAATATCTAACACAGCACCTAGATCACAGCATTAACTAACAATAAATGAATGAACGAGTGGATAAGTGAATGAGCAAGTAAATGAGTGCACAAACAATTGCCACGTAAGGCTTTGGGTGTCATGTCCACTGAGATTACGTGCAAAATTTTGTGCACACGTGAATTTTCCAGAGAATGGGTCCGTATCTTTTATCATAGTATCAGTGGGACACGTGACCCCCAAAGTGCTCAAAGCCACTGGTGTAGAGATGGGGACAGGATGGGTCAGACTAGACGATTTCCCACGGATGGCCCCAGGCAAGCATTTCAAACAGATCAAAAGTGAGCTGCACGCAAGCTGACACGATGACGTATCACACTGAGGAAAAACAAGAGAGGAAATCAGAGTTTACTGAGTGAAGCCTGTCATTAGCCGACCATTCCTCTTCGTGTCCTTGAAGTTCACTAGTTCTCTGATTTTACAGAAACCAATGAACACTCTGGTCATCATCCTGATTGCAGTTCTGGCAGACACTAGCTAGACACAGATGCTTCCAACTTAAAGAAATTGCAAGAAAAAGCTTGTATTTGGAACACCTGAAGCCTCTGCTGAGGGACGAGCCGGGCACTCATGTAAGTAAGGAGGTCCTACTGGGTAGCAGAGGCCAAGGATACACACGATTATCGCACGGCCTTAGAGGAACTCACAGATTCATGGAAGAGAAAGATAATCCTCTGCTCAACTCCCCTAGCAATCAGACAAATGCAAATTAAAATGACAGTGAGAAACCTCTGTAGACTCATCAGACTTCCGGTGAGGATAAGGGAGAATGGGATCTTCACGGGAGTGAAAAGCTAAGGTCGTTCTGGAGGGCACTGTACAAGTGCTCACCGTGTACCCCACCCGACCTTACCCCAGGGTCAGTGTAGCTTACCTACCACTCATGGATCTTACTCCTGGTACAAACCCCCAAGAAATTATCACACTGATTCCTAAGAGGACTTATGCAAAGTTGTTTTCCAAGGCTCCTGGAAACCCCAGATGCTCCCTTATTGTCTCCTGCTACTTACAGAGAACATGTTGGAAACATTAGTTAAAGCTGTACCACAGGGGGAAGAACTCAAATGTAATGCCCTAAACCTAGCCTCACCACCTAGCTCCAAAATTGCCATCTTGAACCACTGAGGGTGTATAATTCCCATTTGGGGGTTGGTAGGGTTGGGGGGAGGTGATTAAAGGGCACATGTTCCCTGGATGCTGAAGACAGAAGTCAATTCAGAAACATGGCCTTCGATGCAACAGCCGTCTTGGCCATCACTGAATGAGAACATAGAATGAGGAACTTGGAAATTAACCTCTCTGGGTCATTTCGTCTAGTCCTCTGCCTCCCGTGGGTCGCATGATTAAAGCATCCTCAGGAGCCCAGATCTAGGGAAATGATTTTCCATTTTTTTCCTGAGATTCTTTAAAACTTTGATTCAGGAGGGCTATGAACTCTTGAATAAAGGGGACGAGAGAACTCAAGGGAAAACTACGATGGTACACAAAGGTTTTGAGGATGGAGCCCAAATATAACTACTTTATACTTTTAAAATATCAGTGTAGTTCCACTTACCAGTAATATGCTCTATCCAAGTTGCTTAAAAATATCTGTTTCTCTAAAAGGATTAAGCCTCACAGGGCTGTGGTGAGGGATAAATGAAATAATAATTATGAAGCGTTTAGCACATTATAGATAGCCCATCAGTGTCAGCCATTATTCACAAAATGTTTCCTTTTATTTTCTTAGCCAATGAAATGTATTAAGCCCTTTTTTAAAAAAAAATATTTATTTATTTTTGGCTGTGTTGGGTCTTCATTTCTGTGCAAGGGCTTTCTCTAGTTGCGGCGAGCGGGGGCCGCTCTTCACCGCGGTGCGCGGGCCGGTGCGCGGCCTCTCTTGTTGCAGAGCACAGGCTCCAGACGCGCAGGCTCAGTAGTTGTGGCTCACGGGCCTAGTTGCTCCGTGGCATGTGGGATCTTCCCAGACCAGGGCTCGAACCCGTGTCCCCTGCATTGGCAGGCAGATTCTCAACCACTGCTCCACCAGGGAAGCCCCAATTAAGCCCTTTTTTGTTCACTGGATTAGACCTTAGGAGTAAAGACTGGACATAGAATTTTTGAAAGCTGAACAATAACTTGGATATCATCCAGTCCATTTTTTCCAGATCAAATCTTAACTGTAACACTGAAAAACAGTAATTAAAAAGAGCTGCTGTAATGGGAGAGATTGGTAGAGAGCTGTCCTATTGCCCTCCCCAGGGAACCCTAGGATCCCACAGAGCACAGTTTGTAAACCACAGCTCATCCAACTTCTTCATGTTACAGATGAGGACTGGGGGGTTTACTGGTCTAATTGCTCGTCAAAGATCACAGAAGCTGGATCTCTGATATCAAGGAAGCTACCATCTAGCTATGGAAACTGGATGTGGAAGAAAATTGGGGCTAATTTTTTCAAGTTGTATTAACAAAGCCAGGGCATTAGCCAAGTCCCATGCCCTTTGGGTTTCAGCTTCTCCACTGAACTTTTGGTTCTCAATAACTTCTGCCTTAGTATCTACTACCCTGAAAAGAATGATCATTTATATGCTCAGTGGCTGGTACAAATTTTTCATTGAATACTTTTATGAACTTGTGTATCTGTTATCTAAGTAAAATACAAATATGTTGACATTGAATGAAGGAAAATCATTTTGAATCGTTTTGAATAAAACATCCTTATATAATCTGGAAATATATAGAAAACACTCAGAAAGCAAGCATTTATATGTGATGAACTTTATATCACTTTTAAGTAGCATTGAAGATTTATTTTAAAAACTTACTAAGAAATATTTTAGACATACAAAATGAGCTCTACTTCTCTGACACCAGATTCTGAGCGGGGCAGAGTGACAATGAAGATAGTTGCTTTAATAAAATGCAACTCCTCCCTAATGGTAAGACTGAAGATTAAATGATTTTGAATGTTGGATATTGTCATCACTTCCTACTAGGGCGGGAAGAACCAAAGGGAAGTGAAACTTACCTCGGTGCTCCGCTCCACTACCTGGAGTTGGTGGTTCGCTGCTCTGCACCCTCCAGATCCTCCCTTTTATCATCTCTCAATACTGCATTAGCTTTCTGTGGGAAAACCCACCGACACCCTAGTTATGTTTTGAATCCTATTTCAAAGGCCTCAAATGGAAACAGAGAGGGACTTAAACCAGAATGCAGAGCAGATGAAGTGTGGCTCATTTACCCTCCACCAGCATCCCCTCTTTCCACCAGCCCTGGACAGACAAATCGTTCTTACCCAACATATACACTCAGCACAATGGAAGATGAGGGCTCAGGCCCTGCTGTCAAGGTCTATTATCTAGTGGCTAAAAAATTCAAACACATAGACATTAAAAGGAAACAAATGTTTCAGGGGAAGATGTTTGATACCAAGTGAGTAGAATGAATTGTAAATGTCCTGGGACTTTAAACCACAAAGAAAGCATTGCTAGTATTTAGAAAAGACTTAGCAAAAAGAGATGGACCATGAGCTAAGCCTTAAATAACAGCAAGAATTGGATGGACAGGAAGGAGGGTGTTCCAAGTGAGGGAAACAGCGAACAGAGGACCCAAAAAAGGAAAAAAGCAAGAAGTATGGAAGCAAGTGGGAATGCTTGTCTGAGCAAACCTAGGCTCTTTGATTAGAGATAGAAAGTGAGGCCAAACCACAAAGGGTCTTAAACACCAGACTGAAGAGTTTACACCTACCCTTATTCCCTCCCTTCCCCCCATTCCCTCATGACACTAATCAGATGGGAAAATTCACAAGCAGACGCCTGGCCGCCTCACTCCCAGAAACCCATGGATGGCAAATACCTTTCCTGCTTTATACAAAATCTCATCTATTGGTAGGAGCTGCAAGGGAAGCTGTGTTGAGAAAGATTCTAAGATGACTCCTGAACTCATTGTGAGCGCTGTGATTTACAACTGGTGCCTGTCAAGGATAAAACACGGAGGCACTGCAGTAAGAAAAGCAATGCAGATGCTTTGCCTTTGCCAATTGTGCTTTATCCAAAAGGGATGGCTATCCCAAACCTGGAAGCAACCTAAATGTTCAGCGACAAATGATGGAT
>NW_020173712.1:511839-593368 GCF_003031525.2 Neophocaena asiaeorientalis asiaeorientalis | reverse complement strand
TAAAAAAGAATGAAATAATGCCATTTGCAGCAACATAGATGGCCCTAGAGATTATCATACTAAGTGAAATAAGCCAGACAAAGACAAATATTACACAATATTGCTTATTTGTGGAATCTAAAAAATAAAATGATACAAACAAACTTATATACAAAACAGAAGCAGACCCACAGACATGGAAAACAAACTTACGGTTACCAAAGGGGAAAGAGAGGAGAGGTAAATTAGGAATTTGGGATTAACATATACACACTACTATATAATAGATAACCAACAAGGACCTACTGTATAGCACAGGGAAATACACTCAGTATTTTGTAATAACCTATAAGGAAAAAGAATCTGAAAAAGAATATATATATATGTATATATATGTAACTGAACCACTTGGCTGTACACCTGAAACTAACATAGCATTGTAAATGAACTATACTTCAATTAAAAAGGGGGGATGGCTATCACGATCAGAAATTTAGGAATGGAGTTGCTAAATGGTGTAAGGTTGGTGGAGTAGGGAAGGCCTTATAATTTCTACTAGTTAGGTCAAACACCAACCCTATCTATGCTTAAGACCAACCCCAAAAGAATGTTCTGCCCAGACTATAAGTAAGATTATTAGGCACTAGTGCTGACATCTGGCCTCAGCAGTAGAGAATACTATAATTGATTAGTGATGGCTGTCATGAGCTCAGAAGTAAGAAGTAGCCGTATGCATGCTACATACTTACCGTGCCTACCTTTACCAAAAGAAACCACACTAAAAGTATTTCAGGCATCAGAACCAACTGATACAAGAAGTTAAGTATTCTGGTTTGGTTTGGTTTGGGGTTGGGGAAGATATGTTTTTCAATTTATATAACCAAGCTGACAGGTACTCCTTCTATGTGTCTGTAACTACTAAGATCAGCCCAAAATGGACATTGTTTCGCTGAATGAACTCAAGGTAGGACCACGGAGCCCACTTATAAAAGAATTCAGAGATTTTAAAGCCTTTAATCATAGCAGTTGTGTTTATCTTAACCTGTTTCTTTAGTGAGACCTACCCAGTACTTAAAAACATGCAGCCCACACCTGTCAATAATTCCCGGGGCAGATGAGCCTTCACTGGCAGCTTCTCACCCTGATCTCTGATCTCCCTGCCTCTAATTTTCTCTCCTGTTGGAACCCCTTCATCTGCTTCTCTACCACGCTCCTGGGACAATGGGGTTTGTCAAGAGAGCAAATTTTTTTTCTTCTTTATATTCTTCCTGTAAATGCAAACAAGCGACCAGCACTACAAAAACTTTCATATTTGCAAACACCCCAGGGTGTTTCACACAAATCAATCTGACCAAAACCTATAAAATATAAATTCACCTGATACAAGCACAGGATGACTGCGGAGATTTCTCCCCCTACCTCCGCATTACACAGTGTCCATACAAATGACTCTGGAAACAGCACCAATTACTAGAGCCACCAGAGAAATCTCAAGGTCAGGAGAATTTGCAGGAAAAAGAAAGCAAATGAAATGCATCTTTAAAGAGGGCTTTTGCATAAGAGAGCCTGCTCCGAGGCAGATTCAAGTAAAAGTAGATGATTTGGGCAAGAAATTTTCCACCTTCCCTTTGTGATATTGCAGGTATCTGAGAATCACAGCCCCACTATCCATTCCCAGAGGGCTTTCCTAATCTGGAATCTATGCAATGTGCTTCTGCTATTGGGGAAGAAATAAGGGTTGTGCTGGATGTGGGGGAAGGCAGACTGGAGGGGCAGAGCTGCCGAATATTTATATATATAAAACGTTTACAAAGGTATAAAAATTTTTTAAAAATATTCTTACTTAGTGTTAAAACTTTACAAAATACAAGGAAAAAAACCAGTCACTCCTCATCCCTCTCCAACCATCGCTCGGTGGTACCTCCACCAGCACAGTCTCCCAAAGCCTGCAGCAGAATCTCTCCATGCATACACAAAATCAGACTCCTGGGCATGTCCGCACGTCTGCAGAATCCAGATTTCTGGGTATGGATGGGTTCCCAGCACCTGCATTTTGCAAAGGCACCCCCAGCGATTCTTAGGATGACTTCCTTTCGGATCGGTAAACCCTGCTAATGCAGATATCTGGGCTTCTTCTGTTCACCACTGTATTCCAGAGCCTGACATATGGGAGGTACTCAATAAATATGTATTGAATAGATAAATAAATTCTTTTTCTTTTTTGCACATATGCTTCCCTTCCTTTTTTTTTGAAATATGCCCTCATAGTTTCACTTGATAGATGAGGCACTTACCATGTACTTGTCACTGCCCTAAGTTTTACAAGCATTATCTCACTTATAATAAACCCACAAAGCAACTATGATTTCTGACCCCTATTTCAGATGAAAAATCCTAGACACAGAGAAGTTGTGTAATTTGTCCCATGCCACACAGCTAGGAAGTGGTAGAAGCAGGTTTAAACCTCAGAAGTATAATCCAGTCTTCATGTTTCACATCTGCATCCATCTTGAGCCTTTTCTCAGGCTTTCAACAATGTTCTACAATTGTTATGCAACTGACAAGGGCTTAATTTCCAAAATATACAAAAAGCTCCCACAGGGGCTTCCCTGGTGGCGCAGTGGTTGAGAGTCTGCCTGCCGCTGCAGGGGACACGGGTTCGTGCCCCGGTCTGGGAAGATCCCACATGCCGCGGAGCAGCTGGGCCTGTGAGCCATGGCCGCTGAGCCTGCGCGTCTGGAGCCTGTGCTCCGCAACGGGAGACGCCACAACAGTGAGAGGCCCGCGTATCGCAAAAAAAAAAAAAAGCTCCCACAATTCAGTAACAAAAAAACAAACAACCCAACCAAAAAGTGGGCAGAAGACCTAAATAGACATTTCTCCAAAGAAGACATACAGATGGCCAAGAGGCACATGAAAAGATGCTCATCATCACTAATTGTTAGAGAAATGCAAATCCAAATTACAATGAGGTATCACCTCACACCAGTCAGAATGAACATCATCGGAAAATCTACAAATAATAAATGCTGGAGATGGTGTGGAGAAAAGGGAACCCTCTTATACTGTAGGTGGGAATGTAAATTGGTTCAGCTGCTATGGAAAACAGTATGGAGGTTCCTCCAAAAACCAAAATTAGAGATGTCATATGATCCAGCAATCCCACTCCTAGGCATATACCCAGAAGAAACTATAATTCGAAAAGATACATGTACCCCTATGTTCATAGCAGCACTATTTACAGTAGCCAAGACATGCAAACAACCTAAATGTCCATTGATAGATGAATGGATAAAGAAGATGTGAAAAATATACAGAATGGAATATTACTCAGCCATTAAAAAGAATGAAATAATGCCGTTTGCAGTGACATGGATGCAACTAGAGATTATCATACTAAGCAAAGTAAGTCAGAAAGAGAAAGACAAATACCATATGATATCACTTACAGATGGAATTAAAATACAACACAAATGAACATATCTATGAAACAAAAGAAGACTCAGACATAGAAAACAGACTTCTTGTTGCCAAGGGGGAGGGGGCTGGGGGAGGGAAGGATTGAGAGTTTGGAATTAGCAGATGCAAACTATTATATAGAGGATGGATAAACAACAAGGTCCTACTGTATAGCACAAGGAACTATATTCAATATGCTGTGATAAACCATGATGGAAAAGAACATGAAAAAGAATGTATATATATATATATATATATATAAAACTGAATCACCTGGCTGTAGAGTGGAAATTAACACGACATTTTAAATCAACTATACTTCAATAACATTCTTTTAAAAAGCAATGTTCTATATTTTTTAACGGTAACATGGTATTCCACTTACAGATTCACCAGAATTTAAGAAATTATTGGACAGTTCCTCTCTATTTTTACAACACTGTGCCAAAAGCATGTGAACTAAATTTCTCACAACCATAATCTTAGTTCCTTTAATCATTTCCTGAAAGTGGAGCTGCCAAGTCAAAGGATGTGATCACTTTTAGGGCTCTTGATTCATACTGACAATTGTCCTACTAAAATATTTTAATAGAATACTTGTCTACCTGCAGCATAAAGCTGCCAATTTCTTCCATTAAAAACACAGAAACTTTGAATATCATTAAAAATATTTGTTTATGGATGTCACGTTTGGGGGAGTGTTTTAGTTCTTTTTTAACAGGAGGCACTTCTCACAGGGCAGGACCTTGGCAGTACCAGATCTAGGCAGGGAGACAGAGTTCATCTCAACACCTCCTGGTAACGCCCTGGGTTCCCCTCCCTCAACGTGTTTTGGGTTTTGTTTTGTGTTTTTATTTTGTTTTGTTTGACCTCTGTGCCTTTACTGATGTTACGCCCCCCGCTGCTGGGGATGTTTTCATTTCTGTGCATTCCACAAATTCACTCCCTCCCCATTCCAGCCTTTAGCGACCATGCTCCTCGAAAGATCTATGCAAGGCCTGCTGAGGGCCAGCAGAAGCCTTGTCTCCTGTGATTATCCACAGAGCACTGATAAAGAAATCCAGGCTCAGCCAGGCTGAGTAACTTGCCCAAGGTCACACGGCCTGTAAAGAGGTAGAGTCTGGATTCTTAGAGCTGGAGCTCTTAACCACCACCCTCCACTACCTCTCTCCTGGCAAAACTTGTCACCTGCGAGAGAAAATCTGAACTGTGAATCAACCATTGCCAGGACTGACTGACCTAGCAACCCTCCAGCCAAAAAAGAGATGACTTCTCCCACACAGAGAAGGCGAGAAGGAAAAAGCCTCTACCCGTGACACCAGCGCTCCGAATGTAAGCATCTCTCCTCCTCCAGAGTCACTGGCTCCAAACACTTGCCTCTGGTGGAACTGAAATCATTATCGATCCAAAAGTGTTCTCTAAATGAGCTCGCAGTCTACCACAGCCGCCTGCAGACCGGCCAGGCTCCTAGGAGCAGCTGCTTCCTTGGTCAGCTCTTCCTGGCTCAGATTTACTCTGAGAAATTAGAAGTTAAAAGTAAAAGCAAATAGAGATGGAATTTAATTATACTGAACGGAGACACAGTGTGCAAGGAATGCTGTTCTTCTCCTTTGATAAGCAGAAGAGAATGGCTGAGCTGGTACCCAGGCATTGCCCCAGCTGACAACTCCGCTCTCTTCCCTGCCCGGCATCTCTATCATCTAGCGATTGCGTGTAAGCTCCGTCGGGGCAGGGACTGTGTCCGGTCACTCAACATGCTACTATCTATTAGGCTAGCTTTCAGCCGGAAATAACTGATAAAGAGGTTAAGAATGTCTTAAACTATTCTGCATTGATTGTTTTTAAGTGAGAAGCCCAGAGGAAGGCGCCCTTAGGCTTGGTTGGGCAACTCAACCAAGCCATCAGGATCCAGGCTCTCCTATACAGTAGTCCCCCCTTATCTGCAGTTTTGCTTCCTGTGGTCTCAGCAGTTGCCCCCCACCTACCCCCAGGTCAACCGAGGAGGGGGTGAATGCTGTCATCCAGGCAGGTGGGGACTTGTGCCAACACAATTTGTATTTTCAGGCTGGTGACATTTGGGTTGCCAGGGGACAAGACAGAGCTGGCTATGGTTTTCCCATACAGGGAATGTGACTTACCTAGATTCTCAGAGCAGGTGACACTGCTGGTGAGAAGCCCACCCAGGAAGCCAGAGGTCAGCCTCTCTGTTAGGATCTGAGGATTCTGCAAACAGAGTAGGAATCAGGGGAACCGCTGGCAGCCAGGACCACCTCTAGGATGTACATGGAACCAGATTCACTACTCTCTCACTGGGTCAGGTGGTCCTGTGGATGAAAAAAGTGTCCTGCCATGTCAGTAAACAAAGGGTGTTTCAGCCATCAATCCACCACAGCCGCCCCCGTGGTGAGCCCTGCAGGAACTCAGCATGGTGACAAATGGCTTCCGGGCTGCCAGGTTGCCCACTGCCAAGCCCTCAGCCATGGCCGCCATCCCCAACTGTGCACCCTGAGGGGACTCAGGATGTGCAAGAACAGGACACTGGTCCCAGAGAGCTGAGGTGCATAGCAAAGGAATGATTTCAGTGAGCCCAGACTCTTGCATCTTCCCATACGTAGAAAAGTGCTGAATTCATTAACTTGCGCTCTCTGGTTTTCTTTAATTAACGGTAATCTTCTAATGTTCCAACAACCTGGTCTTTGTTGCAAAAACCCTTATATATCCTACCTCCTTCCTTACCTCTTGGGAGCAGTCCCTCAGAGCTATCTGAGAGGCTGTGTCCTGGGCTTGAGGTCCTCAGAAAGTCCGCTAAATAAAACATAATTCTCAACTTTTAGGTTGTGCATCTGTTTTCAGTCGACAGTCCCTTCTCCTCCCGGGGCCTCAATTTTCTCATTTATAAGATGAAGTGGGAAAAAAAAAAAAACGATGAAGGGATCACCTTACATCTCTAAGGTCCTTTAACACTTGTGTTCAATTTTGTTAGTTATAGAATCTGCAAACAAGAAAAATGTTAAAAATAAATCAGAGTGATGCAACAGAGGATAGGAATAAAGATATGGCCCGACCATCAGGCAGTGATGCAGTGGTTGAGAACTGGGGCTTGAGACTCAGCTGGACTTGGCCTCAGGGCCAAGATCTGTCACTTAATATATGATCTCATGTTTTTAAGCCCAAGATGAGTTTTCCTTGTCTATGAAATTGAGATAATAATAGCGATCTTATGAAGGAGTGTGGAGAATTAAATAATATACTCATGTTGCCTGGTAAAGTACCAGGCATATAGTAGGTGCTTCATAAACTGCACTTTCAACAAAACCAAAAAGATGAATCCGCAAGTGAGAGTCTTCCTTTAAGACTTCAGGAATCTCCATATCGTGGTTTTGGTTTCCAAATCTTTGTTCCAATAGAACTATCCTTTTTCTGACTGCCAACTTTGAGTTCAAGGAAGGCACCAGGACCATCATACTTCCTGAAGCTTGATGACTACATGTTTTATAAAGGGTACTGCCGGGCTTCACCCTGGACTCAGGGAGACATGCAGAGGCCCTCTATTCTGGCAAGGGTCCACCTTTCTTCCTTTTGTGGGCCTTGTCTAGGTGGATAGCCAAATAAAAGGTTCTGCCCACTCACATTCAAAAATCTATTCATTAATGGGATGCAATTCACATTACGTGCCACTAATTACCCTAGGAAAGCAGTAAAAATTAATAAGGAACTACAGTTTAATTGTTTGATAATGACAGGGAGTTCCAAAGTGTCCTCCTGAGTAACAAAATTAACATTTAAACTAGCTCAGTCGAAGAACCTTCCCTTAAATGTAACTCTTCACTATTAGTGTGGCTTATTTATTTCTTTATTATGTCTTTGGGCAGCTCTGAAATATCAGAAATGTGTACTGAACCTTGAGAAGCTTCCCAATGTTCCAGGATAGTGAGTAGCCTGTCTGCAGAGTTTCAGGTGAACTGTGGATGGTCCCCACCATACACACACACACATACACACACACACACACACACACACACACACAGTAAAATCAGACTGTCCTATGTTTATTTAACCAGGGGTAGAGAAGCTTCTCAGAAACTAGTGCCTCTTCCTAAAGGGAGATGGGGGATGTGGGGAGCTGTCAAAACATTGCCCAGGGTAGGGTCCTAGAGAATCTCAGAAATGAAATGTTTGCTATGATGTCATTCTTTTTTTCTTTCGGCCGCGTGGCTGCAGGACCAGGGATCAAACCAGAGCCCTCAGCAGTGAGAGCGTAGAGTCTTAACCACTGGAGCACCAGCGAATTCCCGGACGTCATTATTTTACACTGGAGCATATACCGCTATTCCAGGGTACTCTCTGGACTTTTGTTGAAGGGAATGGGGTAGCTTTCAAATATGCCCATAAAAAGTGGAGTCTAATTTCCTTCCCCTTGAACATGAGGAGGATTTAGTGATTCTCTTCTAACGAATAAAATGTAGCAGAAGTGACGCTGTGTGACTTGAGAATTAGGCTCTAAAACGGATTCAGCTTCCACCTGGCTCTCCCTTGAGATGCTTGCCCTTGGAATCCAGCCACCATGTTGTGAGGAAGCCCAAGCACATGAAGAAGCCACACGTGGGTGTCTCGGCCCACAGACCCAGCGAGGTCCCCAGGCCAGCAACACCATCACCCGCCAGACTCATAACTGAAGGAGACTTTAGATGATTCCAGCACCCAGCCTTCAACCCTCCTGCTCCCACACCTGAGGCCCCAGACCTGGAGCATCAGACACAGGTCATGCCCCCTGTATTCTGAATTCCTGACCCACGGAAACCATGAGACATAGTCAATGATATGCATTATTTTAAGCCACGACATTTGGAGATAAGCTGTTACACGGCAATAGATGACTCACAGAGAAAATTTTACAGACATGGGCCCCTTGGTTCTTGAACCAAAACCTTAAGGCCAGCAGGGACTGACTCACACAGGGCAGAGGGGAATGACGAGGGAGGGCTCAGCTGTGGCTGACCACAGCCCCAGCCCCCAGCCTTCCAACATGCTCATCACCTGCTAAATGACACACCCCAACAGAAGCTCTGTAGTCCTGAGCAACTTTAAGGTTGAAGGGTTTTCTTGTAATTCACAGAGATAGGACTAGGCAATACAGAAAGATCTCATCTATATTCTAAGCACAACAGGCAACCACCAAAGTGTTTAAAGCAGGAGAATGACAGGGTCAAATTTCACCTGTTAATGCATCTCGGTCCCCTAACCCCATTATTTCCCATTTGTGTGTACACCTCTGTACAACCCAGATCACATTATATTATAGGTAGTTGTTTAGGTATCTTTCTCCTCCACTGTGCTGATGGTCTCTTGAGAGCAGAGACCATGGCGTAACCATATTTGTAATTCCATTAGGCTCCCTACTGTTCTTGGGATCAAGTGCAAACTCCTTCTGCAGCCTGCAAGGCCTTGCACCTTCTGTCCCTCGCCCACCTCCCCAGGATCATCTTAGTCACTTCCTTTGCTCTCCAGTCATTCATCATGGTCCAGCCACTCTGGCAGACGTGTCACTTCCTCAGAGGCCTTCCAAGATGCCCTAGCTAGGATAGGGCCCCTGCTAAATATTCTCAGAGAAACCAATGCTTCTCCATCAGACTACCTACCAGGATTTATATCACCACTCATACACATTATTGCTTTAAGACTTGTCCCCCTGCTAAACTGTCAGTTTCGTGAAAGCAGAGAACGCGTCTGCCTTGTTCACCATCATATCTCCAGGACCTGGCACTTTGACGCTTATAGTTGGCATTCCACAAAGAGTTGCTGAATGACAGAATGAAGGAGTAAGAATGCATCAATGGGCAAATGAATGGGTGACTTCATGTATGATCCCAGCGGCCACCCAGGCCAATTCAATAGCTGATGTTGGACACCTCTCTCTGATCACCCTCCAGGCCCTTCTATGACATCACCTCTTTGCTGGCCTCACTGACTCTCCACTGGAAGAAGCCAATGTTAGTGAAGGCTTTACGGAATAAATGGAAAGTAGAAATGGGTAGAGAAGTCCAGGAAGGCATTTCTGGCAATCTCTGAGTAGTTATTACCTTAATCCTTCTGCCAAGCAAGAGGAGGAAAACTGGCAAACACCCATGCTCAGTCAACAAGTCCACGTAAATGCCAACATGTATAGGACCTCGGCTGCGTTCATAAGCTTTCCAAGTCCAAAGTCTTTTATAGGAACTAATGGGGTCAAATACAGTCCATCAGGTCACTGCTTCTCAAACTATCTCTGGTAAAGGGCCAGGTTTTAATTTTGTCTTCAATCTGCCACAGATAGATACTTTATAAAATAACGGGAATTATATACGTGGATGAGGCTGCAATGTCAAATTGCTATAAAAGTTTTTAAATGCTTACTTACCATTTCTGTACTCATTTCTTCATGGGTAACAAATATTTCTAGACCTACATCCATCTGCAAATCACACTTTGAGTAGCACTGACCCAGGTCAGCACTTGTACTCCCACTGCCTCATTCCTCAACCATGGCAGAAATTGCTAATCAGTCACCACACATTTCCCCATGAAGCCCATGCTTGGTTTTAAAATCTTCCTTATCCCAGTGTTCAAGACAGCCACTACCCTTCATACCTGTTAGAATGTCTATTATCAAAAAGACCAGAAATAACAAGTGTTGGCGAGGGTATGGGGAAAAGGGAACCCTCATGCCCTGTTGTGGGAATGTGAACTGGTACAGCCAGTATGGAAAACAGTACAGAGTTTCCTTTAAAAACCAAAACACGGGCTTCCCTGGTGGTGCAGTGGTTGAGAATCTGCCTGCCAATGCAGGGGACACGGGTTCGAGCCCTGGTCTGGGAAGATCCCACATGCCGCGGAGCAACTGGGCCCGTGAGCCACAACTACTGAGCCTGCGCGTCTGGAGCCTGTGCTCCGCAACAAAAGAGGCCATGACAGTGAGAGGCCCGCACACCGCGATGAAGAGTGGCCCCCACTCGCCACAACTAGAGAAAGCCCTCGCACAGAAACGAAGACCCAACACAGCCAAAAATAAATAAATAACATTTAAAAAAAGAAAAGAAACTTGTTAAAAAAAAAATCTAAACTAAAACACAACTACCATATGATCCAGCAATTCCACTTCTGGTTATTTACCTGAAGAAAACAAAAACACTAACTCCAAAAGATACATGCACCTCATGTTCAATGCAGCATTGTTTACAATAGCCAAGATATTGGAAACTACCCAAGTGTCCATCAATGGATGAATGGATAAAGAAACTATGGTTTATGTATCTACAATGGAATATTATTCAGCCATAAAATAGAATGAAACCTTGCCATATGTAACAACATAAATGGACCTCAAGGGCATTGGGCTAAATGAAGTAAGTCAGACTGAGAAAGACAAATTAGAGTATGATCTCCCTTATAGGTAGAGTCTTTTTTAAAAAAGAAAAAAGCTTATACATACAGAGAACAAATTGGTGGTTGCCAGAGGTGGGGGGGAGAAATGGGTGAAGGGAGTTAAAAGGTATTTAAAAGAAAGTAACCCTGTAACCTTTACCTGTCATCTTCCAATTCTTCCTTCCCCTACAACCCCAGTTCTAAGCAATCACTAATCTGCTTTCTGTCTTCTGTCTTCCCTGTTCTGGACATTTTATACATTTGGAAAAAGGAAAAAAGTCACAACCATGTACATAATCAGGGATACCACAGGAAATTAAACTTGTTTACCATCCCTACTTTACATGGTCTACAGGCTCACCATTTGTCATATTCACACCCAGGATAAGGAAATGTCTATATTTTTGTATCCAGCCTAATGAAAAGTTCATGAAGTATGACCATCTATCTCATCAACGGAGTCCCTCCTGATCATTCAGTCCATTAACAACCTTTTTGCAGCTTGAGAAGCCCTTAATTCACACATAACTATAAGAAGACATCGCAATCTATACCACAAACACAAACTTCTGCTATGTTTTCACATGTGAACTATGTGGATTGCATTTGGGAACATGAAATCACTAGCCCTTCATTGCCTTGACTCTTTCTTCCCTCAAATTCTCCATCCCTACGGGGCTCATTCACAGTGGATTATTTTCACTTCTCATTACCCTCTTTAGCACAACATGAGGTTTTCACTCCTCCCACGTTCAATCTTTTCCCCAAGCAAGATTAAAACCCCTTGACCCTTCTTGGGTCACCATCAGGCTGTAAGCCAACCTCCAGTCATGGTCACTGAGAGGCCAGAGAAGCAGCAGCCACGAGGCAGAGAGAATTGATCTGTTGTCTTCAGGCTTCAGATCTGAAACTCACTTGTGGAGAAAGGCAAGTTTCACTTTGAACCTTTTCTCTCAACCTCACCTCTAAAGTTCTCTTTGAAATGTTTTTGCAACTTCCCCTTGGTCCCTGTAAACCACAGAATCACAGACTGTTAGCCCTAGAATATGCCTTAAAGGGCATCTGGCTCATCCAAAGTCCTCTTCTGAGTAGTGGGGGGAACAGTGAGGTCAGTGTGGGGAGTCAGCAGACGTGAGCCCTGCTCACTAACCAGTGATGACCTTAGAAGAGGTGATCCACGTCTCTGAGACTGTTTCCAAGGAAGGCAGATAAGATCCCTAAAATGCGGTGATTGTGACCCACTCACGGGGCCAGTTGAAAATAAAATGAAATGATGAGAACAAAAGGGCTTTGAGGGGCTTCCCTGGTGGCGCAGTGGTTGAGAGTCCGCCTGCCGATGCAGGGGACACGGGTTCGTGCCCCGGTCCGGGAAGATCCCACATGCCGCGGAGCGGCTGGGCCCATGAGCCATGGCCGCTGAGCCTGCACGTCCGGAGCCTGTGTTCCACAACGGGAGAGGCTGCAACAGTGAGAGGCCCGCGTACTGGAAAAAAAAAAAAGTGCTTTGAAATGAAAGCACCATGTGAATGTTGGGATTTTAACAGTCCTCAGCATGCAGTAAACTAGAGGCCAATATCAGAGTAGAAACAGTGGGAGGAGAAAGAGAAGGTGATCCAAGGTGCCTTTTGACTAAGACCTTTTTTGACAACTTGGGAGCTGAAATTAAATTAAGGAAAGGAATTGGGGTGTTTTGGACCATTTGTAGTTTGAGCAAGAAAGGAAAGTATTTAGTAACGATCTAGGATGGTGGTCATGACAGAAAAAAGTGGACAAATTCAAAAATATTTATGAGGTAAAATTATCAGGCTAAGTGTCCATCAGCAGACGAACGGATAAAGAAAATGTGAGGGATATATACATACAGTGGAATATTATTCAGCCATTAAAAAGAAGGAAATTCTGCCATTTGTGACAACATGGATAGACCTTGAGGGTATTATGCTAAATGAAATAAGTCAGGCAGAGAAAGACAAAAGCTGTATGGTCTCATGTATATGTAGAATCTTTAAAAAAATGAAACCAAACTCATAGAAAAAGAGAACAGATGTGTGTTTACTAGAACCAGGGTTGGGGGGGCAGGGTGCAGAGGAATTAGATGAAGGTGGTCAAAAGTACAAACTTCCAGTTATGAGATAAATAAGTTCTGGGGATGTCATGTACGACATGGTGACTACAGCTAACACTTCCGTAGGACATATTTGAAAAATGCTAAGGGAGCAAATCCTACAAATTCTCATCACAAGGAGAATAAACGTTTTTGTAACTATATGAGATGGATGTTAACTAAACTTATGGTATTTATATGTACGTCAAGTCATTACACTGTACCCCTTATATAGCAAGTCGTTATGCTATATGTCAATGGTATCTCAATAAAACTGGGGAAAAAACCATCAGGGCTAGGTGATGGATTGGATACAGGAAGAGAGAAGGAGGGGGTATGTTCAGGGTGACATTTCTGGCTTATTTAACTGGAGTTAAGAAACACCAGAAGAGATCCAAGTGGGCGGGGCACAGAAGGGAGATCACAGACTTGCTTTTGCACATGTTGAGTTTGACTTGCCCTTGGGGCACCCAAGCAGATATGCTAAATAGGCCATTGGAGCTGAGGGGTTCTGTGTAGCTCAAGATATAAAAGATTGAATATATCCATGTAGGTGGGAATTAAAATAATTGGCTAGGATGAGATCACCTAGGGAGAGAATGCAGGGTGGGAAAAGAAAGGGACCTAGGACAAGTCTATGGACAAGGGACCATAATATTTAATGACAGAGGAGGATGAAACTTAAGAGAAATTAAGGCAAGATCAAAGAGACAGAAGGAAAAGCAGAAGAGTGTTTTTAAGCAAGGGAAGAGCATAATTCAAGAAGAAAGAAATGGCCAGTAGCACCAAGCACTGATAAGGGTCATTTAAGATGAAGACAGGTAAATAGCCATCAGATTAGCAGTGGAGGTCAGTGGTGTCCTTTCATGATAGCATCCCATTCTGGGTCCTCTCCAAACACAGATTCTTTCCTGTGCCCTTGTCCCCATTACAATGCAAGGTTCAAAATGGACCCCAACTCTCTAGAAAAACCAACCATTCACGAGATCCTGAACACTAGGAATGTTTTCAACATGACAGTTTGAGGCTTCAGCTAAGCCTGTAACTTTCTGCAACCACCGCTCCACCCTACATACTAAGAAATCCTACCTCCTGAGATTGGTTTCCTCTAGATCACAGATGGCAAGTGTGAGGCACACCTATTCCCTCCCACCAAACCTGGGTCCACGTCAGACACCATTAATTGATCGGAAGTCCCCCCTGAAAAATGTGTGCCTCTGGGGGTCACTCTCCCTACATGCCATGTTCTAGGATGGCGGTACAGCTCTGAACCCTTGATCCCTTCCCGGGTCATCGTCCCGCATTCCCCATCCTCCCCTGAGGGAGGTAAGACGACTTCCACAGCACATCACGTGTCTCTGTCCCTAGCTGCACTCAGCCCTCAGCCAGACTGTTGCATCTGTTCCCAATATTGAGGGGATTCACAGTTATTTGCTTTGGAAATCAGAGCCTGGGGATTGTCAGCTTTATCTGGAAAGCAGGGCCTGCTCCACGGAGAAGGGAACGACTCGGCACACAGCAGAGTGTGTTTGTTTGGCTTGTCCTGTGGGACACCAACACCCACCGGGTCCTGTGCAGCACGGACGAGGCGCGTGCCTCCCCGCCAGCCTGATTTGGGAGGATAATAAGCTAAACAAAGGAGCAGATGATCATGGAGGCTTATTTGCAGTCTGTACGGTTTATATTTAGCCATCTCGTGACGGGTTGCTAGCTCTGTGTGGCAGTCGCCCTTGGGAAATTCAATCTGGGGGATGCAGAGGTGGGACAGATCTGGGAGAGAGGAAGGAGGGGTTTAAAATGCCACTTTCGGGCACAGGAAGGACGGGCAGGCCAAATTTGTCCAACAAGCAAGCAGCCAGGGACAGGATTTTGGACACTTATTGTAGAAACATGGAAGAGAATATAAAAATGTGTAAGAGGGGACACTCTTAACAATCTGTAAACTGCCAGGCATTGGAGGGTGAAGTCCCCTCTTCCTCCCTTCCTGGCCACCTTCAGTAATCCTGAGAGGGGTGGTGATTCAGAAAACCTGAATTCTAGCCCCGGTCAGCCACCAGCTGGAAGCCGCATCCCTGCTCTGGGAGATGAAGGGGCTAGAGAGGATGATCCCTAAGATGCGGTGATTCCCCGCCTCCACCCGGTGTCAAGATGAAGAGAGGCGACCTAGGGGATGTGCAATGTGTGGGTTGGGTGGGGAGTTGCCGGTTAAAACCGTGGGGCAGGGGGATGCCCTGGTGGTGCAGCGGTTAGGACTCCACACTTCCACTGCAGCGGGCACAGGTTCATCCCTGGTCGGGGAACTAGGATCCTGTAAGCTGCAAGGCCTGGCCAAAAAAAGCCCAAAACAGTCATAACTGGAACATTCTGCGATCATTACAAATTGTGGTACTGATGTCACCCAACCAGAAAATAAACTTCCACTAATGTCAACATTAAAATAATCTTTAGAGAAACACGAATCATGGTGCTGATCTATATTAATTGAGAGCGAAGGTATCTATAACATCCTGCTCAGTGGGAAAGGCAGCAGCCACGCAAGGCAACCGCTTGCTGTCGATCTGGCACTGGTGGGCGGGGAGAGAGAGCCATCACCCAAAGCGGGAAGGAGAATCCGAGCGGAGCCTCCCCGAGCCCCTGCTGACCCCTCCCACTCTACATTTTGGGTCTAAGTCGTGAATCCCAGAAACTGGTGCTGCCAGAGAAAGGAGGTTTTCCTATAGGGTTTTTGTTGTTGGTTTTTGATTTGTTTGGGGTTTTTGTCTCCGTTATGGTCCACCATCTTCCCCCAGCCCAAAGCAGCAGTGGGCGGTGAGGACAGCACAGGTCCTCAGGGGCCAGTCCCAGGGGGCCCGTCTTAGAACAAGACTGTGGCTTTAGGCCGAAGCTCCACTTCTTGGTGGGGCCTCCCAGGGATAGTCTTGTCTGGGCATAAATCTTCTCATTCTAGAGTGACAAGGCAGAAAAGGGCCTTAAAGATCATCTCTCCGTCCCAGAGCAGTCCTGTTTCCACGCTGTTCTCAAGCCGGCAGCCACGTGAGCTAGTTCAATAAGGCTCTGGATTCCAGGATAACGGAGGGTTTAATTTGAGTTTCAGGGAGATACTTGCTTCTCACAGATACTCACCCTGTCTCCCACATCAGAGCCAAATAGCTCATCCCTATCAAAGGCAAAGAGGATTTGGTCATGGTGTGATTTGAAAGAACCGACAGTATCTCTCTCACCACTTACTTGCCAGAACCCCGCCCATAGCTCTTCATTCCTTCGTGGTAAAGCGTATTCATCTGTAAAATGAAAGGAGGTGTGAGTCAGGAAAACAGAACTCCCTCAGTGGAAAGAACCCCCCAAATTAGAAATTACACAAGGAGTCATCTAAGGGTGCAGTTCTCCACTCTTAACTGTCTTCACCACTCGGATTCTTTGAATCAGAAGAGACTTTTCACATCGTATCATCCTTTTATAAAGGAGCAATTTAGGCCCAGAGAGGTTATGTTCTTAAGCAAGGTCACACAGCACACTGCGAACCAGGACTGGGGCCCCCTGGCCCCTCTGCACATTTTGAAGGGCGCTTTCAAGCTTAAATTCTAATCCAAGACTCCATTCCTTTGTTTTATAGACAAAAAGAACCACCCCCACCAGAGGCTCCTTTTTAAAATTTCTCTGCTGGCACTAGTATCTGTAGCAATCAACAGTGTGCAGGAGGGAATCATCATTGTAAGCACACTTGGTGTACCGGAATCGAGACACGTAAAGCTTGGGCTTCGGAGCTTGACGGGGCCTACGCCAGCGCAAACCCTGTCGGACTGTCTGCGTGTTACCTGCGGGCTTCATTTGCTTTTTTCCCGGAACTTAGTCCTTTGCTTTGGCGCTCCTGCCCCCTAGTGGCAGCAAGCTTCACTGCCGCCACATTCTTCTACAGACAAATGAAAGGGAAATCGGGGCGGGGTGGTGGGGGGAGAGGAGGCACTTTTGAGGATGGATAGAAGCAATCCGCACCCTTCTCTAAAAGAGCAGGCTTGGTTACGATGGCGGAATTTTTTAACCTCACACACAAAAGCGTGACTAACTAGACGTTAGCCCGCAGCGTATCTGAACCTGTGGAGCCGTGAGGCCAGAGCACCAAGGATCCTAGATTGAAAATAGTTTATATAACTGACTCAAGGACTCCTGGGCTCTGAGAATCTGATGGCAGGAATAAAAGGACCTAAAATAGCAAGCAAAAGAGAGGAACACTGACATATGGTACCCAACAAACACTGGCATGAATGAATTCAAAGCCCTGCCCCCCTAACTGCCCAGGCTCTGTCCAGTATTCAAAATACTGGTCCCCACGCTGCTTAGCTAATACCTGTTCCTTCTGTCCATCTCTGCTCAGCACTTCCCCTGCCTCAGCGGATGAGATGGGTCCTCTTCATATGCTCTCATGGCACTGGGTACTTTTCCTTCATAAGACTTTTCACAGCCCCTAAGTCTATGTTTCTCTGGTTATTTTCATGCCCACCCTGAAGTGTAGGTTCCCTGAGGACAGGTACAGAGGCTACCTTGTTGACTACTGAATCTGTGTCTCTACTGATTAGCACATAGGAGGCCCTCAATTAATGCTTTTCCGTGGAATTAATGAAATCACAAGTGTTGGTTTACTGACTGAATTATATCTGTTTACAGAGTTAAAAAGCAGATCTCAGTGGAGAAAGCAGGTGAGCTACGTCTTGGGGTTTCACAGCTATGCAGCACCGGTCATGTGATTAGTGCTTTTCTTGACATGTCTTGGGATCCCTCCTAACCTATAAAGGGCACAAAAATCTTCTGAGGATGGAGACCTTCCTTGAATATGACCGCACATGCTCACCGTCACCCTTGGGGCAGGTAGCTGGGCAGGTATCTTTACCGTAATTACACTTGTTTACATTCTGCCCCCACCAGCTTAGCTTTCGTTCCTGCCATGGTGGGGAAATCAGCCTGAGAACTGAAGGACAGCAGATTGAGAGGCTACACGGACATCAGGACACCTGACCTTCGCGGCTGTCTCTCTGTAACCTTGGGTGGTGCCTCCCTGCCCCGGCTGTCTGTTGTCTCATTTCTAAACTCTTGGGGTATGTAACATCAAAGCCACTGTTTTCCAGGTGTCAGAAAACCCAACCTAAACTGCCTTAAGGGGAGTAAAAGGGGGATACGTATTACTCATGAAACTGAAAAGCCATGGATTGAGGACTTAGTCTAGGATGTCAAGCAACTTCCTCTGAGCCTGGTCTCTCTCCTCCATCCTTCAGCTCTGCTTCCCGCTCTGTTGGTCCCCTTGCAGGAAGGTTCCTTGTATACGGGGGTCTCCAGCAGCTCCAGGCTTTCATCCCCACAGCAGAAAAATAGAGGGGCTTTCTCTTAGCCGTAGCACACAAAAGGCCCTGGACCGCCCTCACAGGTGCCTTTGGGCCACGAGCTCGCCTATGAGCCAGCAGCTGTGGTCAAGGGAAGCTCTGGGCTCCACCTGCATCACGTGGACTGACACGGCCAGAGACCAGGCACCCCGGGGGTGATCAAGGAAGTACTCTCGGAATGTGGGAGAACAGTTGCTAGACGTGCAGCAACAGAAATGGCACTGCAGAGTTAAGTGATTTGTAAGGACCCTTCCAGCTTTCAATACCCGGATGTGACTCTGATTGCATGTCAGGGAAATGGCAGGGAGAATAAAGCCATGGAAATGCTCTAGCGTTAGCCCAACTCCAAACCCTTTCAAAAAGCCAAAATGCCAAATAAGACCCCTCACCCAGAGACTTCCCTGGTGGTCCAGTGGTAAAGAATCCGCCTTCCTATGCAGGGGACACCCGTTCGATCCCTGGTCAGGGAACTAAGATCCCATATGCCGTGGGGCAACCAAGCCCACACACCACAACTACTGAGCTCGTGTGACTCAACTAGAGAGCCCGCGTGCCACAAACTACAGAGCCCATGCGCTCTGGAACCCACGCCACAACTAGAGAAGAGAAAACCCATATGCCACAACTAGAGAGAAGCCTGTGCACCGCAACGAAAGATCCCGCACGCCGCGATGAAGACCTGACACAGTCCCCAACCCCAAAAAAAAAAAAAAAAAAAAAAAAAGACCCCTCACCCATTCTGAAGGGAGCCCTTAGAAAGCAAGCAGTGATGGTGACCCTGCTGCAGCCAAGGGGCAGAAAATGAATAGCATTTTGATAACGACACGAAAATGGAACATTTCTATTTCCCAAAAAGATAGACACTGTCAGTGAGATTCATAAAATAAATAAATTAATTAAAAATCTTATTAAACTTTCCGTTTCACTGCTTCTTTGTATCTCTGGTTGAGGTGGCGCAGGATGAAGGTTGCCATGGTGATGGCTGAATTTTTTTTTTTTTTTTTTTTTTTTTTTAAATAACAGGGCTCAGGAGCTCTGGCTGCTGGCCATACCGCCTCAGGCAGGAAAGGGTGGGGGGAAGGAGAGAAGCAAAGCGAGAAAAGGAAGAAAGCCGTTGGGCTCATCCCAGGACTCAGTAACTTCTCCAACTTGTTCTCCTTGTACCGAGGATAAGGCCCCAAAACTGCAGACTCTGGCTCCTTCAGAGAATAAGAGGATGTGGAGCCCAAATGCATGATGAGGACAGGACCTTAGAAGTCACTTTGCCCATCCCCTACCTGATTCTCTCTTGGGACAGATGGATTTCTCCTACATTTACACTCCTTCCGGTGAACAATGGGCCCACCCAGCCCATCCAAGTTTTAGATGAGCCGCTGGAAACTTGACCCTAAGAGAAATGTTCAAAGACATCCTGAGATTAAGAACCCATAGGACTTTTAAGTGAAAGAGGAATTTGAGGTTAGGAGCCCAGTACCAGTCAAAACAAACAGTCCTGGCCACAAATTCTAGTTCTGCTCTTCTCTCTAGAACCATCTAAGAATGAGATGGGAGATTCCAGAAGTGGTGGACTGTATCCCCGTGAGTGGATATACTCAAGCCTGCACAGGCCAGCAAGGAGCTGACTGATAAGCATGTTTTTAAATAGTTCCAGTCATCAGAGAGGCAGGACCCTGCTGAGGGAGGCTCAGAGAAGCAACACACCGAGGCCTTCACGCAGAACCTTTTAAACTCCAGCCCAGGGAAGGGGGGAGCCAGGAACTAAGCCTGGAGAGAACCAGAAACCAGGAAGCACAGAAATCTGCTCTGACACCAGAATGCCTGCCAGGGGATTTGACAGGGGATGGTCTCGGCCCAGCTGACCCCGGAAAGGACTGGCATTCTCAGCTGGCCCCATCCCTTGTCTCCTGGCCAAAATGGCAGGCAACTAAGGCCATGCTGTGTTTGTCAGAGCATGGCTTCTAGAAGTTAAATAATAATAGTAATAATAATAATAAATACTAAGATTGTTCCTCTAAGCTGGGAAAGTGGCAGGATTACTAAAGCTGAGTGAGTCTGACATTTCCCCCAGGAGCTGGCTGAGCAAAGACCCCAGGAGGAAGGGGAAGAGCCAAGGAGTGCGGGCCCCTGGGCCTGTGACCTGCACCCCCACCCCTGTGCTGTGCCTCAGGTGTGATGATCCAGCAGCTTGGGGTCTAGGGGTCCCCATCAGCTTTCCCCAGGCAGATTGGGAGGAGCAGGGGGAATGAAAGCACCTTAAGAAAGAGATGAAAGCCAGACTCAGAGCAAGGGAGAAGTGGGCCAGCGTTCACACCCCCAGGCCACCCGCCTGTGTCTTCTGGAACAGGGTGGAGAACTCAAAGGCCCCCAGCCCTGAGGGAGGCTGAAGGAGGCCACCCAGCACTGGCCCTGGCCTATCTCTGGTGCTGCCCAGACCTACTGGCCTCTCTTTCCAAGGGCAAGGTTAGATCCCAAACCCCACTCTGCCCTCATAAACCCTCCTCACAACACACACGCACGCACACGCACACACACACTCGCACGTGCACATACACACACGCACACGCCTGGAGCCGGAGACCAAAACAGCAACAGGCCTTAGAAATAGTACCCAGGGATCCATACACCCCAGGCTTGTCCAAGCATGAACCAGCTCCTGGAGGATGCACAGAGTCCATCAACAGAAAGGGACAAGGAGACCAGCCCGTTAGCGGCACGGTAAGACTTACTTTGTACCACATGCCTTTTTTGTAGAATGTTTCTCACATGCATATATGGCCTTTTCAAAAAACTGATTCTGCTCTTCTTTCTAGAACACACATACAGAATCTGTCCTTTGTCCTGGCCACCTGAAGTCAGGAAAACCAAGTCCTAGCTCTCGTCTGCCACTAATACTGAAGCAGTGTGATGTCAGCCTGGTCTTAACCGTCCCGTGCCTCGGCTCCTGGGGCTGTAAAACGGGGGTGACCAAACCTACCCTACCCTCCTCATAGGCACTTTAGGAGTCTGATGAGAGACAACAATTACAGCAATGATAATAGTTAAACATATTGAGTGCTCATCGGGGACTGGGCACACGGCTACTATCTCAACACTAAAACAATCCTATGAGACAGCAACTCATATAAGCCTCAATTTAAGAGACAAGAAAAATAAGGCAGAGAGAAGTATGCTTAAGTCACGCAATGACATGTCTGGCCTTCTGACTCCAGAGCCAAAACTTGTGCCCACTAAGCGCAATACGACACTTTGATGTTAATATTCGTTATTCTACTGCCTGTCCCAAGAGGATTGGGTGAGCGAGTGATCAGACTGCCTCCACCTGTTTGCCCCAATATCAGAGTCTCTGCCTTTGCTTACGATCGTTGAATGAAGGGCTAGAATCTAGAGAGAGGGATAGTAAGCAAATCCCGTAGTGGGATCCTGGTCCTAGATGTTAGGATCTGTTTCCTGACAGAGACCAGGATTGTGGATCTGCCTTTAATGGAAAGAAGCCCCACCTGAAACTCCTATACACACAACTGGCTTGTTACTGCCCCACGCCACCACTGTCACCATGGCACCCAGGGACCCAGGATGCCAGTCCTCAATCACGGTTCCTGATTTAGAGTCTTCCTAACTCACACTTCCTCCTTCAGTCTTCTCTTCTCCCTCCTGTGGACTTCACAGCCCTCTACAATATCTACCACCTGGCGGTCACGCAGCCCCTTGAACACCACCACCAGTGAGGGACAGGCAGCTCACTACCCAACAGACCCAAACCGTTCTCAAACCACACTAACTGCTTGCAAAGTCCCCCTTCTATTGCACTGAAATCTGTCTCCGCATTTTGTCTAAGCTCTAGTTTTCGTGCTGCCCTCGGGGGTCTCATATCACACCTGCCCTGACAGTCTTTCAAATAACCAGAGATGGTACTAATGTCCTGCCTTGGTCTCCTCTAGGCCGGTGGTTCTCAAACCTGAGCATGCATCAGATGTGAAGATCTTGCTAAACCACAGAGTACTGGGCCCCACCCCCAGAGTTTCGGATTCAGTAGGTCTGGGGTGGGCCCAGCAATTTACATCTCTAAGACACTGCTGCTGCTTAGGGATCACACTTTAAGAACCACTGCTCTGGCTGAACACCCCCACAGCTTTGAAAACTCCTGTGTGAGATTCCCAGGCTTCTTTACCATGCTAGTCTCTCTCTTTGGCACCTTCTCTGGTTTGCCACTATGGCGCCAGGAGCTAGACAAAGAACCTTAAGTAGATGTTTTGGGTTACAAGGAACAAAGATTCCCTCGGTCACCTCAAGTAAGAGGGGGTATTTATAGTGGACTTAAGAAAAACAGGAACCTCACATTTCTGGCCAGCCTGACGGACCCCAGGCTGATGACGCCTCTTGGGAAGAGTAGAGATGGCAATGTAGTTGGATCTCCGGCCAGAGGACAAGAGATCTTGCCGGTCCCTCAGCAGCAGGGTGACATTTATCCTCAGCGCTCTGCCGCTTCTTCCACCATTTTTGCTGCCGCCAGCCAATCCCTTATCCCCTCTCCCCTTATAGATTATCTCTACCTCAGAGCTTCTGCTTCCTCGTTCTTGCTTCCCTTTTCTTATGTTCATTATGTCCACTCTGAGCCCGCCAGCAACTGCCTGATTTACTCTTTTCTTCCCAGTTCAAATTCCCAAAAGAATCAAAGTGAGGGAACTTGTTCTAGTTTGGATAAAGCTCTTTAAGCATCCTACAGGTTGGCGGAACTTGGGTCCATATCCAATCGCTTGTGGCTGGTAAAAAGTTGAACCACGTGATTTAAGCATGAAATGTATCCTTAGAAGAAGACCATAGGAGAAGCCTGCAGTCCATCGGCTACCGACAGGTTTCATCTTGCATGCCAACTCCGTGGAAAAGATATTGGCTGCCTTAAAGACAGTGTTGAGAAGGATTCAGAGGCAACATCGAAACACAATGGAATATGATTAGTTAGTGTTATCTGTCATGGCATACAAACATGAAGCCTCAGCCTGCATGCCCGTTACTCGCCATCCTAGTGTTATAGCATGTGGTCTGACGAGGGCAAACTAAGTGGAGGCGTCACTTTCCTCATTCTGAATTTCCTATTTCTCTTTATAAGGCCTAAGATTCCAGTTGCTTGATTAGACAGCTGTATCACACTAGGGCTTCACATTGAACCTCAGCCACAGAAAACCCTAAGCCTTTTTCATACCTGTTATTAAATCACATTTCTCCCCTTCTGTATTGTGCAAAAAAAGAAAGAAAAGGAAACAAACAGTTAAATTTTACATATTCCCCTAATTAAGTTCACCTTGTTTAATTTAGCCTACCACTCCAGCCTACCGAAACCTTCTTACTATGGTGTCTTTTCTTGACCTATTTGACAAATTGCTTATACTGTATGTGCAGGTCTCTGTCCATGAAATGAAGGTTAAATGTTTAACTCCTTTACAAGATTGACACAACCATGAATTTAGATTGTTTGTTCCCGTGGACCTACTTTGTACCATTTGCTCAATAATTTCAAGAAATTATTTTTGGCTAACAAGTCCTAGGGCATCTTTGTCCATTGTGTGCTCGGTGAGGATAACCAAAGACAGTTACACGAGTTCATGGAGTCGGCTCCTTTCATAGAATAATTGCTGTCATTCATTGAATATCCTTCTAGGCTGTGAGTGATTTAACACATTATTTCTAACCCTTACAGCTTTAAGAGGTAGGTTTTATTATCCCTTTTAGCAGGGTGAGGCAACGGAGACATAAAGGGTTTAATCACTTTCCAAGATGGCATAGCTAGTATACATCGTAGGGCTGAATCCCAGCCCCAACCTGCCTGACCCCAAATCCTGTGTCCCTTCACTGTGCCACACATCTTCTCCCTGTGCCACACACCTTCTCCCTGTGCATGCCCCTCTGAACGACAGCGACGCCTGCCAGAAATGGCTGAAGGCAGAGATTGGGGGCAGAGATGAATATAGTTACCCATGGATCACATTTTTTTTAAAGCACCACCCACATCAGGTCTTTAAAAGTATGATCTAGCCATACTTAGGAATATTACACAATTGCTAAAAAGAAAGATGTAGATCTACATTATTCGTATAAAAGACATCTAAGATGTCCTGTTAGGTATGTCTATTCAAGATCCTATTTTTTTAACATTATATTAACATATGTAGGTAGGAGGTGGAGAATTATAGGAGACTTGCAGTTTTTTTTTTCCTTCCTGTTTTATTGGCATACAGCACTGTATAAGTTTAAGATACACAACATAATGATCTGACTTACATACATCATGAAATGATTTCCACAATAAATTTAGTGAACATCCATCATCTCATATAGACATAAAACAAAAGAAAAAGAAAAAAGTATTTTTTCCTTGTGAAGAGAACTCAGGATTTACTCTGGTTTCGATTCTTAACATTTCTGTTTTGACTGAATTTTTACATCCATGTATTACTTTTGGAATTCAAAAAAAGTAGGAAAACAAAACGTTAAAATCATCAGTTACCCTTCCCTTAAACTCCTGAATTTCATGCATCTCTTCGATGCATAAAGATCTGAGCCGCCTGTGTCTGTAGTGTCAACAATCAGAAACACAGTGTCTCAAATAATAAGACCTGAGGTAGGCTAGGACTCAGGTCGGTGAATTCAGTGGTTACCTGAATTATGACATCGTAGAGCATCTTTGTACTCTGCCACCCTCAGCATGAGACCTGGCTCCATTCACATCATTACCTGGCTGCCACAGTTCTAGGCATCACAAGCTGCTATGATACTGTCCGGTAAAGAAGAGGCAACTATTTCTTCCTATGTGACTCTTTTTAGCAACAAGAAGAACCTATTCTAGAGATATCCACAGCAGACTTCTCACATCCTATTAGGACTGCATTCCGTGACCCTGCTAATCCAATCATTGGTAAAAGGGACAAGGTTATCCAGCCTGTAATGGACAAATGATTTTCTCCTTGGGACTGGAGAGGCCAGCCCTTTCAAGGCACATGACTTGCCTACTTGCTGAACAATATTGGGGTTCTATTAACAAGGAAAAAGAGGGGGAAAGGCTCATAGGTACCCAGCCAGTGGTGTCACAACTGTTCCGTAAATTAATTATGACACCATGCTCCTCATATGAGTGTTCTCACCCAGCCACATTCTATGTCCCTCCCTGCAGCTATGTATTCTCAGAAGTACATTGTTTCTGAGCCACATATACTAGGTTTAACAGCTATTTGCATTGTTACCATATTAGCTAAAGTGCTCCTGATTTTGTTGCTGTTACTATGCTGACAGGGATACTCATACAGGAAATGTAACTGTAAAGATGATTGAAACATACTGATTAAAATCCACTAAAGATCCAAAGCCATGGTCCAGTTCATTTCAGAAACTGAGAATTCTGAAAGCAAGCAGGTAAATGATTTTTCGTGGTGGTAATACATGGCTCAGTTTAGCAAGATATACAGTGTTTGACAAGAAGTATTAAGCTGAATAGACTTTAGAGGAGAAACTTAAAAACAGACAGATCAGTCTTGGATGTTTAAAGATACAGGCTTCCACAATGCTAGGGTTCAATGAACTCTGTCACCCTTCCGAAAACTTGGAAGAAGTTACCTCCCTACATTGTTCAGAATTTTGTCCATTTGGAAAGTCATCACAATAAAAGTTTCAAGCCCTGTGTTACAAACTTGAGGAATCTCTGACATGAAATCAATGATGTTTCTAGTAGACAGGTGGTTGGTTAAACATGGCTGACGGGGAGAGAGAGAGAAAGAGAAAGAAATTTCCCAGCCCCATCAAAGCTCTTCCTTTCATCTCCCAAGGCAATAGAAATAAAAACAAAACTAAACAAATGGGACCTAATCAAAGTTACAAGCTTTTGCACAGCAAAGGAGACCATAAACAAAACGAAAAGACAACCTACAGAATGGAAGAAAATATTTGCAAATGATGCAACCGACAAGGGCTTAATTTCCATAATATACAAACAGCCCATACAACTCAATAACAACAACAACAAAAACAACCCAATCAAAAACTTGGCAGAAGACCTAAATAGACATTTCTCCAAAGAAGACATACAGATGGCCAAGAGACACATGAAAAGATGCTCATCATCACTAATTATTAGAGAAATGCAAATCAAAACATGAATGAGGTATCACCTCACACCAGCCGGAATGGCCATCATTAAAAAGTCTACAAATAATAAATGCTAGAGAGGCTGTGGAGAAAAGGGAACCCTCTTACACTGTTGGTGGGAATGTAAGTTGGTACAGCCACTATGGAGAACAGTATGGAGGTTCCTCAGAAAACTAAAAATAGAATTACCATATGACCCAGCAAATCCTACTCTTGGGCATATATTCAGACAAAACAAAGATACACATACCCCTATATTCATAGCAGCACTATTCACAACAGCCAAGACACGGAAACAGCCTAAATGTCCATCAACAGAATGAATGGAAAAAGAAGATGTGGTATATATATATATATATAAAATGGAATACTACTCGGCCATAAAAAGCAACAAAATAATGCCATTTGCAGCAACATGGGTGCCACTAGACATTATCACACTAAGCGAAATAAGTCAGAAAGAGAAAGACAAATACCATATCATATCACTCATATGTAGAATCTAAAATATGACACAAATGGCGACTTCCCTGGCAGTCCAGTGTTTAAGACTCTGCACTTCCATTGCCGGGGGCACGGGTTCAATCCCTGGTTGGGGAACTAAGATCCCGCGTGCCGTGCGGCATGGCCAGGGAAAAAAAAAGTAAAATATACTACTCGGCCATAAAAAGCAACAAAATAATGCCATTTGCAGCAACATGGGTGCCACTAGACATTATCACACTAAGCGAAATAAGTCAGAAAGAGAAAGACAAATACCATATCATATCACTCATATGTAGAATCTAAAATATGACACAAATGGCGACTTCCCTGGCAGTCCAGTGTTTAAGACTCTGCACTTCCATTGCCGGGGGCACGGGTTCAATCCCTGGTTGGGGAACTAAGATCCCGCGTGCCGCGCGGCATGGCCAGGGAAAAAAAAAAGTAAAATGTGATACAAATGAACATATCCACAAAACAGAAAGAGAATCACGGACATGGAGAACAGCCTAGTGGTTGCCAAGTGGGAGGGGTTTAGGGGAGGGATGGAGAGGGAGCTTGGGATTAGCGGATGTAAGCTTTTATATACAGAATGGACACACAACAAGGTCCTACTGTATAGCACAGAGAACTATATTCAATATCCTATGATAAACCACAATGGAAAAAATATTTTAAAAAAGGACTTATATATATGTATAACTGAATCACTTTGCTGTACAGCAGAAATTAACACAACATTGTAAACTAACTATACTTCAATTTAAAAATATATTGATGAAAAAAAAACAAAGCTGGACCCCGTATTCACAATTATCTTAATTTCTTCCCCTACCCATCATCAGTCCCTGCCCCCTAAAATGCCCTTGGCTTTCACCTGCCCCTGCCTTTGTTTGCCCCTCCTGAGCCACTCTCCACTGCTCTCCACCCTGCTCTGTACCCCCAGAACCTGGAGGGATGCATCAATGGGCTTCTTGTCCTCCAACTTCCAATTGAGTTTGGTACTGGCAAGAGATCAATGGGAAGGAGTAGAGAGAACTTGGTAAGGTTGGGGTATTTATTCTCCAAGTTCCCTCCCCGTGGGGTGCCAAGGGGCCGGCTGCATCCAAAGTTCTCAAGTGTGCAGCCCTCTCTATGGTCCTATCCCCCCGATTCCAGCACCCCACCCTGTCACCTGCCCCTAGAGGTCTAGGAGTGGCAGTAGAGTCCCACTGTTACTAATCTGGGGTCCTGCACTACGCCTTGTGGTTTCCCTACACTCTGCCCACGCCTTTGTAAATAGTTTATGAAACTCTGCTTGAGCTATCCTAATTGGAGGGTGCCGTCTGTCTCCTGCTGATACCCCTCTCTAACTTGATCTTATATGGGCTGAATGTTTTTGCTTGCTGATACTTCTGTGTTCCTGCCTCCTGAATCACTGCTCTGCACAGTGACAGCAATCTCAGCCTCGGAAGTTGCGTAGAACTGGGTTCATATCCCACTCTGCCTTCTATAGCTAGAAGACCCCGGGCCAGTCACTTTACCTCTCTGAGCATCCGTTTCTTCATCTGCAACCTGGCAATAATAGTGGTATCCACTCATAGAGATCCCGTGCGGATCAAACAACACAGTAGGTAGCGATGGGGAGTGTGACGAACTCATGCCTCAACTGAAAGGAAGCGGCAGCTCCCCAGATGTGAGTGATGGCTGTCATAAGGAAAGGCCAGCTCACAGTTATCAGTTCTTCTGATACTTTAAGGAGCCAAAAATCCAAATTTCTCTATGAAGTCTCTCCTTTACTAAAATATCAGTGCCATGAGGACAATAATGACTATTTTATTCATTACTGTATCCCCAGTGACTAGAATAGTGCCAGGCACACGGAAGTGATCAAAAAACCTTTGTTGAATAATTATTCCAATTTTTAAACATTAGCAACTAGTAAAGACAAAACAAAACCAGGGCCATGCAAGTAATACACGACAATGGGAGTGAACATCCCCTTAAATTTTGCTTAAATATCTTAGGCACCTCACTCACCTCACTCCAGTCCCAGCCCTAAAACAAAACACTCCTCTTAATTGCTACTTTAGACTTCTGCTCTAGAAATAACCACAATTGAAAGCTTCCAGTAAATGACGGATCTTTTTTGAGCCCCTTCCTAATTAGATAAAGCCATATTTTCAAGAAGTGGGGTACAGCCATCATTTTCAGAATTGCCACTGTGCAGCCCCTAGTTCAGCTCACCTGCAACCAGGCCCTTAATGAACATGCTCAGGGCTGAGAGAAAAGTGATGCAGCAACTTGTTTTAGCCCAAAAAGCTTGTGGATCCTCCTCTCCCTATGCCACAGACCGAGGCTACGAACCGAGTGAGCTGCAGATTTATTACCTAGTTTATAAATGCCAAGGAGACGGCGCTCCAGCAAAAGAATGGCTTGGTGGACACACTGCAGTTAAATAATGTATGAAAATCACTTCTATTTTAATGGCACTTTGCGGGGACATTAATATTGATAAAAAATGTTAGCATGCGCTAGATGGTGTTATATTCAGTGAAAGATGAGTTTTGGCAGGCTCCAGGCCACTTCTAGTCTAGCCATTTCTAGAGGTGTGAGAAACAGCAATTCCCAGCTAATGGGTATTAGCACCTGTATGAAATAGGCTGGTTGGGTCAAATAAGACCAACACTTGACCTTGGCAAGTATCTTGTGGTGGCCACTGTCGGTTAACTGACCCAACAGTCCTAACCAAATCGCTCTCATCTAGTCAACTTCTCCTCTAGAGGTAAGGTTTTTCCCCAGCCTCTTCTGCAGTTGGCAGTGATCATATAAAATACAATAATTCATGAGGGGAATTCTGCTGAGTGAAAAAGGAAGTTCTGAGAAGAAAATGTTCTTTCCTGATAAGAGGGGCAGAAGTGATCAGTCAGAACCACCTGTTTCACTCTCTTCCTGCCCTGAACTGGGATGTGATGTCTAGCTCAGTCGCAGCCATTTTAAAACCAAGAGGCATGGGAGAAGAGGACTGCAGTGACAGCAGTCTTAATGTGTCTGAGCCTCCAAACCAATATCAATAGCTGCCCAAATGCAGAATGAATAAAGGCCTATTTGTATAAGGCTCTGTAAGGTGAATGTTTTGCTCAGGACAAGTGAGTGCATTCCGATACTTATCTCAACCTCTCTGTGCCTCTGTGGTGTCATCTGTATGATGAGAATAACAGAAATGGTAACTTTAATGAAAATCTGTTCAACGTCTTAAGATAGAACTTGGTACATAGTAAATCCTTAACACTAGCATCATTACACATTAATGAATAAGAAGCTACTAGGCTTTTATTTTTTTTTAACACTCCTAAGGTCATCACGAATAATGCCTGAATCAATGTAAGCAAAAGGCTAAAAGGAAATAAAGACAGATATGTGTGGGTGGGGGAGCAGCAGATTTGGATTCAGGAGATCCAAGTTTTAAATGTCCAACAACAGGGGAAGATCACGCAAACAAATGCACACCCACTCCATGAACTACATATGCAGCCATTTAAAATGCATGAAAAAGATCATATAAGGACATGAGGGTATGCTTATGACAAAAACAGGAAAACAAATTACAAACACAAACAAATTACACTTAAATGATGGTCCCAATTGTGTTTTTAAAAAGTGAAAATGAAAAGGTATAAGCCAAAATAGTCATCTATAATCTTATGGGTAGTTTTTCTGCTTTATGATTTTCTGAATTTTCCAAATTCCCAGTTAAAAAAATACTTTACTGTACAATAAAAATTTTTGATAGTTTAAATTTTTTTCTCTTTTACACTTTTCTGCATTTTCAGAATTCTTTTGCAGTAAACTCATATTACTCATATAATAAAAATATGTTAGTTCTTTTAAACAAGAAAACACACTTGTTGCCCAGAGGCAGGTGGAATCTGACCAGTCTTAGCCGTATGGCAAGACCCAGGGCAAAAATATATTATGGTTTCTTAAAAGCTAGCAACAATGTAATTTTAATATATTTTAAAGTATAACTGTGCCCCAGAGGGCGGAATTGATCATGTATAAGGGCTCACTCCTGCTTACTAAAGACATAGGCAGGGGAATTAGGGTGGACCTCAATGTATACTACTCTGTTTTCAGTCACATTAGAGAAACTGAGGCAGGGGATTTTTTTTCTTTCTTACCTTCCTTCTAAGTTTATGTGTATTCCTATGAATTTTTTTAGAATAAAAATTATCTTTTTATTTGAGATTTTGGATTTGTGTCCCGCTTCAGCAGTTTCTAGCTACATGACACAGGAGATAGACAAGATGTGTAACCTTTGAAAACTTTATTTCCCATCTCTAAAATTATGGTTATAATATCTACTTCACTGGGGAAAGCTACGGTCAGCAAATAAAATAATGTGTGTTAAAGTGCTTTATAAATGTAAAGCCCAGTACAAACTTTAGTGAAAAGAACATAGGCTCTGATTAGGCAGCCTTGATTAACATCCTGGCTGTGAAACTTAATAGTGTGTGAAATTTAGGCGAGGTACATAACCTTCCTGAACTTCAGTTTTCTCATCTAGAAAATGGAGATGATATCTTTCTTCATATAAGACACCTGGAGCACTGCAAACACCTACTATAGGGAAGTTGTAATTGTAGTGTTGCCTTTCCCAGGAAAAATTGAAATTAGCTCTTCTACTTGGAAGGGCCGCCCCAGGAGGTAGGAGCAGGACTTCCTTCAAAAACAGTTCCTCAAAGCACTTTAATGCCAAGAAGAACAAAGAGTAATGGGGCAAGATGCCTGGCTCCCCACCCCTACCCCCCAGAGCATTTTGCAAGCCTCTGTGCCAACCAGACATCCAAGCTCTGAAATATTATCAGAGAAGAGGGCAAGAGAATCTAGATGTGAAAAAGCATGAAAAAGGAACTGTGAAGGTTAATTTTATGTGTCAATTTGACTGGGTCACAAGGTGCCCAGATACTTGATCTAACACTGCTCTGGGTGTGTCTGTGAGGGTGTTTTCAGATGAGATTAACATTGGGATTGACGGACTGAGTAAAGCAGATTGCCCTCCCCAGTGTGGGTGGGCCTCATCCAATCAGATGATTGGCCTGCATAGACAAAAAGGCTGACCTCCTGGGAGTAAGACGGAACTCCTCCTGTCTGATTGCTGATCTGGGACATTTTTTCCCTCTGCTTTTGAACTCAAACTGAAACATCAGCTCTTTCTAGTCCTTGAGCCTGCGGGCCTTTGGACTGGAACTACACCTTGGTTTTCCTAGTTCTCAGGCCTTCAGACTCAGACTGGAAGGACACGATTGGCTCTCCTGGGTCTCCAGCTTGCTGACTCACCCTGCAGATCATGAGATTTGCCAAGTGGTACTCCGTAATCACATGAGCCAATTCCCTATAATAAATCTCTATGTGTATATAATCCTACTGTTCTGTTTCTCTGCAGAACCCTAATACAGGAATCTTCACCTTAACTAACACAGGGGTTTGACAGCTGGGAGGACTTAAGAAACCACTGTGCCCCTAAATCACTGAGTCTCAGCAGCCTTGTCATGTGGATAGACAGTGACTATGGAGTGTGTGTCCAGCTACGCACCGTGTCCCATCAATGTGAGCTGATAAATCATGACCTTCCCCTGTAATCTGAGGATGGCAAGTCAATACTTCCATTATTATTATTATTACTCCCAAGGCACCTCTCCAAGAGCATCTGACCTGTTGTCTCTGAAGCACAGAGCCGAAAGGATGATGAATCTGCCTCTGAGATCCCACCAATCACAGCAGGAAGGGAGGGGATGAGAAGGAAAGAAGAAATGTAAGCGAGGATACAGGGGGGAAAAAGAGAGTCTGAGAAAGCCTAAAACCGTTGTTTAAAGTGTTGCCCTAGAACTTCCTTGATAGAATCCCTTAGGGGTGATGGTTGAAATGGCAGACCTCAGGAGATGCTGAGTCTGTAGGTCAGGGGCATGACTTAGGAATCTGCCTTAATTAACAACCTCTTCAGGTGATTTTATGCACCTGAAGTTTGCACTTTAAAAACGTAGATCTACTGTTCACTGCAGGGAATGATCATTGGTAAGGATCTAGAGGTTTGTGGTCCTGCCCTTCATCTCTCAGAGATCAATTTTACAGAATACCTTCCCTCATACTTGTAGGAGTGGCCAGCATCTTTCATATCAATATCAGCTGTGTTTCAGTTTGGTGGAGTGGGGATGTCCCTTGATTAACACCCACAGTTCAGCCCAAGGGCTTGTTAAAACAGAAATTACTGGGTCCTATTCCCAGAGTTCCTTATTCAGTAGGATAAAGGTGAAGCCTGAATTTACACTTCTAATAAGTTCCCAGGTGATACTGATGTGGCTCGTCCAGGAAACTCACTTGAAAACCACTGGTTTACACAATGGATGGATTCTTGGGAAGGAGCACATATACAGTGAGAGTTCTTTTTCTTCTTATTTGGGCAGAAAAGCCTAAGTAAGGGAGAGAGAAAAATCGCCTGCTACCTTACCACCCACTACCCACTGGACTCCATACACAGACACACAGACACACTTCCCTCTTGAAAAAAAAAAATCACACTGTATATTTCCCTATGCCCACCTCCTTCACTGAACATATCAGGAACCTCCGTCCACTCTTCCACGACACACCTGTGCAACGTAACTTCTACCAAACGCACAGCACTAGCACTTGTCTAGATTCATCACAATTGTATGTGAAATCTTCTTCAATAACTTTACTCTTTTACATGTATGTGGAATCTAGAAAAATGGTACAGATGACGTTATTTGCAAAGCAGAAATAAAGACACAGATGTACAGAACAAATGTATGGATACCAAGGGGGAAAGGGGTGGGGTGGGAGAAATTGGGAGATTGGGATTGACACATATACAGTATTGATACTATGTATAAAATAGACAGCTGAGGGGAACATACTGTATAGCACAGGGAACTCTACTCGATGCTCTGTGGTGACCCAAACGGGAGGGAAATCCAAAGGGGAGGGGATATATGTATATGTATGGCTGATTCATTTTGCTGGGCAGTAGAAGCTAACGCAAAATTGTAAAGCAACTATACTCCAATAAAAATTGATTAAAAAAATAATAACTTTATTGTTTTAATTAATCATGCTCAGTGTAAGAATCAAACACTAGAAGAAAATACAAAGAAAGAAAAACACATGTTAATTCCCACCACTAAAGAAATAATCCCTGTTGGTAAATTGATGTACATTTTTCAATGCACATATTCCTTTATGCATTTATAATTTTACATAAATTGAATCATATAATCCATGCAATTTTGTAACCTACTTTTTCCACTTATATAAAATGTGTTGATAAAGCAAATACAATCTCAAAAATCCTTGGAAAATGTATTACTTAATGGAATCACCTCTTACTTAATAAAAGTTCTCTTAGGAAATGAAATATTATCTTATATAGTGAATTTTCACCTACTCCTCATAGATCTACTGTGTTATTTTTTTAAGTGTGTGTGTGTGTGTGTGCGTGAGAGAGAGAATTCCATATTTCATTTACCAGGTTTGCTTTAGGAAGAGTTCACCTGCATTAAGGATTAGCCTTTTGCAGTAAACCACGAGTCTGTGCTCTAAGCCCCTGTTCACAACACAGATGGTCTGAAATCCAGAGCATTTGGAACTTCTGGAGTAAATTCTGGAATTTCTCCAGCATCTAGGACTAAAGACACTGATCTCTGGTCTCAGTTGAGTTTCACCAGTGTTCTGGTTCTAGGATGAGTCACTGGCTAAAGGTCTAGTAAGCAAAGGACAGAAATGGGCAGACTGAGAGGGGGTGGGAGAGGCCCTTAATACCATCAGTAGAGCCCAGAGAGCACACGCAGGTCCAACACCCACACCGGGGGCCTTCAGAAGAACCAAGCACCCTTTTGTATCGTATAACATCATTACACTTCTTTATTTGACATCCTTTGGTTAATTTGTCCTCAATTTCTAGATAAGGCTTGATGTGAGATTCATTGAGATCATGCACAAGATGCACTGAGCCCAGTGCCCAGCATGTAGTGGGCACTTGATACACATCAGTGTCACTGAGAAGACACAGTGAGAAGGCATGTGCTGTGGGCCTCCCACTTTGTGCCTGCCTCCCCTCCCTGGGCCAGACCACACCTGCATTCTGTAGACATAAGGAGATGGACATTTCAGGACACCAAGACCCTCAAAGATGAATTTCCAATAGATGGGAAGGCCTGGCTCCCCATCAAATCTAAAGCCTAATAAAGCCCAGATATTACTTAGGCAGCCCTCAGCCCGCTGCCTAAAGGTGGAAATCATCATTATTGTAGAAAGCGTGACCCTCAGAGCAGACCAAGCTGACAGTGACACAGGAGGACAACAGAGGGCTTGACCTACAGCACACACATGACCATACTGGCAAAGGGAGCAGGCCTTCAAAACCCTCATATCCCTTTTCCCTGGGAGAAACTGGGAACCACAGTAAGGTCTAATCACAACCTCCTTTTGCCTAGTTTGGAATACAAAGACACTATATAGCCCTAATGTACTTACAGAAGGCAAGGAAGTAGAGATTCAAATAAATGGAGAGGGGGACCACAAGAGGGATGTATCCATGTATCTCATCCTAAAGAGGGACCAGCCAGTTAGCTCAGCAATCCATGCTAAAGAGTACTTGTCACATTCTGTTAATTCTGTCTGATTCCATGTAGAAGGGGAAAAAATCATTGCATGGCAGCGCCAGGCATCCCAAGCTTCACTAAAGTGATTTTTCCCAAGAGTCTCCTGTAACAGCATGGAAAGCACTTAGTACCGCACCTGGAACGTTGTAAGTAATCAATAAAGGTAAACTAGTAAAAGCAGCAGCAGCAGCAAAACTGACTTGCCTAGGGCACCCACTTAGCTAGTTAGAACGCTGCTCAGCTAGAATCCGAGTCTTCTCACAATGAAATGAGTGCTCCTCCTGTGAACCCATCCTCCCTATTGCTTCAGAGCCTGAGACTTGGCCCTTCTGTCTCCAGTCTTCCAGGTTCTTCAGCCGACCTCGGATCTGTTCTCTCCAATGTCCCTCGAGTCCAGGATGATAGAGATATCCCAGCTGAAGAACTAAACTTCACAGGTCTGACATTGACACAACCCATGGAATTCAGTTCTCAGAGCTGGGGATACACATAGGCTTTCCAGAGTTGGCACAAAGCCCCCCTCCTCACGGCCCAGGCCCGTCCCAGCCCTGTAAGATACAAGAGAGAAGAGCCAGGTGAATCCAGAGCCACTGCTTCCCACGACCAGGTCTAGTTCTGGCACTCCTGAGTCCTAAGCACCTGGAGGATGTGCTTCGCAGACACGCGCATCATTAAACATCATTAAATGTTGTAGCTGGGCTTTCCTGCCTTCCCTTACACACGCTCTCCCCCTGCCTGGAAAACTCTTCCCTCTCTCTCTCTACCAACTCATCCTCAGGTTCTCACCCTCAATGTCACTTCCTCAGAGAGGCCATCCACGGCAGAAACTGTTCATTGTTCACCCTACATCTGTTCTCCCCTCCTTCTTTAGTAATAGGACCTCCAAGGTTATAACAGAGCCCCTAAGGGCACATGGACACCTGGCATATGACTTCCTTTCCCAGCCTCATGTGACTGAGCATTAGATGTGAGCAGAAATGATGAGCATTCCAGCACCCCCTTCCCCATCTCAGTGCCGGCCTGTAGACTTGATGGAGAGTCGCCGTGGACCATGCAGATGAGGGCAGCCCCCCCAGGGGAAAGACAGAGCAACACGCCAGAAGATCCCTGCAACTGTGGGCTTCCATACGAGCCCCGCACTGCTTACGCCTGCAGTACTGTATAAGCGAGAATTCAACATCTACCTTGTTTAAGCCACTGCTATTTGAGGATCTCTGTCGGAGCACTGGAATGTTACAGCTTTCCTAGTATCAATATCTATTCCCTAACCCCCATTAACTTCCTGCTAGTCTCTGTCATAAGATTTGGTTCTTTCCCTTCATAGCACTTACCATAATTGGTAACTACAAAATTTTGTGGGCTTCCCTGGTGGCGCAGTGGTTGAGAGTCCGCCTGCCGATGCAGGGAACGCGGGTTCATGCCCCGGTCTGGGAGGATCCCACGTGCCGCGGAGCGGCTGGGCCCGTGAGCCATGGCCGCTGAGCCTGCGCATCCGGAGCCTGTGCTCCGCAACGGGAGAGGCCACAACAGTGAGAGGCACGCGTACCGCAAAAAAAAAAAAAAAAAAAAAAAAAAAAAACACAACTTTTGTGTAGTTATTTGATTCATACTTATCTCCCAAACAAGATTATGTTTTCCACAAGGGCAGAGCTCATGCTAGGGCTTTTTAAAGTATATATAATAGTTTTATTGAGATATAATTCACATATCATACTATTCTCCTATTTAAAGTGTACAACTTGTTGGTTTTTAGTATATTCACTGAGTTATGTAACCATCAACATAACCAGTTTTAAAACATTTTCTTCAAACAATCCAAATGGATTGTTTCCACTTTTTGCCTATTATAAATAATGCTTCTGTGAACACCTGTGTACAAGCATATGTGTAGATATACATTTCCATTTCTCCTGGGTATATCCCTAGGAGTAGAATTGCTGGGTCATACGGTAACTCTATTCCAGACTGTTTTCCGGTGGGGCGGCACCATTTTCAAAGGCTACGAGCAGTGTATAAGGGCTTCAGTTTCTCCACATCCTCTGCCAAGACTTGTTATTATCTCTCTTTTGATTATAGCCATCCTGCTGGGTGTAAAGTGGTATCTCATTGTGGTTTTGACTTGCATTTTCCTGATGACTAATGATGCAGAGGCTCTTTTCATGTGTTTACTGGCCACCTGCACGTCTCTGGAGAAATGTCTTTTCATAACCTTTGCCAAGCTCTTAATTGGGCTGTTTTTATTATTGAGTTGTAAGAGTTCTTTACATGTTCTGGACACCAGTCCCATGTATATGATTTGTAAATATTTTCTCCCATTCTATGGGCTTTTAACTTTTTTGAGGAGTGAGTGTGAGTGTGTGTGTGTGCGTGTTCTCCACAACATTATTTCCAACTTCTAGCATAATGTCTGGATCACATAGGCACTGCAGTGATTTGGGAGAAAGGAAAGAAAGGGAGGAAGAAAGGGAGGGAGGAAAGGAGGGAAGGAGGGAGGAACTTTTAGAGACCATGTGGTTTAATTTCCCTATTTTATAGATGGAGAAACTGAAGGCCTCAAAAGACATTAAGATACTGCATGATGAGATAGTAAGAACAAGGAGCTAGAAGTTAGAACTGGGTTCTAGTCTCCAACCTGCTTGTCTCCAACCAGCTGTGAGAACCAGGCAGGTCACATAACCTCTCTGCACTTCAGAGAACTCCTTCCACTCAGTTACTGGAAGGAACAAAGTGAACGAACGCATAAGAAAGCACTGCTTGAACGTGAGTTATAACTGAGGCCCAAGATCAAATAGCTCAATCAGTCAAGTCAGAAAAAGGTGGCAGGTGGCCCGATTTCTGGTCCAGGGTGCATGCTTGGGCATTATAATGCATTTTTCAGGTTGTTGCTGATTTCCATCATCAATCGGGACACCTTCTGGTTCAACACAGGGAAGTATCCCGAATCACACAAATTCTGAGTCTTCTTCCTACCCGCAGAGAGTCTCAGACAAGAAGTCATGATCTACTAAGCGTAGCCCCCGAGCAGGGATTGTGTCTCATTCACTACGGAATCCTCAGCACCTAACACTGTGCCTGGCACATGGCAGACGCACAGAAGTATTGTCTAGTGAATGAGCGAATGAATGAATAAATGAGCACATGTAGTATGAACCTCTATCCCACAACCTTAATGAAGCAGATGGGAATAAATTTACGGGGTAGAAGGATTCTGAGGTAGCATCTGGGCATAGCTAGAGGCTGTAAAGCGTAACGATTAGAGAGCAGGCTGTAGAGTTTGGTGGCCAGGGTTGTAATCCCAGCTCTGCCACTGGCCAGCCTGGAGACCCTGGGCACATTACTGACCACTCTGAGACTGTCTTCTCATAGGACTAGGAGGATAATAATAGACCCACCTCACCGAGTTGTTGTGGGGAGTAAAGAAGATGATGTGCACAGAACAGTGTCTGGCATGCAGTAAACACTCAAGAAATGTTAGCTTTATATCAGAATCAGGAATGAATGATGTGATAGATTAACGAAGTCTGCCACGACTGCACAAAGGGAAAGAGGCAACAACGTATTTTCATCTCTACTTAAATGTACATCTGTTTACATCACCGTGCTACCCCCATGCCTTCCACTCCTTCTGTTCCATGCCAGGCTTCATGCTCTGTTCATCCATGGCCCTAAGCCAAGGCTCCAGGCATTTTTCATTCTGGCTGGATCCACACAATTTGGTGATTACTATATAAACGTCTTGTATTGCTCAGGCTGCAGCATCAATTCTGCTTACTGAAAATGATTCACTTGGCGCTCACTTCCCCCCGGGTGGCATGGAAAGGCTTCTCCATCATCCTCAACTCAACAGAGCCTGTCACACTTAGGATTCAACATCACGTACAGAGCAAATACCCGCATTTGAGGGGCTCCACTGTTTCATCGCTTCAGTAAGTCTCGCTTCCCCCTTTTTTTATGAAGGAAAACCAAGACATGGAAGGGGAAAAGGGATACCCTTACCGCAAAGAGCTCCAGCTTAGATGACCCTGAGATACAAGAGCCAGCAACACAGAAATCTAGTGGGAAGGGGAGAGCCACGTGACGTAAAAACCACCAAGCACCAACCGCTTGCCAGACCTACGCAAGGCTTTATGTGCAAGTCTCACTTTGCTTTCACAAAGTCGTGGTAGGAAGTAGATACGGTTGCCTTCTCCACTGAACAACAACAGAAAAAAAAAACACTGAGGAAGAAGAGGAAGGGGGGAAGAGAAAGGGAAAGAGGGTAAAAGCTAAGCAGTTAAAACACTTACCCTAGCACACACAACTAACAATTGTAGCCATTCTGCCCCACTGCCTGCCTCTTGGAGAAAGAACAACAACAACAGAAAAGTTCCTTCCCTAAAGAAATTTAAAGACTAGGTAAGGTAGCGATGTATACAGATGAAAGATAAGTAACTGTAGAAGGCAATATATAATATATGCTAAGATAGGCTCAAAGAGATAATCTACAACACGGGGAATATAGTCAGTATTTCATAATAACTGTAAATGGAAAGTAAACTTTCAAAATTGTATAAAAATAACATTTTTTCAATTAAAATTAAATATATACATATTAAATTAAATATATAAACATGCTAAGCCTAGCGTCAACAAGAGGGGCCTGCAGCTGATAGAAGGAAGACCTCACTCTAGGAATGGTCCCCGGGAAGGCGTGCTCCGCCCACAGTCGATCTCGGCTCCATAAATAGAACCCAGTGCCTGGGCTAAACCTTGGCTTACCTGACTCCTCTTTCTTTTGCACCCTCCCTTCCATCCCTCTGCAAGGCCTGTGAGCTCTCCCTTCACAGTACAATGGAACTTAACCCCTCTCTCTCATCCAAGCCGCCATCCACCTCCAACGGAGACCCCAGCAATAGCCTTCTTGCTGGTCCCCTGATTCTACTCCTGCCTCTACTGTCCACCCTCCAAACAGCAGCCAGGCAAATCAGGTCAGTGACTCCCCTGCATAAAGCTTGCCAGCTTGCTCAGAGCAACACCCAGACCCCCTAGCACGGTATATAAGGCCCATGTGACCTGGCCCCTATCCCGTCTCCAGCCTCATCTCCCACCATCCTTCCCTCACTCATCCACTCCTGCCCAAGTGGCCTCCTTGCCGTTCCAATTCCTCCACACTGCTGCCTCTTCCTGGGATGCTCTTCCCCCTTACTTCTTCCAGAGTCTTCTCAAGTGTCACCTCATCCAAGTTACTTGACCCCCTACCTCAAAGAGCCACAGACGTGCCCACACTCACCCCCATGTACACTATCTCTATGCCTGCTTTTTTCTTCTTTACAGGATTTCTTACTCTTTGACAGTTACGGCTACTTATTTATTTACTGCCTGCCCCACAAGAATGAAAGTTCCATGGGGATAGGCACCTTGACAAGAATAATGCCTGTCATAGAGCGAGTCAGTTCTCTACCTTTTTTTTCATTATCATCTCCCAAAAGAGCCTTTTTAGAGATTTTTTCCTAATCACCTCCACTATGAAATTTTAATACCACAGACATACTATATATCTGTTCATGTACTATATGTATATCTGTGCTTTATACATAAAAAGGATGAAATTTTTCACCTCCCGCAAGCCAATTTTTGTGCCTTTGGGGGTGACGGTTCCCCTGTTGGGAATGCAGAGAATAGGTGCTTGATAAATGTTTGTAGAATGGATAAAACTCCTGAGGTGGACAGCAGGCTGAAAGACAGACATTATTTAAGGTATTAAGTTCGGGTGGGGAAATTCCCAGCGACCTTGCCACCTAGGCCTCCAATCTGCAGTATGAGTACATCCTGTCAAGCTGTGTCTGGTGACTATGCGGTATATATCTAATTCAGTTTTCAGCTTTTTTTTTTTTTTAACCCTAATCTTATTTTGCATCCCAACTCCCACTGCTATTTTAGATGCTTAAATTCACTTTTCCTTCACCCTTATCCCCAGGCACGCTTTAAAACCCAGATAAGCCCCCCACCCCGACCCTATTCATGCATAATACATTCTTCATCCACAAACCTTCATTGGTTTCTATGTGAGCCAGACTCTGGAGATGAAAAGGTGATTATGATCCAATTCCTGCCCTCTGGAAGCTGTAGGCATGTGAGGGTAGACAGGAATGTTTAGTACAACATACCAAGTGCCCCAGTAGGAGAAGGGACAATGTGCTTTTAAAGGAGAGTGGAATCTCTCCGTCCACATCCAGCCATCCATTCATCCATCACTCATTTACAGAGCACCTGCTACATGGCAGGCTCTGGGCACGATGCTGGAGACAGCAGGGAAGAAGATGAACACGGCTGCTGCCCTGATGCTCCTGGAGATGACCAAATAGCAGGAAAGACTGAGGTCTCATTGACAATCATACAAAACAAGTGAGCTCAAATGTGAGAAGCACTGCCAATGGAAAAGTACATGATCCTACCAAGCACCTGGTAGTTAGGAAAAAGTGACATTTAAGGAGAAATCCTGAAGGAAAAATAGGCTGTGGTCAGGAGTCCAGGCAGAGGGAACAGAATGTTCAAACACTCTGAGATAGGACATGAACAGGCACACAAGTGGGGACCGAGACGGACGCCTCCCCTGGGGATGGTACTGAGACCAGCCATGGCACAGAAGTGAAGCAGGCCCAGGCAGCCAAGGGGCAGTTCACATCACCCTTGCTTAGGAATCAGGGGAAAACAGAAGAAACGGGGAAGTGATGTGATCCTGACTGCATTTTTAAAATATTCTGGCCGGATGTGATGAACAGTTGTGGGGAGGGCATGAAATAGTCCCGCATATCCATCATGCAATTTAACACTTGATCCTGTGGGGTCTTGTATCCATCAGTGCATGCCTTGTGAGATGGAAATTCTCAAAGACAGGTGTGACATTTTCAACCTCTTTGCCCTCCCTACCTATAACAGGGGTACATTACACATGGTAGACAATTAGAAAACATTTCTCAAGTAATTGTTCTGCGATAACAAATTCTATGTCTTTCTTATAATGAACAACTCGTTCCCTCTGCCCTCTGAAAGATTCCCTCCTGTTCCCAGTTGCTCTCCCACCCTCCACCCAACTGTCATGTTCTGGTTTTGAAGACCACCACACCTTTCAGATAACCTCCTCACAAGCTCTCTGAACAGTCACTGCGTCACCTGGACAGGGGATATCAGGGACCCCACCTGTACGGAGTCACCAAGACCCTCCAACCTCTGGTTCTTCAGAGTCTGCATCACCAATGAGGCAGGAGTTTGCTCCTGCACTTCTGAAGCAGCCAGGTCACAGCGAACTTCAACTGCACAGCCAGAACCATTTCTCAGCCGGAATGGAGAACAGGACAGAGCAACTCAGCAAAGTAATTGCCTCCTATTTACCGGGACGTACTCCACATTAGGAGACATTTTATCAACTTCATGAGATTTGTAGTCAGAAAACATGGAAACAAAAGAACAATACAAAGGCCTTTTAACCACTGACTGTTCACATTTATCAACACTCCTGTTCTACCCATTATTAGCACTTCCCCAGTACAGAGCCCAGGAAACCTAAAGTTGTATTAAATCAATAAAAACCTGAATTCTCTTTTAAGACAGAACTCCATTGTGTAACTCTGTTGGGTAAACGTATGGAATTTATCCTACGGAAAGAAACCCACACCTGACTTGGTCTTGGTGTGTTATGATAGACGAATTATTCATTTCCGTTTCCAAGAATTCATGCCCTTCTCCTTCATGTGTTTTACCCACTCTTTGAGGAAAAAATAAAAACTAACCCAAAAGTTGTTATAAATAAGATTTTGCCGCCCCAAAATTACTACTGTGGCACTTTGCTCTTGCTATATACACTTAGAATATAGGAATGAGTTTCTAGTATGTGAGGCTTTTAGGAGAACTACTCATCTGGTATAACTTTGCAAATCTAAAATCCTTTCAGAGCTAAATGAATCCTGGTCTTCCAGTTCATTTCCCAAAGGTATAAAGGAGATGCTTCCAAATTGCTTTATATGCTCGCCACTAAAAAAACAGTCCCTTACATAGCACTTTATTTTTTTCTTTTATCTTAAACAGTCTGAGTGATTATCTCATTTAGGTCTCCACGCACAGCCTTAGGAGGAAAGCTGGAGCAGACATGGCCATATTAAAGAGACTGAGTTGACAAATCTTTGCCAGTAAGAAACTGCAGGGTTATCCTCCAGGGTTGAACTTCACTAGCCCTTTGTGTAAAACAAAATCCCCTTATAAACATGAGGTGAGTTCCTATGAAGAGAAAAGAGACTTAAAACACAACTCACCAAACAACTGATTGCAGCCCATGCACGGGAAGAGGGTCAGGGAGGCACCTCTAGGCTCTAGGGCCCACTCGGCCAGGAATCAGGCAGAGCTTACTACAAAACAGGCTTAAAGTCTGCAGAAACTGATGGCTGGATTCACTCAGCAGAAGTGGGAGATACTTCTCTCTCTGGTCTTCCAGCCTATCCACTTTAAACTTGGTAACTGTCTCCTATGGTGGGGGGGAGGGGAGGATTCTAAGTTCCCTGTCCCTGTTTCCATGGCCTTGACTGTCTCTCCCTCTATCCACAGGCTCTGCCATATCCAGGGTCCATGCCCTTGTGGTTACTAGGGTACCAGTCTCTGGGGACTTCTCTGACTCCCTCCCACTTCCCCAGCCTTCGATGCTCACCTGTCAAAACACTAATTTCCAGAGTATTAAACTCTTCGGAGGCACAAACTGTAGAATTTTGACCTGAATGTACTCACAGAGGACACTCAAATAAATGATAATTATATAATTACCATAACAGCTAAGATGTATTAAGTGCTTATTATGCACCAGCCACTGGGCTAAACGAATTATCTCACTTAAAATTCACAAAAAAAAGCTATGAGGAAGGTACAATCATCAGCATCATTTTAAAGATGAGAAAAGGTTCAAGGGACTTGCCCAAGGCCACACAGCCAGCGAGTTAAGGAACTGGGATTTCAAGCTAATCATTCCAATTCCCGAACCCACGTCCCCAACAGCCCAGCTGCACAGGCTAAGTGAATTAACCAAGCTTCACTGAAGCCAGCAAACTAATGAGCCCCACCCAGACTCCAGCCCCTCCAGCTCAAGCCAGGGCAGTCCTCGCCTCTTCAAACCACTCCTGGTTTCACTGGAGGAAGTGAGCCCTTTGGACGAAGGTAGAAAGAGCCCACACCCCCTCCCCCATATCAGCCAGCTCTTCTTACACACTGGAAATAATCATCCCCATGAGAGGGGTTCTCGGACAAGCTTAACAGCAAACATTATGGTTTTACAAAAGCTACTGCTACAAAAGGGGAAAAAAAAAAACCTCTGGGTGACTAAGTCACATGAATTGCTGGAAGACAAGTCTTCCATCCAGCCCTCTCTTAACTGCAAGATGATGGTGTGTTTCAACGGTAAATGAACACAGCATTTCCAAAGCCACCAAGTGAATAAATCGAGCAAATCCTCAGTCTTCTCCTCATCCCAGATTTCTCTCTTCCCACTGGCATTACTGTCTTGCTTAGAGAATCGTTTCTGGGCCTTTCTGCTGTTCCACAAAGCTGGACTGTCACTTAAAGGCCTGTTCGCTAACTGGAATTGCTCTTCTGTAGCTGCAAATAAAAATCACAGGCAGCTCGGATGGGTTTATCATGGGAGCTGATTAATTAGCAGTTACAGAACCCTGAAAATAGAGTTCCATTTCATTAACATGTAACTTTGGGGCAAATATTGTTATGCTTTAAACACCTTTGCTCTGTGGTGGGGAAGCTATGGAGGTAGTAGAAAAATGGGAAGTCTGTGTGTTTATTAGAAGTGTGAGCAAATATAAAGGGCTTTTTAAATAACAGTAATAGCTAACATTGAGCTAGGATCTGTCCCACCAGTGTCTGTTCTGAGTGTTTTATGTGTATTTGCCCAAATGGTCAAATGGTCTCCTAGGACCATCCCAGGAGACAAACACCATTATTGTTTGCATTTTACAGAGGAAGAAACAGAGGCACACAGCTGCTGAACGGTGGAGCCAGGGTTAACGCTCAGGCAGCTAGAACCAGACCGGTGGTTCTCAGCTGGGGTGAGGGTGAGGCATGCAGGTTGGTCCCCAGGAGATATTTTCAGTCTCTGAACATAACTTGATTGTCGTGAGTAGTTAGGGCTGTTAACGCCTCTGGTGGGTAGAGACCAGGGATGCTGCTAAGCATCCTACAATGCATAGGACAGCCCCACAGCAAAGAATGATCAGTCCCAAAATATCAGTGGTACTAAGGAGGAAAAACCCTACCCCAGAGCCTAGCCCGTGTTACTGTGTCCGAGGCTTGTGCTCAAGGAACAGGGCATTCTCTACAAGACGCAGGTCACCAATGATGACCCCTCCCTGTGTACTAGAGAGGTACATGTGTTCCTTCCTGGCCAGTCACTTCAGCAGCAGTAACACCCATACACAGGGCTAATACTGCCTTCCTTCCCTGAGGTCCGGACGTGACCTCTTAAAAGCCTTGTAAGATCTCAGATTCCCTAGCAAAAGCTATGAACTCTCTAGAACTAATATTAATTAAACATATGACGTTGAGGCAGAAATAGCAAATGCATCAATAGAATAAAAGTAAGATTCTAGAAAGACATCTGTGTATATGTGGGAATTTAGGACCAGGCAAAAATATATCCTTTCAAGTCAAAAAGCAGCCGAGGGGAGTACACAGGAACTCTCTGTACTCTCTGTGCAAATTTTCTGTAAATCTAAAGCTATCCTAAAGTTAAAAGCTTATTAAAAAACAAACAAACGAACTGCAGAGGGGGAAACTGGCATCTATAGAGGAAAATATTAACTTCAGATCTGTCTCACACCTTATGAAAAACACACTTCAGCTGGATGAAAGAGTTAACTGCAAATAAAATAAATATAAGAATAAATCTTTATAGCCTTCACTTCAGAAAGGCCTGTCTAAACAAGGCACATAAGCCATCAGGGGCAATACTGGCAGGTTTGAGACCACCTAGGTGGCCATACAATCACACACTGAAGACAGAAGGGGTGTCAGTTCAGTAGAGAAGGAATCAGAACTGTTTTCTCAACTTTCCTCTGGGAGAAACTTCACAGCCAAAGCTCTGAATCTCCAATTACAGAAGTCAAAGGGAAAGGGCCCAGGTGGACTCCCGCTGTCATTCCTCTCTAACTAGCTTTAGATTTAGAAGGGAAATTCTCCTTCCTGGTGTCACGGGGCTTGAAGGAAGTCTCTGGCAAGCAGATGGAGTGTTACTGGTGCATAGAGCCTAAGTCTTGGCTTTGGGAGAACAGGGGGCTCTTTCCTTGTGATTTTAATATCCGAGCGGATCTGGATGACAGTTCCTCAAGCAGTGGGAGCAGTGGTCACAACTACTGTAGGCCAGGCAACCTCTGGTCCCCGCACACCAGGCCCCCGGCCAAAAGATGGCACCGCATGCCTCTCCCCATACCTCAGGAGACAAAGCTAGAGACAGCTGTTCAGCTACACACGCAAAACCGTGGTATTAGTTTCCTCTGAGATCTGTGTGGTTTCATGCCTACACCTCCAAGAAATACTAAAAATCCAAGACAGTCATTTTTTCAGCATAACCTTGAATGTTTATCCCCAATAAGGAACATATCCAGACAGTCATGACCTTAAAGATATAAATTTCTGGCAGAGTAAGGAGCCTAAGAAAAGTCTGTATAAAGGGGTAGGGAAGCTCTTGGCCACCCTTTGATAGTACAGGCAACTGTTTGCAGTTTCTCAGTATCTTTTTTGGAGAATCAAAGACATTTTCCTAGAGAAAAGACAACAAATATCACGTAAAACACTATATCAGAGCCGATCTGGAGCGGAAAAATATCAGAAGATCTGAGTTCGAGTCCCTCCTGGGCAGTGGGGCTTTCAGTAGGTCACTTGACCTCTTTGAGTCTCAATGGGTAAAACGGGGATAATTCATTCATTCAACAAATATTTAATAAGCTCCCATTATGTGCCAATTCAACTGTCTCTACTAACCTTACAAATTTTATGGGAGAATTACATGAAATGACCCAAATGAGAATGCTCTGCAAATTGTAAACCATAAAAATACTTCATTAGTCATCATTAAAATAAAAAGAATGTCTTGTTGCTATTAAGATTGAGGCCAGGACCAAAATAAGGAACTTTTGCCAGATTGTAGAACAACCAGAGGGAGGAATCACCATTTGAATTTTAAAAAGTACCCAAAGCTGGCTTTTCGGGACCACACCCAAGCCTATAAAATGCTGACAGTCAGAGTAAATAAACATTTGCTACAGATTTAGCCCAAAGGCCCACACTGAGAAGGTAAGACTACACTGAGTTTCTTCAGGGTCCTTGGAAAAAGGTGGGACGATAGGAATTCAGAGATAAGAGGATGACCAAGAATCATCACCGGCCTTCCAGTCAGCACTGCACCCCATCCCATGCCTGGGCCTGGACAGATCCTGAAGAAAAGACTCCGACCCCAGCCAGTCCATGTGCTACCAATCCAAGCAGCTCCAAACTATCTGAGCAAACCCCCAAATCAAGTTTCTACCTTCTTCTCCCTCTGTGAACTCCAGCATAAAGAGTTTGCTTATCTGTTCTCAAAAGTGCTATGACTAAGGACAGCAAGGTGATTTTTATTAAACAAATGAAGAGAAATCCACTCTATTCAAATCCATAGTTTACAACATGGGGGCAAATGTCAGCAGTGTACAGCAATCAGAAGAGTTTGGGGAAAAATCAGGCAGAACTCTGGGTAAGCAAGTGAAATAATGGACACTGAATGTACAGGTCCCAAAAGACAAGAAAATACAATAATACAGTTAAGCCTTTAAGAAAGAAAAGCTACACTATTTGCCCCATTCATATAAAGTCAGGTTCAGCATGTTAAAAACAAACAAAAAAAAAGATTATTTTCAAAACACAAAAACTCTTATACCCAAAGGCAGGACTGAATGAGATCCAATATTATGTAACAACCTAAACGGGAAAAGAATTTGAAAAAGAATAGATACATGTATATGTATAACTGATTCACTTTGCTGTATACCTGAAACTAACACAACATTGTTAATCAACTATACTCCAATATAAAATAAAGAGTACCATATGCACTATGTAATATTTTCATGCTACTGTCACTGCAAGGAAGTTCATGACTTGCTAAGTAGAGGTTACAGTCTACAACTCCAGGGTTTAAAGCATATTATTTTATCATCCCTATAGGTTCTACACCACTTCCAGACTCCATCCCACCCCACCCTGAAAATAACAAAAGGTTAAAAATATTTTCCTTGTGGAAATGGAGCCACATCTTAACTAAAGCACTGGAAATCTCTCCAAGGCCCTGACAGTTTTATATTTATAGACCGTGACAAAAGTCTCACCTACTTTTTAACGTCATTCAATATGCCTTAAACATCTTGATTATATCTTTAATGTGCCATTTACTCTGCAATAACCCACTGTACAAAAGCCAGCTACTTTTCAGACAGAGGATACGTACATAATAAATCAGCCTGCCATGATTATTTTTCCCAGCTCATACTCACAGCGAGCTCCTAAAATTTCGTTTTACTTTGTCTTTCCAACTCAGCGGCCGTTCTTCCCCTCCTCTGTTTGCTACTCCCTCCTGTCCACCCGGCCCACCCAGGCGTTGCCGCTGCCCGGGTGTTACCACTTCACTCGGCCCTGCTGCCGCCGTCCAGGGAAGGAAGAGCGCTGTCAAGTGTCTTGGAGCAAGAACATCTTTCTGGAGAAAGGCTCTTGCTCGCAGGGGTAGAGGAAGGCACGCAAGGGCCTATTTGCATATGCTATTATTCCATTTCCACACCCTGCACGCTAACGCTCTCTGGAAAGTCCCTTCTCGATTCCCTCCTGGGCGCAGAGAAGGGGGAAGAGGCTGGGCCGGAATGGAAGGTTCCAGCCTGGCAGGGTCAGCCTCTCCCTGGGGAATAGCCTCAACGTCCCTCCCGCTGCCCGCTGAGTCTGGACCCACGGGCGGGGGCCCGGGACCCTCTGCACGCGCGCTGGGGAAGCCGACGACGCGCTCGGCCGGCGCGCTCTGGAGAGTTCTGGGCAGGATGCTCGTGCTCTGCTCCAGCCTCCCCCGGGGAAGTTCTGGTCAGGCGCTCGGGTCCCGGGCTTCCTGTCTGTACTCTTCGCAGCCCCGCGGGGGAACCCCCGAGAGCTCTAACCGCTGCCCAACGAGCCCGTCCACCTTTCAAGTACGCGCAGCTTGAGTTTCGGCTCAAACCTCAATTTAACGTTAACCATAAATAAGTAAATAAAGAATGAATAAATAAATAACACGTGTGCAGGCATTCATTTAAAAAGAAAGAAAAGAAAAAGAGGAGAAGAAAAGAAAAAAAGAAAAGAGAATTAAGCCTTTGGGGTCAAGATCGGTGCTGCAGATACACAAGGCCTGAATCTGTTTGAACAAATGGGTGCTTTTAAACTGGCTGCTTGAAGTGAGCGCTGACCTGGCAGGCAGGAGACCCGGAAATGTTTTTCCCAGTACTTTTCTCTGAAATGTGGAGATACAAAGCTGCCTCACTCAGCTAAGGATAACAATAATAGCTCAACTTTAATGGGCTCTTACTATGCACCAGGCATTCTGCTCAGTGTTTCACAGGCAAGGGCTTTCCCAATCCCACAGCAGCATGTCAGGGAGCCGGTATTATGATCCCCATTTTACCGAGAAGAGAGTTTTATCTCCCAGGAGGCTGGGGTGACTTGCCCAAGGCCGCACAATTAGGAACTGCTGCCAGGGGGTACCACCGTTTGCCGCTCCTTTTCCCAAACTGGAAAGGCCCTCCTAAACCCTTGGAATATGCAATTGCAAATGAAGATCCCCAGACAAGATAAATATACCCTCCCTACACTGGAAATTTACCCGTGGACAGAAAAGAGCCAATTTAAAGGTTTTTGCTTCCAAGCAGAGTTAGTCATTTCCCTTACCTCCCCAGAAGGTGTTCGTTGCTCACCTTGCTGGGCTCCCAAAAGCTTTGCCTTTCTATTATAGGTAACTTTTTTAAAAGCACATATTTATTGAACACTTATTATATGCCAGACACTGTACATACATACAGGTTCTTATTCAATCCTCCCAACAACACCAAAAAGTATATCCTTTTATTATCCCGATTACAAATGAGGCTCAGAGAGATTAAAAACTTGCCCAAGGTCACATAGCCAGAAATTAGCAGAGCCAGGGTTTGAACTGAGGTTCCCTCTCCTGGGATCTCTGAAACCCACGTGCTGCATTACACTGCCGCTAAAGGGCACCAACTTTAAAACTCTGTATTTATGTGAGATTCTCTCTCACGAGAAAGGAGCTCCTTGCGAGTATGGGCCTGGCCCCAGGCATCTGAGTCAGCTCTGGGCTGACTTTTAGGCATTATGTAGCATTTTCTGAAACACCGGATGGATGAGAGGAAGGATAGGTTGACCAGAAGAGTTAAGCGTACTCTTTACCCATTCCACATTGAAATAAGGAGTAAATGACCTATTTGTGAAGCTTTTACAAAGGGTTAAGAGCTACATCATGCCAATTAGTGACGATCTTGTTGAAAGAGATCTGAAGTCATTTGGATCCATTAACTGGGGCTTGACTCAAATGGAATACACAGAAGGAACCCAGGCCTGGCTGGTTTCTGCTAACAAGCTCATTACCCTGTTCCAGTCAGTTAACTTGACTTATGCATTCCTAAGGGCTCCTTCACAACACCTGGGGCTCCTTTGGTATGGTTTTCTAGAACCAAGCAAGTGGATGTGCAGAGCCAGGATTTAAATAGCTACATGCGGCCAGCTGTATGCACCTCCATTGTCTATTACCTGGGTAAGAACAGACTAAAATCTTGAGCCAGGTTTTCATGGATAATATAGGAATTTAGCCTCATCCTTTTATAGTCAAAATTTATATCATTTTTGTTTTATTTTGTTGAGGGGGGTGGTGAACTTAAACACCATTTATGGAATTTATATGCCAGGCAGAGTGCTCGGCACTTTAGCTACATTCTCATTTAATGCACATAAAATAGGTGTTAACATCCATCCTACAGGTGATAATGTACAGATGACTGACTGAGACTCAGAGAAGTTTCATCACTTCCCAGAGTTACAGTTAGAAAGGTGATGCTGGGAGGAGGGGAATTTTTGAATGAATATGAATCTTCCTGGGTGACAAGAACACTGCCTTTCCTGGTTTGGAGCCCCAAACTAACTAAATGCCATGCTACATTCTTTACAGGTGCTCACAAACACGAAAATTAATAGGATTACTGGGCTGGACCTATTTTCTACCCAGTTACTTGGGAGGCAATGTGTACAACATCAATATGAAAAAGTTTAAGCCCTGCATTGTTTTATTTTAAATCCAAGCAGGGCCACCCTTCCTTTTGAATAACTCACTCACCCATCCCCCACCCTCTACCATTGTATTAGACATTTCTAAATGAATCCATATCCCACAGGAAATATTACATAAGGCAGTCCTTGATTTTCCACAAAACTGTGTTAACTGAGGGCTTCCCTGGTGGCGCAGTGGTTGAGAGTCGGCCTGCCGATGCAGGGGACACGGGTTTGTGCCCCGGTCCGGGAAGATCCCACATGCCGCGGAGCGGCTGGGCCCGTGAGCCATGGCCGCTGAGCCTGCGCGTCCGGAGCCTGTGCTCCGCAACGGGAGAGGCCACAACAGTGAGAGGCCCGCGTACGGCAAAAAAAAAAAAAAAAAAAAACCAAAAAAAAAACTGTGTTAACTGAAACTAATGTTGATATATAACTTGGCTTAAAGTTCATAAACTGATACAATATTATGATGTTATGTTGGGGAGGCATTTAATTAAACATTTATTAGCTTTGATTTTGCAGTTTTCTTTTTGAATTTTGGAGCCAGCCAGTTCTTCCCTAATGAGCCCTGGAAAAGCACAAATAGGCAACATCCAGAGTCTCTGATATGTTACCTGGTTCCACGTTTAAGAGATGGCCTTGCTTCACGGTTCACGACGCACAAACACGAAGCTTGAGAATCTTGCCACTATCTGAAAATATCACAGTGTGGGCTCAGGGGTACAAAAAGGTCATACTGGAAAGATGACCTCAAACGTGCCCCTGAGTACGTTAGGGACATCTCCACCTGAGTTCTTTGGCCCTCAGACGCTTTGATCCAGTACTAGGAAATTGTGACATAGATAGCTATGAAAAATACCTCCAAGTGTCACGATGATGCTTGTGTTTCCAGCCCACTCAGTAGCTGAGATGCTTGGGGTTCTTGAACCCAGGAAATCCCCAATAAGACAGGCTCTGTTGGGGTGAGGGTTAGAGCTGGTGCCTCAAACAGCTTATAGTTCAGCTGGAGCCCGGAATGAGGATTCAACTCACCCTCCTCTCTGCAAGTTCAAGGGAGGGTTAGCTGTCCCTGGTGGACAGCCTCTAACCAAAGGAAAACCCAATGTCACCAAGTGCCCTTCAGCTCAGCTGCCTCCTACAGAGCATGTGAGCAGCAGGCCTCCAGGCTGCCACACCCCAGCTTCCCCTCCCTCCATCGTATCGCAGGACTGTCTGGCACGTGTGCCTTGTCCAACGTTTTTAACTTTTCGTTTGTGCACAGCTGGTCTCTCCAACTAGCTTAACACCCTTTAAGACAAGAAGTAGTAGTAGAAAGAGCCAGACCATTAGATTCCAGATGAGAAAAACTAACTTAGCTTTTACTGACTTCTAACACAACTGGGAATAACTCCTATCTGACAGGGGTGTGTTAAAGCTTAAATTTATTTTAAAAAAGCAGTAAAGTGCCAAACATAATACATGGTCCTTGGCACGCCCTGAAAATGACAAAGCAAAAAGGTCACCTATTAAATAGCTTTGTATTTCTTGTGTGGCCTTTCCCCAAGCTGGACCTCCAGAGAGCTAGTGCCCAGTGCAGGGATGGTACTACACTGTGACAGAAACAGGCAGGAAGATAATAATGATGCCCATTGCATTCCTGCATTCTCAGAGGCCGTTCCTGAACCTGAAAACCAAGCAGCTCTAAGGTGGGAACAACACAGTGGGCCTGAAAGAGCAGTAGAGCATCACCATCCCCAGATGTGGAAGACTGACACAATCGGACCCAGCAAATGAAGGAAGTCATCGATAATGTAGCAAAGATTTGGCCAAACAATGCTCACGAGTAAAGCTGTCTTAACATCAAAACACTGACAAGTCTAACTGTCAAAAATAGGCAGTTGGCAAAATAAATTATGGTGCATCTACCAAAGTGTATTCACTCTACTTAAAGTGATGATGCCAACCTAAATGTCCATCGACAGAGGAATGGATAAATAAGATGTGGTATATATACACAGTGGAATATTAGCCATAAAAAGGAACGAAATCGTGCCATTTGCAGAGATGTGGATGGATCTAGAGATTGCCACACAGGGTGAAGTAAGTCAGAAAGAGAAAAACAAATATATAATATCGCTTATATGTGGAATCTAGAAAAATGGTACAGATGAACTTACTTGCAAAGCAGAAATAGAGTCACAGATGTAGAGAATAAATTTATGGTTACCACCAAGAAGGGAAGGTGGGGTGGTATGAATTGGGAGAATGGGACTGACACATACACACTACTACATATAAAATAGATAACTAATGAGAACCTACTTCATAGAACAAGGAACTCTACTGAATGCTCTGTGGTGACCTAAATGGGAAGGAAATCTAAAAAAGAGTAGATATATGTATATGGATAACTGATTCATTTTGCTGTACAGCAGAAACTAACACAACACTGTAAAGCAACCATGCTCCAATAAAAATTAATTTTAAAAAATACAGTGATGATGCTAAAGAATGCTTCATCACAGCTTTTAAGATCTTATAGATTTTTTTTTTTTTTTTTGCGGTACGTGGGCTTCTCACTGTTGTGGCCTCTCCCGCTGCGGAGCACAGGCTCCGGATGCACAGGCTCAGCGGCCATGGCTCACGGGCCCAGCCGCTCTGCGGCACGTGGGATCTTCCCGGACTGGGGCACGAACCCGTGTCCCCTGCATCGGCAGGCGGACTCTCAACCACTGTGCCACCAGGGAAGCCCATAGATATTTTTTAAAAGGAAATAATACTACAAAAAGCTGTTTTCATGTAATTTCTATAAGAAAAAGTGAAAGCAACACACCAAGAAGAGTAGTTACGTGCAAAAGGGAGATGGAACTACATGAGATGTTTCTTAAATTTTCTCATTTGTGCTTCTACATTTAAAAAATAATCCAAGTGTATTACTTTTATAAAAAGAGGGAAAGTGTTAGTTTGAGAGAGAGACAAAGGAAGAACAGGAAGGAGGAGGAGAAGGAAAAAAGGGAAGGAGGTCAGCAAGCAGGGGTTCATAAACATCTTCCCACCAAGCTGCTTCCCCTCTGCAAACCTTTCTGCTCTTCTTCCTTCAAAGCTTCTGCTGAGGAAAAACAATACCAGCAATGCTGCTAGTAAAAGATGCTAGATAAAAGCCCAGGAATATATACCCCATGCATTAACAGAGTGTAAATATTTATAGATCAAAGACAAATGCAATTTAAGGGTAATTTTAAGCAAAAATTACTGTCTTTCCCATGAACTCCTAAAAGCATGATGGGACCCTGAAACTGTCCAAAAGCTTTCAACTAAGTGAAAAGATCCAGAGCAATATAGGAACATCATCTTCTTCAAAAAGCATCCCGAGGACTCCCCTGGTGGCACAGTGGTTAAGAATCTGCCTGCCAATGCAGGGGACACGAGTTCGAGCCCTGGTCCGGCAAGATCCCACATGCCGCGGAGCAACTAGGCCCATGCGCCACAATTACTTAGCCTGTGCTCTAGAGCCCATGAGCCACAACTATTGAGGCCGCATGCCACAACTACTGAAGCCTGCGTGCCTAGAGCCCGTGTTCCACAACAAGAGAAGCCACCGCAATGAGAAGCCCTCACACCACACGAAGAGTAGCCCCCGCTCGCCACAACTAGAGAAAGCCTGCGCGCAGCAACGAAGACCCAGTGCAGCCAAAAGTAAATAAATAAATTTATTTTAAAAAATAAAATAAAAAGCATCCTGAGAAAAACTACAGATTACAGCAAATAGAATTAGGGAAGTGACTTTGTGGAGCAGAACTACTTTAGATTCCAACCTGGGTCTGGTAAAAACCATGGTGTAACGTTGAAGCAGCAGGTCCAGAGCCAGACTGTCTATGTTGAATTTGTTTGCTTCCACTTACCAAGTAGGCAACTTACTTGATCTCATTCTGTCTCTGTTGCCTTATCCTAGCGATAGAAAAAATAGTAGTGCCTCATAGGGTTTTCTTTAGCACTAAATGAGTTGGTACATGTAAAATACTTAGAACTATGGCCAACATACAGTAGATACTCAATAAATAAATAATTGATGATTCTAGTAGGCACTTACTATATACTGGCTGCCTAGTATCCACTTCCCTTCCAAACACTGCTGGAGATCTCCTTTGTGAAATCACCACTCCCCCATTCTCAACCCCGTTATTTTGAATGGAATTGATCCTATGCTCCCCTCCAAAAGTGGTTATGATGGGCTTAAACCACACTTCAGAACAATGATGATTGGTTCAGGAAAGGGCCCATGACCCAAGTCAGGGCAATGAAAGAGAAGCAATTCTGAGGCTCCTTGAGGAATCTCCAAAAGACACCCTCTCTCTCCCCCTAGATGATGTAGTATATGGATATTGGGTCTACAGCTGCCATGCCATTTAGCTACCATAAGGGGGGGTGCAGCTGCCACAGGGACTCATGTAAGAGCTGAAAATGAAGCCGTCATTAAAAAAGAACTGCTAAACAATTCAGTTATGTGAGACAATAAACTGTGTATTACTTAAGCCAGTTTGTTTTGGCTTTCTGTGACCTGCACATAAGAAGCACTAATCGATTCCCTTTTCTGAGATGAATAATCCTTTGCATTTCTTTCCCTGGAACCATGTTCTAGGCATTCTCTACATCAATAGAATTTGAGTTGAGTCTCAGACCCTTTCTATGAAGAAGATGAAAGGAAACAAGCCTTCAGCTGCCTTCACCCTTTCCTGCCTCAACTATTTCAACCCACCCCAATTTTCAAGGTATCCTCCCAAACCAACAACATGAGTTGAAAAATGGTCCAGGCATTTGGAAAAAGAAAAACATAGTCAAATGCATAAAACTCTATGTTGTGTGCATATGTATCTTTTAATGTGGTAACTACCCAAGAAGGAAAACAAGAAATATGTATGTTGTAACATACTTAATCATTTTGATGAAATTCTACTACAAAATGGATGTTTCTGGGATTTCGTGATGAGCTACTTGAAGGACAGGGCACATTATCACACAGCTTTGAATCACCCCAGTACCCAGGCCATTGTCTCCCATCTAACAGATGACAACAATCACTTGTCAAATTGAAATGCCCATCGTGTAGGCTACACCCTGCTCAAACCACAATTACAACCATTTTTTGAGTACTTACTATCCACCAGGCGATTTGCTAGGCAATTCACACACATTGGCTTAGATAATTTACTTCAAAGCACATGTGCATAGTAAATAGTGAACTTCCATTCCTATTTATAGAGGAGGAAACAGGGTCAATTTGTCCCCGGGCCACACAAGTAGTAAATGATGGCACAGAATCCTGGCCTAATATGTAAAAGACACATTACAGTGAAACACACATCACATGAGTATCAGTAGAAGAACAAAAGGTCACGTGGTTACAAGATGTAAAGGTCAAGGGCAAAGATATTTACTGAGGTGGGAGGAAGCATGATGTAGAGGGAAAAAGAAGCACAAGCTCACACTACTCTGCTATGATTGAACTTCATGAGCTTAAACAAGACAAAGAATCCATTCACTTGTTTGATCAATAATTACTCCTTAAGGCCTACTATGTGCTTAATACTTAGAAAACAATAGTGAATAGGACTCCCCAGGTGGTGCAGTGGTTAAGAATCTGCCTGCCAATGCAGGGGACACAGGTTTGAACCCTGGCTGGGGAAGATTCCCACATGCCACGGAGCAACTAAGCCCATGAGCCACAACTACTGAGCCTGCGCTCTAGAGCCTGTGAGCCACAACTACTCTGCGTACCAGACCCAATGCAGCCAAAAAAACAAAAAAACCCACAACAACTATATTTCAATAAAAGTTATTTAAAACTTAGAAAACAACAGTGAATAAAACAAAACATGGTCCCTCTCCTTGTGGAACTTGTAACCCCATGAAGAGCCTAGAAAATGGAAAGGCCCTTCAGGATCACCTAGTCCAATTCCCCCTTTGACAGATGGAAAAACTGAGACCCAGAGATGGGGAGAGACTTGCTCATATTTACACAGTGAGTTATAGTCAGTGGGCAAGCTGGACTAAAGCCCAGCTCTTCATACGACCCACTGCAGTGCTTCACAGATAGGAAGAAGATTGCAAATTCCATGGTGGTCCAGTGGTTAAGACTTGGTGCTTTCACTGCCGTGGGCCCAGGGTTCAATCCCTGGTCAGGTAACTAAGATCCCACAAGCCACACGATGCGGCCAAAACAAACAAACAAACAAACAAATGGGAAGAAGATTAACCGCCTGCCCTCACCCCAAAATAGCTCAGATGGAGTATCTGAAAGCAGCTGAAAGACATATAAAGATGTTCATTGCAGCACTGTCAGAAGTGGCATAACACAAAGACACATATACACAAACACACATACACACTGGAAACAACTTAAATGTGCTCCAAATAGGGAGCTGTTAAATAATAAACTATGGCACATTCATATGATGGATGCTTTTGCTATTAAAAAATAATAATAATAAACATGAGTTTTATTGGCTTGGTCCAGAGAATGGCCACGGTGCTTTATGAAGCTTGGGGGAAAGCAAGTTACAGAGTAATGAATATAACATAATCCCATTTCTTGTTGGTTTCTTGCTTTCAAGGAGAAAATGTAGATGTATTTATAACTTTTATATACTCATGTTTAAACATAGAGAAAGATGTTAAAAGATATACATCACTGGGTTTTCTCAGGGGCTAGGAAAGGAAGACAGAAGGGACCATTATTAATTTTCTTTATATTCACATTATATCATCTGACTTGGTACAAGCGTGTATACCTTTTATTTTTGATCATTTTTTGAATAGGTAATATATTCATATGGCTCAAGATTCAAAACAGAGAAAAGTGTATAGAGTAAAAGGGGTCCTCCTCACTCCATCCTCCTAGAGGCTCCAGGTTCCCATGGGCTATCAGTTTCCTCCACATCTTTCAGACATAGTTAATGCAAAAACGGAGATCTCTGTGTGAATGCAAGGTACAAACACTGCATCTTGCATTTTTTCACTTGACAATGTATCTTGTATATTCTATTTTCTCAGTCAACTCAGGCTGCTGTAACAGAATACCAGAGGTTGGCTGGGTTAGGCAGCAAACATTTAGATCTCACAGTGCTGGAGGCTGGAAATCCAAGATCAGGGCACCAGCAAGGTCGGGTACTTGATGAGGACCCTCCTCCTAGTTTGCAGATGGACATCTTTTTGCCATATCCTCAGGTGATGGAGATCAGAGAGAGGAAAAGCAAGCTCCCTCTGTCTCTACTGACAAGGACACTAATCTCATGAGGGCTCCACTTTTGTGATCTAATTACCTCCCTAAGGCCCACTTCTAAATACCATCACATTGGAGATTAGGCTTCAACACAAATTTGAACATTCAGTCCATAGCACATATCATATCCATACAGAACGAGCTTTCTTTTCTACAGTGCGTTTATTTAACCTGCTCCTTACTAATGCGCATCTAGGTTGTTGCCTGTCTTTGCTCAAATGACCAATGCTGAAAAGACTATTTTAAAATTACATCAGATCATGGCACTCCTCTACTCAAAAACCTCCAGTGGAACCTGTTCTCATTCAGAGCAAAAATGAAAATCCATCCAATGGCCTACACGGCCCAGGGAAATGTGCACCCAACCCACCACCTCTCAGCTCTGGGACCTCATGTTCTGCCATCAGCCCTGCCCTCTCCAGTGGGTGACAAAGCCCTCCTTGCTGTTCCTCAGAGCTCTCCTCCCTACCGTCTCCATGGCTCACTCCTTCACTCCCCTCAAGGCTTTGATCAGCTCTTGCCTTCTCAAGGAGTTGCCCCACATTTTAAACAGCCCACACACTTCAGTACTTCCTGTCTTATCCACTCCCCAACATTTTTTTCCATAGCATTCATCACCTTCTGACATACTATATAACTTTCTTATTTAGTATATTAGCTGTCATCCATCTTCCCCAACTAAAGTGTAAGCTTCTTGAGGGCAGGAATTTGTGTCTGTCTTGTTCACTGATATGTCCCCAGTGCCTCAAACATAGTCACTGGCACACAGGACAAAGTTAAAGAATGTTTGTTGATAAAGAAGATGTGGCACATATATACAATGGAGTATTACTCAGCCATAAAAAGGAAGAAAATTGAGTTATTTGTAGTGAGGTGGATGGACCTAGAGTCTGTCATACAGAGTGAAGTAAGTCAGAAAGAGAAAAACAAATACCGTATGCTAACATATATATATGGAATCTAAAAAAAAAAAAAAAATGGTTCTGAAAAACCTAGGGGCAGGACAGGAATAAAGATGCAGACGTAGAGAATGGACTTGAGGACACAGGGAGGGGGAAGGGTAAGCTGGGACGAAGTGAGAGAGTGGCATGAACATATATACACTACCAAATGTAAAACAGATAGCTGGTGGGAAGCAGCCGCATAGCACAGGGAGATCAGCTTGGTGCCTTGTGACCACCTAGAGGGGTGGGATAGGGAGGGCGGGAGGGAGGGAGACGCAAGAGGGAGGGGATATGGGGATATATGTGTATGTATAGCTGATTCACTTTGTTATACAGCAGAAACTAACACACCATTGTAAAGCAATTATACTCCAATAAAGATGTTAAAAAAGTTTGTTGAATGGATAAATATGAATGAATTGCCCGTGTGTGAGCATCTTTTATTACACACATACTTTTAACAATTAGAGTGAATTAAAGTGTAGGGAAAAGGAAAGGCATATTGTATTTGGAGGAGGGAGCAGGGGAGTTATAGGTACGGACATTGTCTTTCAAAACAAGACCTATGCATATAACCTACCACATATTTCATGAGATGTGTTTGTGTCACCTTACACACACATCTCAGGCAATCCTCACAATGACCTGTGAGTTAAGTACTGTTGTTACCCCCTTTTAGGGTTGAGGGAACTTGGGCACAGACCAGTGCAGTGATTTGTCTAAGGTCACACAGTGGGAAGGGGGAAAGAATTCACAGCAGGGATCCAAATGCAGCGGCCTGGTTCCCCAGCTTCAACTCCAATTTCCACTCAGGCCAGTGGCCTTTTAATGCAAGTGAAATCCTATAAAGCCACTAATAAATCACTCTAGTCCAAACTCCTTTACTTTCACAGGTGGACACAGCATCAAGAGAATCGTGCACCTGTCCAGGCTGAAGACACAATGAGATTTAAGTAACTCGTTCAAGGTCACACTGCTCTGTGCAGTGGATTTGAATCCAGACATTCCTCATGCCTGAGCTTACCCTCCAGCACCACACCACACTGCCTGCACTTGGGCCAGAATGAAGAAAAAATAAATTGGAGAGTTGCGTGCCTGTAAACACCAAGGAGCACCCAGGAGGTTCCTTGTCCCCAAGGACTCACATCAGCCACCAAAGCCACACTGTGTGCTCTCTGGAAAGTTCTGACTTACAAGGTTCTTTCGACAGGAAGAGCTGCCAGCTCAGATCTTACCTAGATCAGTGTGGTGTCTGGGAGTTCTCCAAGCCACATCAACAGGACACGAGACAGATAATACTGGGGCCAGCCGTGAAATATTATCTAAGAGGCAGCTGACCGTCATCCTTCAGAACGTCCAAGGGTCTGAATGATGGGCAGCGTCAGCACACATTAGGCCCCTGAGACCCACTGACTGTTGCTCTCCCTATCTACCAGGACATCGTAAACCATAGTTCCATCTGGGCAATGCATCCTTTCGGGGCAGGGGGTAGCCGACATTTAACATGCCATCGACCCAGAGCAGGCTCATGAGTGTCTTGATGCTCTGTTTGCATTTGTGAAATAAAAATGAAACACTGGGGCTATATTTGTTAATGGGTATCTGCCTAGGGTTCACTTACTTTAAAATGCCACTAGTCTGAGAGTTGGTAGACCTGTGTCAAGATGATGTCAATTAGTTTCTGACAGTCAGATGACATCTCTCTGGGTCTCAGTTTTTTCATCTGTCAAGTGGGTGGCTGGCATAAGGGCTGTGAATTTGGGCTCTGTTGCACTCTGAGTTCTGACTCTGGTCAATCCCAGGGCCGGGGACCCCTGTTCTTTGTGCTGCCCCATTCCTCACTCTGGCCACTGTCACAGGCAGGCTAAACCCAGGCTTTGGGTCTCAGAAAAAAGCAGGGACACCAAAAAAGGAATGTCTTAAAAGCAAAAGATCCTTCAACAAAAACCACGAGGTGGTCCCTGTGGAAAAACATCTGAACTTTTTTATGTTATGATTTTTACTAATGGTGTATGGTGGGGGACATCTTGCCATGTTAACCTTCCAATCTGACCCTGTTCTAAAAATGTAGAATATTCTGACTTCCTTTCTCCCTCCCTCCCTCCCTCCCTCCCTCTCTTCCTTCCTTCGAGAAGATTCCTAAATACTTCTGTACCTTGCTCTCCTATTTTTAGAAGGGGAGAAACTGCCCAGAATTACCTCTTAATGTGTACCTCTTACATATTTACATGTAAGGGGATACAGATCACTCACCGTGAGGGCAAACAAGTGTGTGCAAGGGTACTCTTTTTTTTTTTTTGGCTGCACTGGGTCTTCCTTGCTGTGTGCGGGCTTTCTCTAGTTGCAGCGAGCAGGGGCTACTCTTCGTTGCAGTGCGCGGGCTTCTCGTTGCGGTGGCTTCTCTTGTTGCGGAGCACGGGCTCTAGGCATGCGGGCTTCGGTAGTTGTGGCGTGTGGGCTCAGTATTTGTGGCTTGCGGGCTCTAGAGCGCAGGATCAGTAGTTGTGGCACACGGGCTTAGTTGCTCCGGGCATGTGGGATCTTCCCGGGCCAGGGCTCGAACCCGTTTCCCCTGCGTTGGCGGGTGGATTCTTAACCACTGCGCCACCAGGGAAGCCCTGCAAGGGTATTCTTCACAGCATTGTTTGCAATAGCGAAATAAGGATAATAAACTAAACATCCGTCAACATAGCACTCGTTAAGCCAATCTCAGGCACATCCGCTCTACAGAACACTAGGTGCCCTTAAAGTGACTGCAGTAGATCTGCATGTGAGGAATAGAACATCCTCCAGAACCCACTTCTAGATGAAAACAAGATGCAGAGCAATGCACGGTAGGCTTCTATTTGTGTTTCTTTTCAAGAAGTCTATATTCATATATGCTGATTTATACGTGGAATATTTCCAGAAGGATAAACAAGAAGCTATTACCAGTGGTTGCCTCTGGGGATTAGACTAGGCGGCCTGAGAGGGAACGAAACTTCATTTTCATTCTATATGCTCTTGTACAATTTAATTTTTTTTATCACTCACATGCAGAGCTTCTATTTAAATAGACAAAAGGGTTGCATTTAGGTACCATGTTGTTATCAATGTTAATGATAGAAGATAATGAAAGATTATAATCTGTCAATATCAATTAGAAAGCATCCATTCATTTGAAAGACTGATGGAGCATTTACGATGTGCAAAGCGATGTCTCTGGCCACGCAGAGGTGCCTGGGAGTGGCTGTTCTCTTTAGGAGGGCACAACAGGCACCAGCTCAAGCTCTGGAGAGAGGCGGAATAGACTCCAGGTGCACCAAGGATCCACCACGTCCTTGCTGGGCGGCTGTGGGAAAATCAGGTTACCTCCTTGAACCTCTGTCTCTTTATCTGTAAAATCAGGATATTTAAAGAACTGACTCCCCACCCCTCACCCCCCAAGAGCTGTGATGAAGGCTAAAGGAGATAAGGCAGGTGAGATGTTCAGCCCTGGTCCTTATTAATGGTGATGCACACAGGTCACGGTTATGACAGCTGTCTTTCTCTATCTGAACTCCAGCCGCTTTTTCTCTCAAACTCAGGAACGTCTTAGTGCTTGATAACCCACTATCCCTCCCTACCCAAAGATTCTATATGAACTCAGAAGCGAAATAGACTCAGAGAGTAAGGGATATCCTTATTCTTAAGAAGCTTAGGGCTTCCCTGGTGGCACAGTGGTTAAGAATCCGCCTGCCAATGCAGGGGACACGGGTTCGAGCCCTGGTCCAGGAAGGTCCCACATGCCACGGAGCAACAAAGCCTGTGCGCCACAACTACTGAGCCTGTGCTCTAGAGCCCACAAGCCACAACTACTGAGCCCACCTGCCACAAGTACTGAGGCCCGCGCACATAGAGCCCGTGCTCCACAACAAGAGAAGCCACCACAATGATAAGCCCACACACTGCAACAAAGACTAGCCCGGCTCGCCGCAACTAGAGAAAGCCCGTGCACAGCGCGCAGCAACGAAGACCCAATGCAGCCAAAAATAAATAAATTTATTAAAAAACAAAAACAAAAAAAAAGAAACTTAGAAGAAGAATCTAAGCTAAGCCTTGCAGGTTAAGTAGGCAGATTCAACAGATATGGGGGGTAGGGGTAGATTCCTTGCTGAGGAAGCATTATGGGTGAAAGAATAAAGAAATAAAAATGCCTGAGGAATGGCTAAGAGCCCAGTGTGAGTAAGTCCATCTCTGGAGACCAGTGGACCCGTCAGGGCAAGGTTTCAATGAGGAGCAAGGGAGTTGCTTGACACAACACAGAGGTTATGAGGGTATTGGCAGTGAGAATGGAAAGGAGAGATGGACCCTGACAGACCCTAGGATGTGGACTATCTAGGGTCTGGTGACCACTTGGATGTCCAGCTGGGGAAGATGAGGAAGCAGCTAAAGGCAAACTCCAGACTCCCAGATAACGCAACAAATCTGAGCTCTCCACAACAGTTAGAGGGAGAAATGGGGGTGCATGGGAGTTTGTATGATGTTGCCAAACCTAATTCACACTTTTTGTTTTAATTTCCAAACTATCAGATCTGAGCCAGCTTCTCTTTAATTCATCCAATAAATATTTATGGAGCATTTATTGTACATCAAGGACTATGCTATGAGCCAGGAATCTCACAGTAAAGGAAGTACAGTGCTTGATCTCACAGGCCTTAAAATCTACCGTGCAGTCCAGGCATGGTAACAGGCAATCACAACTGTGCTAGGTCAGTTCATCGCATGTTGGGATTTCAGGTAGGGGCACCTACTCCAAGCTTGGGTTGCAGTGAAGGCTTAGGAAGTGACTTCAAAGCTGAGAACAGAAAGAGAGGCAGGATTTAAGAAGAAAAAGATCCAGAAAAGAATATTCCAAGCAGAGTAGACAGCAAACATGATGGTCGCCAGGTCTGGAGGTGCTGAAGAGGTGGAGCGTGGCTGGATGGAGACGGAGAGGTGGGAGAAAGGAAGCCACAGTAGGACCAGATCACGATGTAAGGTGTTAGGCTTGCACGCACAGGTATCACTCCCTGGGCATTTCTCAGTGCCAGCTTCATGTAGCGCAAACCCTGCCCCTGCAGCTCCAGTTTGTACACTTTGGAGAATCGCGTCCTGGTACGTGGGCCTGGGAGCATCTCCCCAAAGCCTGTGCTGAAGCACGAGTCCGGCCAATGAGTCGGAACCAAGTTTGGATTTGAAAATGATGACTTTGCTTTTGTATCAGATTCCTAAATAGGGGTGTCTTTTTTTTTTCATTCCCATCAATGTCATGTGCACTGAGTTCCCCCTTTCACTCCCTTTAATAAAACCAAAAAAAGACAAAACTAGTGCAAAATCCATGTGAAGGTGGATACCCTGGTATGACGAGGTGGGACATTCATAAGTATGTAACCTTGTCTGCAGATTTCTCCCATCCTCCATCTGACAATAGTAACAATTTCCAAGGGCCTTACAACAGTATCTCAATCTCAGGACACAGAAAGTAAGAGCCCGTTTTATTTTGATGTTGGTTCTGATGCTGGAAAATATTTTCTAACTTGCCCAAAGTCATCCAGCAATTTGTGGATCTAAGGGCAGGGCAGTTTGGTTTATTCCATTTTTCTACTTGTCTTTCCCATTCTCCTCCTCTCCATTCACTTTTTCTTTCCTTTCCCACTCTCAGTTGCACATCATAGAGATGTACTTGTTTGCCTTAAGCAATGGACGTAGGGCAGAAAGGGCAAGGGAATTAATAAGGTCGTTCATACAGGGGAAGCTAAGACCCGCAGTGGGGCGGCAGGAAGAGCTGGAACATTCCACACGCTGGCCCTGGGTCCACAGAGGCCCCACAGACACGGCAGCAGGAGGTCCTTGCCCTCAGGTCTCTGCCCTGCCATTCCTGGGATTCAGCTGCTTTCAGGGAGTGTTATTCTCTCTCCTCCACTACCAACCAGCTTTAAAACAATGTTTCTCACATTTTGGTCCTTGGGACATTAAAGAGACATGACAATTAAGTGGAATTCATGACCACAGGTAGGGTCCCGGGCTAGATAAAGGCCACTATAAGGATAACTGGTGAGATCAGAATATGGACTGAAGATGAGATAACAGTATTTTATCAATGTTAAGTTTCCTGAATTTGATCATTTTACTGTCGTTGTGTAATAGAATAGCCTTCGTTTTAGGAAGTGTACACTGAAGGACTTAGCAGTAAAGGGGCTTGGTGTAAATTACTCTCTAATAGTCCTGGGGGAAAAAAGCGTGTTTGTTGTTGGCAGAGTGGGGGGAAAATATAGCAAAATGTTTACAGTTGGTAAATCTGGTTAAAGAGCGTTCAGAAGTTTTTACAACTATTCTTGCAACTTTTCTTTAAGTTTGAAAATACATTTTAAGTTAGGAAACAAAATTAATTTTTAAAAAGCCCAAAAATGTGGTCCTGGACCAGATGCATCCGAATCTCCCAGGGACTGGTTTAAAAATACTGTACTAGTTCCCAAACCCCAACCCAAAGTAATGGAATCTGCATCTCTGGGGCTGAGGACTGGAAGTGGCCTGTCAAATAAGCATCTGGAAAGAATGAAAAGAGCATCAGTGAGCTATGAGTCCCAAGGGTGGAGGCAGGAAGAAAAACTATTTAAAGAAATAATGGATGAAAATTTTCTAAATTTGACAAAAACTATAAATCCAGAGATCCAAGAAGCTCAGCAAACCCCAAACACAAGAAACATGAAGAAAACTACAGGAAGGCACATTATATAACCTAATTACTCAAAATCAGTGATAAGGGAGGAGGGGTGGAAGCATTTGGCAAAAAAAGACTTTACCCACACAGCAACAAGGATAAGAATAAGGGCAGATTTCTCCGAGTTGAAAAAAAATGCAAGAAGAGAAGACAGTGGAGCAGCATCTTTAAAGCGGTGAAAGAAAAAGACCTGCCAACCTCGAATCCGGAACAAAGAGTTTTTCAGAAATACAAAAGCTGGAAGGATTCATCATCAACTGACCCAGACTACAAGAAATGTTAAAGCTCTCCAGGCACAAAGGAAAAGATACTAGGTGGCAATACAGATCTACCCAAAGGAATGAAGAGCACCAAGAAAAATTATATTTTCTTATTATTTAAATCTCTTTAAAAGATAATTGACTGTTTAAACAACAATAATGACAATGTAATATAGGGTTTATAACATGTTAGAAAGTACAAAGTTATGACAACGATAGCACAAAGGGTGGGAGGGGAGAGATGGCAGTATATTGTTCAAGGCTCTTATACTATATGTGAAGTGATATAATATCACTTGAAAGCAAACGGTGATAAGTTAAAGATGTATACTATAAACTCTAAAGCCACCACTAAAAAAAGAGTTATAGCTAAAAAGCCAACAAAGAAGTCCATTAAAAAAAAAATCCAAAAGACAACAGAAAAAGAGGAACAAAGAACAGATGAAATAGAAACAAAATAAGATGATAAACTTAACCATATCAATAATCAACCCTACAGAAAAGTTGCAAGAATAGTTAGAGAACTCAAAGATACTCTTCACACAAATTCACCAATTTTTATGTCATTTCGTATTTGCTCTATCACTCCCTCTACATATGTTTTATCCTGAGCCTTTTGAGAGTATATTGTAGACATCATGCCCTTTTATGCCTATACACTTTCACATGTATTTATTTCCTAAAAACAAGGACATTCTCCTAACCACAGCCAAGTTAACAAATCCAGGAAATTTAACAATGATGCAATACCCTTATCTAAGAAAACAGTACATTTCAAAATTTCATCATTGTCCCAACAGTATTCTTCAGAACAACGTTTTCCCAATCCAGTATCTGGTCCCAACGACACACTGCATTTAATGGCCATATCTCTTCAATGTGCAAATTCAAGGTGCAGCCCTTTTTTGTCTTGCTTGACCTTGACGTTTCTTTTATACATCTTTATTGGAGTATAACTGCTTCACAATGCTGTGTTAGTTTCTGTTGTACAACAAAGTGAATCAGCCACATGTATACATATACCCTATATCCCCTCCCCCTTGATCCTCCCTCCCACCCTCCCTATACCCCCCCTCCAGGTGGTCACAAAGCACTGAGCTGATCTCCCTGTGCTATGCTGCTGCTTCCCACCAGCTAGCTATTTTACACTTGGTAGAGTGTATATGCATCGATGCTTCTCTCACTTTGCCCCAGCTTCCCCCTCCCCCCACCCATGTCCTCAAGTCCATTCTGTATGTCTGCGGACCCTGACATTTTTGAAGAGTACAGGTCAGTTGGGTATCTCTGTTATTATTGTTCTTGTTTAGTTTGGTTCGGTTGTGGTTCTCTGATAAAAATTAATTTTTTTTTTCTCTACTCTAAATCATATCACGACACTGTCCTACCTACGTGGCTCCCACTGTCCTACCCATATGGCTCCCATGACTACGTAATTACAAGGCCTTTCCTGATCTGACCTCTGCCCTCCTCTCCACCTTCATCTCCCATCCCTCTCACCCGGTCGTGTTCCCGCCACCAGGACGGGCTGGCTGGCTTCTCAGTCTGTTCTCGCCTCGGGGCTGTTGCACACGCTCCTCCCTCTTCCATCAGCTCTCATCCTCCTATCTTGGTTCACAACCACTGTCTCAGAGGCCTCTTCCCTCCGCATCACCACGCCAAAGTAGCCCTCCCCGAGAGCCAGCCTCGGTCACTTCTGTCTGTTTCCTTCAGAGCACTTACCACCAGCACAAATCACCTTGTTGACTTGCTTTCTACTGAACTAAAAGCCTCATAAGGGCAGGAATCTTGTGTGTTGTTCACAGATGAGTTCTCAGCACTTACAATAGTACTGGGCACACAGGCCTTCAGTACATAGTCTTGGAAAGAAAGAAAGGACAGAGGGCACCAAGAAAGAGAGAGAGAGAGAAGAGGAAAGAAATGTACTTTAGAAGAAAAGAAATCCTAGTGACGTCACTAACACCTGCTGGGTTCTCCACACGCTAAGCATTCTTCTAAGCACTGTGTATGCACCAGCTCACTCATGGGATGGTCAGTCTTGAGTAAGTCACTTAATTTCTGAGAACCTAGACCCTCCATTAGTAAAATGAGGAAGACCTGACATTCTGGGAATATCTGAGCAGCTAACCGAAGCCTCAGAGAAACATGAGGAGGTGTGCTCAGGTTATCTAAAGGCACCTCCACAGGGGGAGAACAGTGTAGAACAGCAGAGACCCATCCTGTGTGGCCAGAATGAAGGCACGAAGGGGGTGGAAGCCACCCGTCATGGTGAATGCCAAGCTCTCCTTCCGGAGAGGGACCCTTAGAGCCACGGGAGGAGGCTCCAAACCCCCCATTTTTACCACATGATCCTACCTCCTGGACTGAGGAAATAAAATGTCAGAAAGCAGAAAGAGAAAATGAAGAAAGAGCCCAGAGCAGCAGAGATAACAGCTGGAGGAAGCGTTCCACTGATGTTCAAGTTCCTGGTTCCATGCCATTCACCGTCTGGCTTCCCTCCTGTCTTTGCTTTCATGAAACACCCTACAGCCTTCAAGAGTTTTCTTTACTGAAGCTAACTCTAGCTGGTTGCTGTGTCTGCAGAATGCTTGTTGATTTGGGAGGGCTGCCTTCGATGGTTTGGGGAAATCCCCCAATTAAGAGTCTTGGTGGGAAACAAACAAGTTGAAAATGTCAGTCACTCGCTCTCCCAGTATCCCTTGCAGCCCGGATGGTCCAGCACATGGCCCAGGTGCAACCAATCAGATGTTGCAATGAAATGGGGCCCTAGAGGATTCATTTTAACGGTTGCTGGCGACAGCTGCATCTTCCATCCAGCTTCACGAGTGGCAGCAGCATAAGCTGGGTTTGTTTGACGGCAGTGGCATCCATGGCCAGGCTGGGGCTGCATCATCAACTCAGACCACTATTCTGGCTGAGGCCTCGCCTCCATGTCACTGCTCTGTATCTCGTGCCTATTCTGTAGCTTTCCTGACATTTCTGTGGACCACTTGACGTGCTTTCAATAAATTCCTTTCCTGCTTATGTCAGCCGAGTTGGTTTCGATTGTCTGCAACTAAGAACTCCAATGAATGCAGTTACTTTCCACAAGAGTCCTAACTCATTCGAGGATCTCAGTGTTACCTGAGTCTTCTTTAAGTGCATATTTCTAGCCTCTCGATGACCCCTCTCTTCAGCCACTAATTAATACTGTCTACTGAGCCCAAACAGGGAGAGCCAACTTCAGGCCAAGCCCTTGGGTGGAGAATCTCCTGCTGGACCTTATATTTTGGTGTCCAAGTGTATGTTGCAAAGGCTATTACTGGCCCATGACCCACCTTTGTGTGAATTAGGAAAAGGCTTGGCCATCACCTGCGGATGGCTTGTGCAGGGAATAACCTGCATGGCCACATGAAAAGGCCCTGGTAGCACAGCTCTTGCACGGCCCTGCTGAGCTGAGACTGACTTTGCTGGACTGTGAGGGAGAGTGTACTAAACACATGTTTACAAATTGACAAGTTCTTCATTTGGTTCGGGTTCAGCAGGAAAGCCAACTTGGAAGGCAGGGGCTTCATAGAAGCTTGTAAGCTGAATGAAGCACAGAATCAGTGGTTTGCCACCTGGAGTCCACGGAGGGATTTCCAGGGGCGTCTTGGAACAGCCTGAAATTTTATATAAAATGTGTGGGGACCTACATTCTTCTGGAGAGAGAGTCTATAACTCTCATCAGCTTGTCCAAAGGTGCTGTGATACCTACCCCACACGTACAGAAATAACTTATCACTTAAAAACCACTCGTATGATCTAATCTTTCATTTTACAAATAAGGAAGGGAAGAGAAGTGTTCAGAAAGGTCACAGAGCCCATTAGTGGTCAGGTCAGAAAGAAAATCCAGGTCCACAGCTCAAACAACAGAACTCTCTATGTTTTAGGGAGTAGTTGTCACATGATCATCCCAAAAAAATGTCATCAGGGGAACTCCATCTGGTCAGGAATGTCCCAGAAGTGGCAGCAAGACCTCAGAGATAGATGTTCCCAGGACGAGCAATGCCGCTCTTCCAAACGACAGGCTCCCACTGCCCCAGCCACCTGGCCCAGCTCCACGTGGGCCAGAACAGGCCTGTCGTGGTGGGAGAGTGGATCAGGGGCCACAAGCGGGAAACTGTGTCACTCTGCCATCCCCCCATCTCCCCTGTCCCACGCACACACTCACAGGCACCTGCACCAAGGGGCCAGGCCGAGACGCAGGAAACCTGTGGGCTGGAAAGCCACAAGCTGCTCAGCTAATGCTTTAAAAACAAAAAATTATTTTTTTCAAAGTCCTAAAACCCACACAAATACGCTTGGCCCCCCCATTACTACCAAGGCCATGTGTAGGTGGGACAGCCTTATACATTCACACTCACCTTTCTCAGACAAGGCCTCCCCTTCTTGGGCGTCTATAATATTCACTTCATCAGTTTTAAAGATTTTGGGAACAGGGCCACCAAATAGTTTCCCCCAATGGCTTCCTTCCAGGATACCACCAAGTTTCATTAAAAATGAGCAAATGCATCTTAGGAATTATCATAATAAACAGGAATCACTGCTAAGCCACGGGCCAGGCACTGTAGTAAGCACTTGACATTATAATTTCATCGTCACAATAAGGATAAATACTATCACCCCTATTTTATAGCTTGAGAAACTGGGGACAAAACTGCTCAAAGTCACAAAACTTGTAGGAGGCCAAGCAGGGATTTAAATCCAGGTCTCTTGGAATCCAGGTTCTAAACTCTCAGTTTAGAGTTTAGAACTCTGCTATGTCAGGCTAAATTGCCCTGAGGGAAAGAGGGTGCTAGTTGGAATTTCTGAGAATCCATGGTTTTCCCCAGCCCCCTTCAAAGGTTCTAAGCACAAAACAAGAGGATGCTCACCTTAAGTCCTGGATCTCCTTCTGATGAGAATCAGGGCTTCAGAGTCTTCGACTGTTAGATCCAGAAGAACTTCAGAGATCATCTCTTCTAACCTCTTCATTTTACAGGTGAGGACAAAGAGGCCCAGAGAGGGCAGGCAACATGTGCAGGACACACAGCTAGTAAGTGGTCCCTTGACTCCCAAGTCCAGGAAGCCATCTGCTGTACCAATGTCTCCAGAGTAGGAGACATTTTCATCCACTGTTGTGTGGGAGGTGATTTTAGGAGTACAGGTAAAGCTTTAAACAACATGGATTCTCTTAAATAGTGAGAAAAATATTCCCTTTCACTTCTCTCTTAGTTCTCTGATTACTTTAGGCTAGTCTTGGTTTGGTGTGACTCTGTCTTTAACACTTGTTAAACTTCTTTTTTTTATAGAGAGAGACTGGACCTTTGGTGGGAAACCAAAGTACAGCAAGAATGTAGTAACATTGTTTTATTTATTTGGGTTTTTTTTAATTTTTAGGTTACCCTCTAATTATGCCAAGTGATATGTTTTACATTTATATATTCATTTAAGGTTTCTATTTAAATATACGTATTTAATAAATAAATAAATGTATTTAGGTTAAAGAAAAATTAAATCCACTAAAGAAAAAATTAAATCGATAGTTACCACTTGCTACAATACAAAGTAACCTCAAAAATAATTTAATGAAAATAAGACAAACGTGTAACTTCATAATCACTTTTTAAGCAAATGACTCAACAACAAAAGTAAAACTTTAAAGCACATGACTCTGATCATGGCACGTTCATGTGATTAGAAATCTAGCACACCCACTTGGGGGTCAGCTCCATGCTCTGTGACTTCCTCTCTTCACTCCCCGCCTGCCCCCTGACCACTAAGGGGCCCTCAGAGGGAGACAATCACACCACCCCAGGAGGAGTGTGACATGAGACCACTGGGACGGGAGAGGGGAGCGGCCCAAAGGCAACTCGAGGGGAGTCGACTGGGGGAAGGGCTCACAGCCGTGGAAGAAGTACGCCGCCCCCTAGTGGACCATTTGGGGATTTATGCTGGCACTTTCCATCGTCTGGTCTGTGTACACCCGCCAGCCTGATACTCAACTGATAGGTAGTACTGTCCTTCGTATTAGATGTAAGTATATATGTAAACATAGATATATACTGCCTTTGAATTTCACTTCAGAATAGTAAAATGGTTGTTGTAAAATACTTTCTACAGAAAGGGGTGTTTGTGTCTGACAAGGCTGAGAATCACCACCCTAGAGCAGTAAGACCTGCTCCTTGCTTTCAGGGCTCACAGGCAGTGCAAGCTCCTCTGGAGACCATTTCCCCTGCCTGACCAAACTCTCGCTGGTCCTCTTCTGTGCAAATCCTGTCTCCCTGCAGGCCACCCTCCTCTGCCATCAGCACACTTCACCGGGATTTGAACCAGCTCCAACACACTGGCCTTCACACAAGTTACTTAACCAATCACAGCCCAGGCTTCCAACTATTAAAAATGAGTGCCCATACCTACGCCCGCTAGTGTTACTCTGAGAGTCCATGAGACGATGCACGTGAAGCACTGAGCACCGCCTAGCATGGAGTCCATGATCTGTAATGTCTGGTGGTGGCGGTGACACCCACAATCTCCTTTCCACCAACGCCTTCCCTCCAGTTTTATTTAAAGAAGTCTCAGTAAACCTGTATCGACTGATAAACAGAGTCGGGATTTTCAGACAAAACGTAGCACACTCACCGAGCTGAGAGTGTCCTGAAGACAAAATCGGGACTTGCCACCCACCTCAGCTAAAAGAACATTTCCAAATAAGAAACAGCAGACGATGAATGAATAAGAAGGCAGGGGGTGCCCTCTAGTGGCATAGTTACATATCTCGGGAAGAAAAGCAGGTTCCGGAAATGGAAAGCAGGAAGGACAGCGTAATTTTCAAGGAGAAGGACAAATCCAAGTGTTAAACTACGTCAGGGGACAGCAGTGCCTGGAAGATACAGCGGGAATTTACCATCTCCTCAGCGGACCCTCACGGATACCTTTTTTTTTTTTAATATTTATTTATTTGGTGGCACCGGGTCTTAGGTGCAGCAGGTGGGCTCCTTAGTTGTGGCATGTGAACTCTTAGTTGTGGCATGCATGTGGGATCTAGTTCCCTGACCAGGGATCAAACCCGGGCCCCTTGCATTGGGAGCTGGCAGAGTCTTATCCACTGCGCCACCAGAGAAGTCCCACAATGCCTTTATTATCAGACTTTACCCACAGGAACTGGCTCGCTCAAGGTGAGGTTGCTGGTCAACAGCTGGGAATTGAACTCAAAGGTGCAGACTACAAATCCAGAAATCTCTACCTGGGCAGCAAACCCCTTCAGAGTAGGAGCTGTGACTTATGCCATTTTACATCCTCCCAGCACTTAGCAAAGAATTATGCATTCAGTCAACTGATGAAGTAATAATCAACATTTTTGAAATGATCATTCTTATACCCAGAACTGTGCAAAGTGGTATTAATGCATTATTTCACTTGTTCACAATACCTGTATAAGGTGGCCTAGCTGATAGACAAGGAAACTAAAGTCTCCGAGAGGTTAAGTAACTTGCTTGAGATCACAAAGCCTGGATTCCTACCCAAGCACACTAACTCCAGAGCCTGGCCTCTTATCCACTAGTTCTCAAACTGTTTGGTCTTAAGATTCCTTTACACTCTTAAAAAGTAAGGACCACAAAGAGCCTTCGTTTTGTTTATAAGGATTATATCTATCGATATATATATATACAGCATTAGAAATTTAAATGGGAATTTAAAAATATTTACTAGTTGATTTAAATATTGTAATAACCCTTTTAATGTTAATATAATTAACATATTTTTATGAAAAGTATTTTCTCAAATAAAAAAACATTTAGTGAGACTGACATTGTTATACTTTTTGCAGATTTCTTTTTTTTTAAAATATGTGTCTTAAGGCTTTTTTTTTTTTTGGAGGGGGAGGCCGCATGGCATGTGGGACCTTAATGCCCCGACCAGGGATTGAACCTGCGTCCCCTACGTTGGAAGCGCAGTGTCTTAACCACTAGACCGCCAGGGAAGTCCCCACTTTTGCAGAATTCCTTAATATCTGGCTTACATGAAGAGAGCTGGATTCTTCTATCTGCTGCTACATTCTATCAGCTGTGATATCACACTTCACATAATTTCTACAAAATTCCACTATATGCTTGTGAAAAAGAATGAAAAGGGCAAAAAACATCTTGGTGCTATTCCTGAAAGAGTCTTGACCTCACACACCCCTAAAAGGGTCTCGGGGCCCCTGGGTCCCAGGCACCCTTGGAGAACACTGCTTTGTGACTTCCTATCTGTAGGGCGAATGAGTCACTTCTCCCCAAAGTTCATTCCACCCAAAACATTCCTACTGACGTTTCAAATGCCTTTTCTTCCTTTTTCCCTCCATTCTTTCTCTTTTCCTGGCAACTGCACGTCTTCTAAGTCAACTTTTTCTCCCACTGTGCTCTGGATGTAGCGTGTCAAGGCAATGATGAACCTCGGGACAGAATCCTACAAGCAGTAAAGAGAGGCTCTGAAGACCTCCATCTGAAGACCAAGGAGCATAAACGATTAATTCCTAACCGTTATTCCATTTTTAAGGAAAAGAACTTCTGAAAAATCCTCACTCAATTTCATCTAGACTGAGAAGCCTAATATTAAGAAGTAATAATCCCATTTAGGTTTCATTAAATAAATAAAGTCATCAAGAGCAATATCCTAGAAGTCAATCACATTTCACACCTAGAGGGAACTGTGGCCCCCAGCTGCCATCCCTCCCAGGCCTCCCATGAGCATCAGTGAAGAGGAGGCTTCTGCTCCACTGCTGCTTCCAGACCACATGCCCTCCCTCTGTCCTAAAACCCCAGGTCCAACCTCACGTGAACAGACTACACCATCCATTGCCTGTCTTGTTGCAAACACCTGGGTCAAAAACAAACCCTTCCCTCCTTGAAGAATTTGACTCTTGGCTCACTGCCATTCTCTCTAATACCACTCCTTCATTCTGCTTATTCCCTCCAAGACCCTGCTCTCAAAATTCCCTTACAGTTCTCCTACAATGAGCTTGGCTTCCACCTACCTGAGTCACTTACTCCTGTGGTCATCTCCTGGACACCATCACTACCAATAACTTCAAACTCTCTGCAACCTGATCCTCAGGCACCCCACTCCCCATCTTCCCAGCTCAGCACTACCCTGTCCTCAACAATCTTTTGGTCCTTCAGGAATCTACACTTAAGATCCAAACTAATTTCCATGGCTTTCAAGATTCTACATGATTTAGTCCCGGTCTACCTCTCTGGCACTGTCTTAAACCCCCCCCCCCCCCCCCCAGCCTTTCTGACCTTTCTGCATTTTCTCAAACATGCCAAGTCCACTCCTACCTCAGGGCCTTTGCACTCGCTCTCTCCTCTGCCTAGACAGTCCTAACCCTGGATGTCCTCAGGGCTCCTCCCTCACTTCCTTCCGATCTTTTTTCTAAAGTACCTTCTCAATGTGGCCATCTATAATATGTAAAATTCCAACCCACCCAAAGGACATACCCTCTTCTCTAATTTATTTTTTCTATTGCACCTACCACTTTATAGCATATGGTGTAACTTACTATTATTTTGCAGATAGTCTGTTTCTTCCAGCTAGGATGAAGACAGAGATTTGTATCTGTTTTGTTCAATGCTATATTTGTATCTATATGCTATATTTGTATCTGTTTTGTTCAGTGCCTAGAATGGTGCCTGGTGCACAATGACCACTCAATAGATATTTTCTGCATAAAAAAGGAAACTGGACTATGCAGATTTCCAACACTAAAAATAAAAGGTTATTAAGTCATCTTCTACACAAAATTTTAAACTGCAAAGCATCTACCAATTTTTCAGAATTTATCAAGAATCATTTTTCAAAGTTTTAACAGGTTTAAAAATGAAGTGTAAGTTATGTTTATGTCACTACCACTTAGCTTTGCCTCTTTAATAGAAACACACAATATCTATTATGGGCTGAATTGGGTCTCTCCTCCCCACACCTGAAATTCATATGGTGAATTCTTAACCCCCAGTACCTCAGGATGTGACTACATTTGGAGATGGGGCCTTTAAAAAGCTAATTAAATTAAAACGAGGTCCTTAGGGTAGACCTTAATCCAATATGACTGGTGTCCTTTAAGGCGATTAGGACACAGACAACACAGAGGGAAAATCATGTTAGGACAGACAGCAGGCAGCCATCTGCAAGCCAGAGGAGGGAAGTCTCAGGAAGGATCAACCTACCAACATCTTGACCTTGGACTTGTACCCTCCAGAATTGTCCGAAAATAAAGTTTTGTTGTTTAAGCCCCCAGTCTAGGGTATTCTTTTATGGAAGCCCAAGAACACTAATATAGCATCCATGTGAGGATTAGTCTTCAATTACTTAATTTTTAATTACGCAAGGTCTTAGGAACACATCCCTCCTATAAAATTCAACAGGCCTGAGTATGAGTGCCGGCTGGGTGCCAAGCCCTGTGTGGTGTTATGTCTGCTACCTTCTGAGTTCCCAGTTCTGTTTCCTTTTCAAGGTATGAGTCTGGGGACTTCCCTGTCTCTCTCCACCTGACTGCCCCCTTCAGCATCTCTCCACACCAGCCTCACCCCTCTGCCTTTCAGTCTTTCTGCAGGACTGAAATATAATTTGTTTCACTGCTCTAGTTACACGCCCAGTTTTCAACCAAGGAATGCACAACACTGCTCAACTAGCTTTTGATCTTTCCAGGAAGACCAAGATGCTTCTTAACTACGCGTCCCGTCACTGGACTACATCCCTCGGTTAGTCTCCCCACAGTGCCCCCAGTGGGCTGTCCCCTCTGGTGTGTCAGTGCGAGTGTGTAGGACACCAGAAGACAACCGGGGCCTGGGGTCTGAGCAGCATAACAACGGCAGGCAGCTCGCACCCCTGCAGCAGTGCTGCAGCATGGGCAGGAAGTATGGTGCATGCTATCGTCGTGGCAACCCCCTCCCACTCCTCGGGCACCAGAGGAAGGCAGGGCCTGCAGTTTGTTCCACTTCGTGCTCCGGGAAGAGAAGTGGCTCATCCATCTAGGCTCCTCTCATGGGAAAGAGGCCCCTTCATCGGGAATATAAGCACGCATCCTCCTGGGAGCATGTGCACCCAGGGACACAGGCAGCCACTTGGCTGTCATGCTTCCTGCTGTAACTCAATCCCATAAACTGTCTGTCTACGCCAGGCATGGCTGTGGACTTGGAGACTGCAAAGATAAACCACCCCTCAGCAGGCGTTCACTCGAGCTAGAGAGGGATGGAAGATCTGCTATTTCATTGCTCCTGTTGCTTGAGCACATGGGGCTAAGGTCCCCAAAAGCCACGAAATGCAACATGTTCTAAAGTTCGTTCTGGGCTTGCTGAGAGATGCCAGAACCAGCCCCGGTGAGCGTCAACCATTAGGAAAGGAAAGCCTGATAAGAGTTAGCTTTTGGGTGTCTGCAGGGAAAACCCATGTCCATGGTGGGAGGGCGTGGTTCCTCCCCCCCCACCGCCCCCGCCGTAGCTAAGAGTAGCTCTAAACAAATCACATGTGAAGATTGGGGGACCTGCAAGAAAGAGAAAGTGGTATCTTGTCCCCTAGGTGCACACCTGCTGAGCTGCAGAAATTATAGGCCCCCCTGGTGCCACCAGCAGAGCCAAGCATGGTGGGGAGCATTCTGGGTGTCTGAGAATATGGTGGGTGTCTTTTTCTGTCTTCTCACTGCACTGTGGGGAGGGAGGGGGGATCACTGGCGGGTGGGGACTTGAACTCAAACACTGGTGCCTGCTCGTGGCCCAGAGATTTCTCACCTGCCAGAGTAGTCGAGGACTACAGGGTCTGAAGAGCCTCTGACATGGTGTGCCTGGGAAACCTTCACCCCATCCCATTCTCTGTAGCCCTCGAAGGTCCCCATGGTTATTACTGTGACCCCTTTCCTGTGGAAAGGACCCAGGTGGTTATTAACAGAAGGGCAGAGGCCATGGCTGTGGACCAAGCAATAGGAGGCCCACCTGGGAGAAGTGTGGGAAGAGGCATGGCTGCCTTAGGAGGGACGGGGGTCCACAGCCATAGAGGACTGTGTGATCACACACAGCCCCAGACCCAGAGCAAAGCCAGGACGCTGTTCATAACCAACATGCATCCGGTCCCACGAGCAGAGTCCCTTCTCCCTCCAGGTGCCCACCCTGGCACTGGGCTGCCAAAGGCCCCCGAGGAGCCTGGCAGCTTCAGGGGAGGGGAGGTGGGAGGAGAGCTGAACAGGCACGTGCTTGAGTCCCAGCTCTAGCCTGTGCTGCGGGACAGGGAGAAGAGCTCAAAGTGAGTGTGAGACTGAAGTTTTGAAAGGAACAGGACTGAGGCTTATATTCCAAGCCCCAAATTCATTTTAACCAAAAGTAACCAGAGAGCTAAGGAATCTGTTGAGATTCTGTTAAGCATCACCCATCACACCCAGCCAGGAGAAGAGGTCAACAAAACACCACTGGTAGTAATTACAGAAGAAGGAAAACGGGTTCACATTTCCACCCTGATGGCTGGGAACTTCTCGGAACACAAATGATTACCTACGCTGTGTGTGGGGGAGGCAGCCCCCCACACCTGTGCTCCGCCACCGCCTCTCTGCAGAAACCTTTGATGGGGTTAGGCTCCTCGGCCCTGACTCTGCATGACGCTAACATTGGACATGCTGCAGTCACCGGAACTCGTAAGAATCGGGGACTGAGGACATATTCATTTCAGCAAATACCTGGGTACCTACCACGTGCCAGGTAAGACACAACAGCAGACAGACATCAGCCAGCTCCCAGGGTGGCAGAAGAGACAGACAGCCAAACAGACAGACACAGCTTAGCGTGCTAAGCGCCAGAAGTTTAAGAGTCTGGGGCCAACTGAGCAAAAAGGAAGGAACCTAGCTCAATCTCAGGGTATCAGGAAAGGCATCTGGTAAGAGAAGTATCTCGGTGGAGAGCTAAAGGATGGATAGGCGTGAGCCAGGCAAATAGGAAGCGCTTTCCAGGAGAGGAGTCGCACCATCATCTCCCTGGGAGCCACCGAGTAGCCTTGGGAGCCACGTAGACTTTATCCAGAGGGCAGTGAGGCATCGTTAAAAAGTAAATGAAATGAGGAATGACTGCATAGGTTTCTTTTTTTGGAGTGATGAAATTTTCTGAAATTAGGTAGTGGTCATGGCTGCCTAACACTGAATGTACTAAAAGCCACTGAGTTGTACACTTTGGTTAATTCACCATTTAATTTTTACTCGAGGGGCGGGGTGGGGGAAGACACCTAGAGGGAACTTTCAATTCCAACCAAGATGGAGTAACAAGGACCAATTTACCCTCCTGCCTGAAACAACTAAAACCAAGACAAATCTATGAAACATGGTTTCCAGGAGAACAGACATCAGGCAACAAAGGACAGTGATCCCTGAGGAATGGGAAACAAATGAGGTGAGCCCTAGGATTGCCCCAGTGTATTGCTTTGAGAGTTTCGAGGCCACAAAGTGGGGAAGAAAGGAAAGCCAAGCCAGCTCTCTGAGCTGAAGAGACAGAGCAGAAGTCAGGGAATACCATGGCAGCTAGAGTTTGCAGGGCAGAGCACTGGAGAGGAGAGAGAACCCTGGAAATCTGCAGAGGGTCTCCCCTCCAGTGTCCACTGCATGCATGCAAGAAAACTACCTGAAAGGATTAGAGAGAAGAATGCCCAGAGCTCAAACAGGGCTGGGAATAGCGTCTGCTCCCAACAGACAGACTGTAAAACCTCGGAATTCAGGGAACAGTGGACAGACTACTAAGAGTCTTACCTCATTCCTCAAAAATTAAAAATAGAACCACCATATGATCCAGCATTCCTACTTCTAGTACATATCCAAAGGATATGAAAACAGGATCTTGAAGAGACATCTGCACTCTCGTGTTCACTGCATCATTATTCACAGATACAAAAACAACCTAAGTGTCCATCAACAGATGGATAAAAAAGATGTGATATACATATATACATACATACACACACACACAATGGAATATTATCCATCTGTGAGAAAGAAGGAAATCCTGTCATTTACGACAACATGAATGGACCGTGAGGGCATTACACTAAGTGAAATAATCCAGAGAAAGACCAATATGGTAAGGTATCACTTATATGTGGATTCTAAAAAAGCCAAATTTATAGAAACAGAGTAGAGTGAGATGTTGGTCAAAAGGTATGAACTTCGTTTTAAGACAAATAAGTTCCAGGGATCTAATGTACAGCATGGCATTATGGTTAATAATATTGTATTATATGTTAAGAGTAGATCTTAAATGTTCTCACCACAAGAAAAGAAAAAAGGGTAATCATGTGATGTGATGGAGGTGTTAGCTAACACTATAGTGGTAATCTCAATAAAGCTGAAGAAAAAAAAAGAGAGAAAGAGAGAGGGAGGGAGGGAGAGAGGGAGAGAGGGAGGG
>NW_020173712.1:378704-511738 GCF_003031525.2 Neophocaena asiaeorientalis asiaeorientalis | reverse complement strand
GGGCAAGACAGAGATGAGTTTGATTCCAGGCTCCAACAACTGCCAGCTGCGTCACAAACCTCGGAAGCCTCATTTCCTCATCTGTAATATAAGGATTCATTTGATTGTTGTAAAGATAAATGGAAGAACACATGTTAAAAGAGTTTTACTGGGGCTTCCCTGGTGGCGCAGTGGTTAAGAATCCACCTGCCAGTGGAGGGGACATGGGTTCGAGCCCCGGTCCGGGAAGATCCCACATGCCGCGGAGCAACTAAGCCCATGAGCCACAACTACTGAGCCTGTGCTCTAGAGCCCACGGGCCACAAGTACTGAAGCCCGTGCGCCTAGAGCCCGTGCTCCACAACAAGAGAAGCCACCGTAATGAGAAGCCTGCACACCACAACAAAGAGTAGACCCTGCTCGCCACAGCTAGAGAAAGCCCACGCGTGGCAACAAAGACCCAATACAGCCAAAAATAAAATAAATTAAATAATAAACAAATGAAAGAGTTTTACCTCAGTACTAAGGGGAAATTAACCCTAGCCCTGCCTAACAAACCTTAAAAGCAAGACTCAAGTGAATCAAACTGTTTCCAAATAACTTAACTACATCCCAGAACAAAGTTTAAGAACATTTCTAGAATTGTAAAAATACCCAGCATAAAAAAAAAGGTAAAATTCACATCTGACACCTAATTAAAAATTGTCAAAGCAGTAGGAAAACATGAACCGTAATGAGGGGAAGAAACAAACATTGAAACAGAGTTGACATAGATGTCAGAGTGAACAGACAAAAACATTAAAACAGATTATAACTGTATTCCATATGTTCAAAACATTAATAAGAGACATGGAAGATATAAAAAGAAAAGACGGTAATCAAACTCCTGGAGGTGAAAACTTCAGACACCTTCAGGTGTCTGAAGTTAAATGATACCATCACATTTGCTGAATGGGAAACCTCATCCTGACTGCCGCCTAGAGAATGGCTTTGGGGAAATAATATTAAAGTAGAAATACGAAGCTATTAGAACATCTCAGGTGAGAAATGATGGCTGTCTGAATAGGGATGACAAGCACTGGAAGAATCAGGAGTTTGTGAAACATTTAGGAGGTGGAATTGGCAGGACAAGGTGACTGCTCAGGCGTGTGAGGTGAGGGAGCTGAAGGTGACGAGGTGAGACGTAAGACGAAGGGAAACGGGCAGCTCCTCCACTTGAGGTGAGGTCAGAGAGTATCAACCATGCCTTAGATGGAATCAGCAATGGGCAAAGGAAATGCAGTTCAGGAGGCAACTGCCATGAAACCAGGCAACGCCTCCTGCAGGGGCCACACCAGGGGCAGGAGTGGTGCACTCAAGAACTGAAGGACGGGTGCAGCCGGCTTCAGGGGAGAAGGAGTGCGGAACAGGGGACACTGGAGGGTCAGGCAGGGCCCAGATCAGGCAGAGCCTCCAGGACCAGGGAGACAAGTTCAGATGTTACCTGAGGCACGATGGGAATCTACTTAGATTACAATCTAAGCAGGGGATTCACAATTAGATTTGCCTTTTCAAATGTCACTCTGGTCAATGATCTGAATGGACTGGAAGGGGCATGAGCAAAAGCTGAATGACCAGTTAGAGGGCTTTGGTCAGTGTAAGAGATAACGGCTTGCATTGGAGGGATGGGAAAGAAGTGAGCAAACTAGAAACATATAGAAGCAGAACCATCAGGTTTGGTTTGGGATGAGTAAATGCCATTTATTGAGATAGAGAAGGCTAGCAAAAGGCAGATTTGGGAGGGGAGAACCAAGAGTTCTAATTTAAATGTGTTAGATTTGAGATCTCAAGTAAGCAACTACAGATAGGGGTCTTGGAGTTCAGGGGAGAGACCTGGGTTAGAGATACAAACGTGGGTTAGAGTTACAAACGCAGTACAGAGGTGGGATTCTAAACCACAGCAGTAGATAAGATCACAGGGGAAGGTTTGTAGAGTGAGAGAAGAGGCCAACACTGAGCCCTTACAATCTGACATTTAAGAAAGATGTGGAGATAAGGATTTTTAGAGATGGAGTTGAGACTAGAGAAGCTGCAAAAAATAAAATAAAAAGGAGAAGACAGTGATAACTGACCCAGAGCACAAGTGAAGGGACACTTCTTTTGCAAGATGCAGGCAGCTTATAGAATAAATGATAGCACAATGAGAGCATTCCTGACTGTTGGCAGGAGCCAGTCTCTGCAAGGAGGAGGTACAGTACCCAAGAGGCAGGGGTGCTGGGGAGAAAGGTACAAGTTAAGACAGTAGAGAAGGTATGAAAACATTTGACTCAAAGTGGGAGAATGAATATGAGTGTCAAACTGTCAGGTAGTGTTGTGTGCCCAGGTCAGCTCCTAAAGTTGGTTGATCCTGAATCCTAGGGATGCCAATTGGCCCAGAGGGTGGGGTTTTCTCCAGGAATGATCTTCATTTCTCAAAAGGCACTAATACCAAAGTACCGGGACTTCCCTGGTGGCGCAGTGGTTAAGAATCCGCCTGCCAATGCAGGGGACAGAGGTTCGAGCCCTGGTCTGGGAAGATCCCACATACCACGGAGCAACTAAGCCCGTGCGCCACAACTACTGAGCCTGCACTCTAGAGCCCGCATGCCACAACTACTGAAGCCTGCACGCCTAGAGCCTGTGCTCCACAACAAGAGAGGTCACCACAACGAGAAGCCTGCACACCGCAAAGAAGAGTAGCCGCCGCTCGCCGCAACTAGAGAAACCCCGCGCACCGCAACGAAGAATAGCCCCTGCCCACCACAACCAGAGAAAAGCCCACGTGCAGCAATGAAGACCCAACGCAGCCATAAATAAATAAATAATTTAGGAAAAAAAACACCAAGTACCACATCCCACCCCTAGCCTCCTTTGAGGCTGTTTCAGAATCCCCTGCACGATCCCCAACCCAAGTCACAAACCAGGTATTCAGACATCCTTAAGTATCCAGATACCTTAGGAGCAGGTATCAAGGTAAGGCTAAAACCTCACGCCCACAACTCCACAATGAGGTCTGTGGGGAATCAGCAAGAGGAAGACAATCTCTCCAGACTCCAGGCTCTCAAGGTTCCAGAGGGAAGGGCGTTTTCTCTTTAAGTGGTATAATCCTATTAATATACACATTTCATAAATTTAAACTATGCTAATCTCCAGTATTCATACACACACAGGATAATCCTAATAAGAGATGAACACATAGCTTTACAGATAATTTTTATACCCCCAAATAAACCTAACTGTAACAGTAACTAAAACTCACAGAGGCTTACTCCTTGACGAGCCTGCTTTGGGTGTTCATGCATTAGCTCATATAATCCTCCTGACAACCTGCCCAAGGTCACAGAATAAGCTGCTGAGCCAGGATCTGATTTTTGAGGCTATACTCCTCACCACTATGCTTTCCTGTCTCATGTAAGCATATATGTATTTAAATAAAAGTGATCCTAAAGACTGTTCTACAACCCATATTGTACACCAAAAAAGTTCCATGGTTATCTTTCCATGTCTACATATGTAGATCTACTTTGTCCTTTTTAATGAGCACATTTTACTCCAGTGTTTAACTGTATCATGTTTTCCCATTATAAATTATGCAGCAACAAACAGCTTTGTAAACACACCTGGGGACACTTGTATGAGGGTTTTCCCCATGTACTGTTGATCTTTCCTGTGCCTTCTCCCCATCATTTGTCATCCTGCCAATTCCAATGCCTGGATCCCTCCCGAAGCCTTAGTCTTTTCTCCACTGTCGTCTCTTCAAGGTCATTTCATCATCATCATCTTAATCTGCAACAGACTCCAAACTGGTCTCCCTGCCTCCAGAGCGAGGTTCTAAAACACAAACCTGACCTTGTTACTTCCCTCCTTAAAACCTTTCTGGCAGAGGACTATGTCCCAGATGAAGGAACAATGTAAAACCCCAGAAGAACTAAGTGAAGAGGAGATAGGCAATCTACCTGAAAAAGAATTCAGAGTAATGACAGTAAAAATGATACAAGATCTTGGAAAAAGAATGGAGGTACAGATCAAGAAGATACAAGAGATGCTTAACAAAGACCTAGAAGAACTAAAAAACAAACAGAGATGAACAACACAATAACTGATGTGAAAAATACACTAGAAGGAATCAATAGCAGAATAACTGAGGAAGAAGAATGGATAAGTGAGCTGGAAGACAGAACGGTGAACATCACTGCCATAGAACAGAATAAAGAAAAAAGAACAAAGAGAAATGAGGATGGCCTCAGAGACCTCTGGGAGAACATTAAATGCACCGACATTCACATTATAGGGGTCCCAGAAGGAGAAGAGAAAGAACCTGAGAAAATATTTGAAAAGCTAATAGTTGAAAAATTCCCCAACATGGGAAAGGAAACAGTCACCCAAGTCCAAGAAGCAAAGAGAGTCCCAGGCAGGATAAACCCAAGGAGGAACATGCCGAGACACAGAGTAATCAAATGGACAATAATTAAAGACAAAGAAAAAATATTAAAAGCAACAAATAACATATAAGGGAATTCCCATAAGGTTGTCAGCTGATTTCTCAGCAGAAACCCTGCAGGCTAGAAGGGAGTGACAAAAGTGAAGAAAGAGAAGAATCTACAACCAAGAATACTCTACCCAGCAAGGCTCTCATTCAGATGTGACAGAGAAATCAAAAGCTTTACAGACAAGCAGAAGCTAAAAGAACTCAGCACCACCAGACCACCTTTGCAACAAATGCTAAAGGAACTTCTCTAGGTGGAAAAGAAAAGGTCACAACTAAAAACAAGAAAATTACAAATGGAAAAGACCACTGGTAAAGGCAAATATACAGTAAAGGTAGGAAATCATCTGCACACAAACATGATATCAAAACGAGCAACTGTGAGAAGAGCAGAGCACACATACAGGATATTGGAAATGCATTTGAAATTAAAAGACCAGCAACTTAAAACAATCTTGTTTATATACAGACTGCTATAACAAAACCTCATGGTAACTGCAAACCAAAAATCTACAGTAGATACAAACACAAAAAAGAAAAAGGAATCCAAATACAACACTAAAGTTAGTCATCAAATCACAAGAGAACCCAAGAGGAGGGATGAAAAAGACCTACAAAAACAAATCCAAAATAACGAAATGGCAATTAAGTACATATAGAAAACTATCTTTATAAACATAAACAGATTAAATGCTCCAACCAGAAGACGCAGACTGGTTGAACGGATACAAAAATAAGACCCGTATATATGCTGTCTACAAGAGACTCACTTCAGATCTGGGGAGACATACAGACTGAAAGTGAGGGGATGGAAAAAGTTATTCCATGCAAATGGAACTCAAAAGAAAGCTGGAGTAGCAATATTCATATCAGACAAAATAGACTTTAAAATAAAGACTGTTATGAGACAAAGAAGGACACTTCATAAGGATCAAGGGATCAATACAAGAAGATGATATAACAATTGTAAATATATATGCACCCAACATAGGAGCACCTCAATATATAAGGCAAATACTAACAGCCATAAAAGGAGAAATCGACAGTAACACAATAATAGTGTAGGACTTTTAACACCCCACTTACACCAATGGACATATCATCCAGAAAGAAAATCAATAAGGAAACACAGGCCTTAAACAACACATTAGACCAAATGGATTTAATTGATATTTACAGAACATTCCATTCGAAAGCAGAATACCCTTTCTTCTCAAGTGCACATGGAACATTCTCCAGGACTGATCACATGCTGGACCACACAGGGAGCCTTGGTAAATTTAATAAAATTTAAATAACATCAAGCATCTTTTCTGACCACAATGCTACAAGATTAGAAACAACTACAAGAAAAAAAAACTATAAAAAACATAAGCACGTGGAGGCTAAACAATATGCTACTAAGCAACCAATGGATCACTGAAGAAATCAAAGAGGAAATCAAAAAATGCCTCGAGACAAATGAAAATGAAAGCACAGCAATCCAAAACTTACGGGACACAGCAAAAGCATTTCTAAGAGGGACGTTTATAGCAATACAAGCTTGCCTCAGAAAATAAGAAAAATCTCAAATAAACAACCTAACCTTACACCTAAAGCAACTAGAGAAGGAAGAACAAACAAAACCCGAAGTTAGCAGAAGTAAAGGAATCATAAAGATCAGAGCAGAAATGAAATAGAGATGAAGAAAACAATAGAAAAGATCAATGAAACTAAAAGATGGGTTTTCGAAAAGATAAATGACATTGACAAACTTTTAGCCAGACTCATCTAGAAAAAGAGGGAGACGGCTCAAAGCAATAAAATTAGAAATGAAAAATGAGAAGTTACAACAGACACCACAGAAATACAAAGCAACTATATGCCAATAAAATGGACAACGTAGAGGAAATGGACAAATTCCTTGAAAGGTACAATCTCCCAGGACTGAACCAGGAGGAAATAGAAAATATGAACAGACCAATCACAAGTAATGAAATTGAAACTGTGATTTTAAAACTCCCAACAAACAAAAATCCAGGACCACAAGGTTTCACAGGCAAATTCTATCAAACATTTAGAGTAGAGTTAACACCTATCCTTCTGAAACTCTTCCAAAAAATGGCAGAGGAAGGAACATTACCAAACTCACTCTGTGAGGCCATCATCACCCTGATATGAAAACCAAAGATACCACAAAAAAATAAAATTACAGGCCAATATCACTGATGAACATAGACACAAAAATCCTCAACAAAATACTAAAAACAGAATCCAAAAATATATTAAAAGGATCATATACCATGATCAAGTGAGATTTATGCGAGGGATGCAAGGATTTTTCAATATCTGCAAATCAATCAGTGTGATGCACCACATCAACAAACTGAAGGATAAAAACCATATGATCATCTCAATAGATGCAGAAAAAGCTTTTGACAAATTCAACATCCATTTATGATAAAAACTCTACAGAAAGTGGGCAGAGAGGGAACCTACATCAACATAATAAAGGCCATATATGACAAACGTACAGCTAACATCATACTCAACAGTAAGAAGCCAAAAGAATTTCCTCTAAGATCAGGAACAAGACAAGGATGTCCACTCTCACCACTTTTACTCAACATAGTTTTGGAAGTCCTAGCCACAGCAATCAGAGAAGAAAAAGAAACAAAAGGAATACAAATTGGAAAAGAAGAAGTAAAACTGTCACTCTTTGCAGATGACATGATACTATACATAGAGAATCCTAAAGATGCCACAAGAAAACTACTAGAGCTAATCAATGAATCTGGTAAAGTTGCAGGATACAAAATTAATGCACAGAAATCTCTTGTATTTCTATACACTAATGATGAAAAATCTGAAAGAGAAATTAAGGAAACACTCCCATTCACCATTGCAACAAAAAGGATAAAATACCTAGGAATAAACCTACCTAGGGAGACAAAAGACCTGTATGCAGAAAACTTTAAGACACTGATGAAAGAAATTAAAGATGATACCAACAGATGGAGAGATATACCATGTTCTTGGATTGGAAGAATCAGTATTGTGAAAATGACTATACTACCCAAAGCAATCTACAGATTCAATGCGATCCCTATCAAATTACCAGTGACATTTTTTTACAGAACTAGAACAAAAAAATCTTAAAATTTGTATGGAGACAAAAAAGACCCTGAGTAGCCAAAGCAGTCTTGAAGGAAAAAAAATGGAGCTGGAGGAATCAGACTCCCTGACTTCAGACTATACTACAAAGATACAGTAATCAAGACAGCATGGTACTGGCTCAAAAATAGAAATATAGATCAATGGAAAAGGATAGAAAGCCCAGAAATAAACCCACACATCTATGCTCAATTAATCTAAGACAAAGCAGGCAAGACTATACAATGGAGAAAAGACAATTTCTTCAATAAATGGTGCTGGGAAAACTGAACAGCTACCTTTAAAAAAATGAAATTAGAACATTCTTTAACATCATACATAAAAATAAACTCAGAATGGGTTAAAGACCTAAATGTAAGACCAGATATTATAAAACTCTTAGAGGAAAACATAGGCAGAACACTCTTTGACATAAATCACAGCAATATCTTTTTCAATCCATCTCCTAGAGTAATGGAAATAAAAACAAAAATAAACAAATGGGATTCAAAAGCTTTTGCACAGCAAAGGAAACCATAAACAAAACAAAAAGACAATCCACAGAATGGGAGAGAATATTTGCAAACAATGCAACGAACAAGGGATTAATCTCCAAAATTTACTAAGAGCTCGTGCAGCTCGCTATCAAAAACAAAATAGTAATCCAATCAAAAAATGGGCCTAAGATCTAAATAGACATTTCTCAAAAAAAGACACACAGATGGCCAAAAAGCACATGAAAAGAAGCTAAACATCACTAATTATTAGAGAAATGCAAATCAAAACTACGATGAGGTATTGCCTCACACCAGTCAGAATGGCCATCATCAAAAACAAAATCTATCAACAATAAATGCTGGAGAGGGTGTGGTGAAAAGGGTACCCTCCTACACTGTTGGAAGGAATGTAAATTGGTACAGCCACTATGAAGAACAGTATGGTTGTTCCTTAAACTAAAAATAGAGCTACCATATGATCCAGCAATCCCACTCCTGGGCATATATCTGGAGAAAAACATGGTCCAAAAGGATACATGCACCTCAATGTTCATTGCCGCACTGTTTACAATAGCCAAAACATGGTAGCAACCTAAATGTCCAGCGATAGATGAATGAATAAAGAAGATGTGGTCCATATACACAATGGAGTATTACTCAGTCATTAAAAAGAATGAAATAGGGACTTCCCTGGTGGCACAGTGGTTAAGACTGCGCTCCCAATGCAGGGGGGCAGGGTTCAATCCCTGGTCAGGAAACTAGATCCCACTTCCATGCCACAACTAAGAAGCCTCTCGTGCCACAACTAAGGAGCCCACCTACTGCAACCAAGGAGCCCAAGTACTGTAACTAAGAAGCTGGCAAGCCGCAACTAAGGAGCCTGCCTGCCGCAACTAAGGAGCCCACCTGCCGCAACCAAGGAGCCCAAGTGCCGCAGATAAGAAGCAGGTGAGCTGCAACTAAGGACCCCGCCTGCCACAACTAAGGAGCCCACCTGCCACAACTAAGACCCAGTGCAATCAAATTAATTAATTAAATTTTTTATTTCTAAAGAACGAAATAATGCCATTTGCAGCAACATGGATGGACCTGGAGATCCATACTAAGTGAAGTAAGTCACACAGGGAAAGACAAATGTCATATGATTTCACTTATATGCGAAATCTAAAAAAATGATACAAATGAACATATTTACAAAACAAACAGACTCACAGTTTTCGAGAACAAACTAATGGTTACAGGTCGGGGGGGGATAGATTGGGAGTTTGGGATTGACATGCACACACTGCTATATTTAAAATAGATATAACAGAAGGACCTAATGTATAGCACAGGGAACTCTGCTCAATACTCTGTAATAACCTACATGGGAAAAGAATTTGAAAAAGAATAGATACATATATAACTGAATCCCTTTGCTGTGTACCTGAAAGTAGCCCAACATTGTTAACCAACTACACTCCAATATAAAGCTTATGATGCACCTTGGATACAGTATATATGATTTCTAGAAGAGCATAAAGAGCTTGTAAGGACTGGAGATGGTATATACAAAAGAGCATTTCTCAATATGGGTCCCTGGAACAGTACAGAACTTTTTCTCTATTTCAAGGGGAAAATATTAGTGAAATTTGTATTTGCAGATATAAGAAAAAAATTAAACACATCAATAGCACAGAAGGATGATATTCAAAGTGTGTATACTGATACAGAAGCAGCATTTACCAACTAACTACCACATGTATGCTCTTTTCAATAAGTGGTTTTTGCTATGTATCTTGTCATAATTTCAAATTTTTCTGTAATGATATTTAATATTTCTAAGTTTGTATACAGTTTAAGATATATGTATAACTATTGCTGAAAATAAGTGTGTACATTTTAGTTTGCTTTATTATGCAGGAAAATACTATTAAATAAATGATAAATGGAAAACAAAATGAAACCTTTCCATGGCACCAAACACCCCCAGGACAAACTCTAAACCCCTTGCACAGTTCAAAAAGCCATATGGCCCCTGCTTCACTGTCCAGACTCCCTTGCTGCCAAACACACTCCTTGCTCAAACCTAAATAGGAGAAAAACAGAAAGGCAGTTTTCACTTAACAAGCTATGTTATCTTGCTTCCTGCCATCTGCAAAAGCTGTTCTCTCTGCCCAGAGTGCTTCTCTTCCATCAAGTCTCCATCCACATGTCCCTCCCCAGGAAGCCTTCCCTGTCCTTCCCTAGACTGGGCTGGGGAGTGCTCCCCAACTCCTGGTCCTCCCCACCCCCACGTGCATCTTCCTGTATCACAATGGCATTTGATACCTCTCTCCCCACTGGATGCCAGGCACCTGAGGGCAGAGGCAATGTTGTTACTTAACCATGGTAGGCGTAGGCTTGGTCCCTAGCACATGGGGCCTCAATAAATGGTAAATGATTAAACTACTGGAAAGAACAAAGTCAACTTACGACATTTCTGCCATAGTATTGACCCTTTTGGAACTTGGTATAGGGACTAACCTTCCTATATAGGTTAGTTCAGAATTAGTCTAATAGAGAATATTAGCATTAATATATTTAAAAGGCTTTGTGTCCCTGTTGAAGGTTAACTGGAATTTGAAATGCAAGAATGGTTAAAGGGAATTTGAAACCTGAAAAATGCCAATGCAAGAATAAGTTAGGTGTGGGACTTCCCTGGTTAAAAAAAAAAAAGAATCCGCCTGCCAACACAGGGGACATGGGTTCAAGCCCTGGTCCGGGAAGATCCCACATGCCGTGGAGCAACTAAGCCCCTGAGCCCCAACTAATGAGCCTGTATGCCACAACTACTGAAGCCCACATGCCTAGAGCCCGTGCTCCACAACAAGAGAAGCCACCACAATGAGAATCCTGTGCACTGCAACAAAGAGGAGCCCCCTCTCGCCTCAACTAGAGGAAGCCCGCGCGCAACAACATAGATACAACAGACAAAAATAAATAAATAAAATAAATAATCTTTTTCTTTAAAAAAGAAGAAGTTAGGTGTGGATGAACCTTACATAGGTAAGAGCATGTTTCAGTCCAGTGCCCGGGAACTGTGATTGAAAGAAACTTTAATCCTACAGTATTACTGCTTGGACAGATTAGATTTCCAAACAGGGCTTCTCATAAGCTTTCTCAAGTAATGAAGCGAAACACATGCTACTTAATAAACTGTTTACAAACAGCAACAATACCCACAAAAAGAATTATCTATATTAATGGAAAAGCATCTGTTTAAAATTCTCAAAGTCACCAAATATTAAGCACTTTGCGTCTAACAGCAGTGAAGAGAAGATCAATTGTGCCCAGGTCTGACCAAGGACAGTAACTAACTGGTAAAGGACTGACCAGTTGCCTTGCTCCCAGCCCTTTGTTCCCTCCACCACAACAAACCACTTTCCAAAGTTTCTAAATATATTGTAGGGTATGAAAGTCGCTCAAAACTAGGCTTTGCTTTTCAAAGTGGCCCTATTATACCTGAGGATATAAGGTCTAATCCTCTCCCTTAAAGTCAAGTGCCGAGTTGTCTTACTTTATTCTCTTTTAGAGGTCTTTCTACTAATTTCAGAAATCCAGGCTGGTTCAGCTATGTTTACAGGGTCAAAGTTTGAAAGTCAGGGGACTTCCCTGGCAGTCCAATAGTTAAGACTCTGCACTTCCACTGCAGCGGCATGGGTTCAATCCAGGGTCAGGGAACTAAGACCCTGCATGCCAAGCAGCACAGCCAAAAAATTTTTTTCATTTTTCCTAAATAAATAAAACTAAAAAAAGAAGTTTTAAACTCAGGATCAGAGTCTATATGTGTTCCTAGTGTTTCATGCCTAATATCTTGCAGATTCCTCTAATAACGATGGAAAAGAAAAGGCTCACATTCTAACTTGACTATAGATGCTACAGATGTTTCAGGAGAAAGCCTTCCTATATAAGTTAGTATTTAGCAAGGATCAAATTCAATTGGCTGCCTGGCCCAGGCAAGTTAAGTGAGTTAAATAGGCTGAGTCACAGAAGACAGAGAGTAAGAGGAATACTTCAGTTCTCCCCTCAAACCATCTCACATAGGGTTCAGAGGACGGAAAACCCACACTTCACGTAAAAGGCAGCCACTCCACCAGGTGTTGGAAACAAGGGCCTACTATAAACAGGTCTGCTTTTCCAAGAGAAGCTCTAAAACCAAAGATATGTGAAACTCTTAATTTAAAATGGTGGCAACAATTAATTTTTTTTAAACATCATCCAGCCCCTCTGCCCAAAAGAAAAAAGAAAAAAAGAGAAAATCCATGAGCAATCTGATATTTTGATTCCAATCTCAGTTATGGAATCAAAATACCAGTTCTATCATTTTCTAGCTCTTCGTGTCTTTGATATATCAGTGAACTTCTGAGCTTCACTGTCCTCATCTGAAGAACAGGGTCATGAACGTGACACACAATAATGCTTATTAAAGACTTAAAAACAATTCCCAACACAGAGTTAGCAAATAAATAGAGTTTCCTATAGGTAGAGAGTGGATCTTACGATCAGTAAATTATCTGCTGTGGTCTTCAGAGAACCCAATTGAAGAGCTCAAGAAGGCAGAATTCTCAGATTTAGAGCCTTTCAAATTCTGATCGCTGAATACAGAGTATTGAAGGCATTAGAAACTAAACAGAACCAGCAATAAAGAATGCCTAGCAACAGACACAGTGAGCTGGAAGTAGCTCTTCCTATTAAGAGATCTATTAACTGTCAGTAGTTAATGGCCACAAAAAGGTAGTAAAGTACACATGGTGGGGTATATGTTTCAGGGAAAACAGTGGCAGATTCTAAAATAAGCTGTTAAAACAAAGCAGAGAGTTTCAGGGAAAGTTTTTTAACTCGGACAAACTTCTCTTCTCAGATTATAGACGCTTGTCTGTTAAACACATCTACTAGTTTTCATACTGTTTTAAGCAAATTCCAAACAATACCAACCACAATATTAGGAAGAGTTTGTTAAACAAAGAATTGCTTTATTAATACAAACTATTAATACATACCCACAGACTACAAAGTGCTAAGAAATTTAAATATCTAAGTCATAGCAAACAGGTGGCAATTCAACATCCAGGGTCGACAGAATGCTTGAGGGAGACTGCAACAGATCTAGAAAACAGGAATTTCTTGTTCAATATCTGCAAATCCTCGTGTCCATCAACACACACACTAGTTATCACTCTTAATCATGAATTCTTGTTTTTCCCTCTAAAGAATCTTTACCCCCGCCCCACCTACACACACACATACCCACTCTCACTTATTTCTTGGAAAGTGGCTGTGGCCACAGAATTAACCTTCATTATGAGATAAATCATAGAAGTACCTGAAATTCCATCATCCTTAGAGACCCAAGTAAGGGCCAACAATTATCATTAATGCAATTGAGCAAACAGTATGAGGTATTCCATCAGAACAAATAGAAAACATACTACTGATGATGGCTTTTGACCACCAGTTTGAACCAAGACCTCAAACTTTCTGCAGTAAAGGTTTGCCAATTGATGCTATTACGTGGGTCTTGATCCTACACGAGCTCTGGGTGTAGCTTGGAATTCTCATTCCAAGCAAGTTTATTATACTTCAGCTTATAACCTAAGAAGTTACACACTAAATTTCCTCTGGTTTTGCTTGTATCTAAGACTGTCCCGATTCCAGAATGACAATTTTACATTTGGGACTAAAAAGCAGTACCAGTTGAGAATAGTTTTCATTATCCTGAAACCTTATCCCTGCAGTCTGAAGGATAGAAATTACTTACAGGCTAACCTTCTGCACAACCTGTCCCCGTGGTAATGGAAGTGTTATGACACAGATTGTTTACAGACCTTCTAGAAGGGCACTCGTTCACTTACTAGACTCCCACGGTAGAGGAGACATCTTCAGAGGGGAAGGGGGGCCCAGGTGTAACAGCTGTTCAAGCTCCCTCTTCTCATCGAGCATCATGAGAGGCACTCCATTCAAGGGCATGTGTGCAATCTGGTGCTCTTCAGGCAGGTCGAAACTCTCGAAATCTGCCACAGAAAAGTACTTTGTCAGGGCAGCACTCCTCAGGGTGGTCAGCTTTCACAGGGTCCATTAGATCAAGCTTTTTTTTTTTTTTTTTTCTGTACGCGGGCCTCTCACTGTTGTGGCCTCTCCCGTTGCAGAGCACAGGCTCCGGACGCGCAGGCTCAGCGGCCATGGCTCATGGGCCCAGCTGCTCCGCGGCATGTGGGATCTTCCCGGACCGGGGCACGAACCTGCATCCCCTGCATCGGCAGGCGGACTCTCAACCACCGCGCCACCAGGGAAGCCCTCAAACTATTTTTTATAATAATATTAATACGTTTTTCCACTGTGTTGACATTTACAATGATGGTCCAAAAGCAATGGTAGAGAAAACTGCTGTGCATGAATCAAGGCAGTGGCAATAAACTATGCTTAGTAGTCACTATATTCCTCACTGCCATTCACTTGCAGTAAAAAATGCGTTTCACATAATGTCACTTTACCACATGCAGTAAACAGTATTAATTTTATTAACTCTCAACCCTTGAGAACATGTCTTTTTAGTATTCTGTATATGATGTGAAGTATGCCATAAAACACATCTACCGCATACTGAAGGACCATGGTGTTTTCCAAGAAAAAAAGATTCGTGCAATTATTTGATTTGCAAGCGAAACTAGAGGCCTTATTCCTGGACACCATTTACTTGAAAGAACTGAAAGACAAACTGTGGTAACTCAGCCTTGGATATGTGTTGCACATTATTTTCCGAGGAATGAAAGAAGTCTACCACTTAAAGGGAAACGGTATTTGTTGCCAATGATAAAATTCACAATTTCAAGGGGAAAAAAAACTGGAATATCAGTAAACTTATCTGTAAGCGTTAGCTTAAGAGCTTCCTAATACTGAAGACTTTTCTGATTAGATCAGTGGTGATATTAATGAGTGTGCTTTTGATACTTCATAATGAAACATTTCAACATGACCTACATTTCCCAGGGTACCAGTATTTCTAAATGATCAATAGTGATAAATGCAAGATAAAAGATACCTTCAAAATGCAAAACAGACCAATGGATTTTATTGTCAGAGCACACAATGTTTACTGAAACGGTTTTGCATTCCACATTGCAACTATGCCTACAGAAACAGCCACTTGTTGAATTTTAGTGTAATGGCAAAGAAAACTATCTATACTTATCTAAAAGACTTAAGGGCTTCCCTGGTGGTGCAGTGGTTGAGAGTCCACCTGCCAATGCAGGGGACATGGGTTTGTGCCCCGGTCCGGGATGATCCCACATGCCGCGGAGCGGCTGGGCCCGTGAGCCATGGCTGCTGAGCCTGCGCGTCCGGAGCCTGTGCTCCGCAACGGGAGAGGCCACAACAGTGAGAGGCCCGCATACAGCAAAAAAAATAAATAAATAAAAGACTTAAAATGCTTCTCTTTCCTAAATACATGTCTGCATAAAGCCAGATTTTCTTCATATACTTCAACCAAAACAAGATGCAACAGATTGCAGAATCCATGTGAATCCAGCTGTTTTATGTTAAGCCAAATTAAGCAAATTTTCAAAAATATAAAACCATGCCATTCTTCTCACAATTTATACATGTAAAAAAAATTTTGTTTCAAGCTATGTACATTAATGTAATGTGTTTTTTTTAAACAAATTCTTTTTTAATTTCTCAATTTTAATTTCTAATATAGAATACATAAACACTACACAAAAGTTCTTTGGGGTCTTCACTAATTTGTAAGAGTGTAAAAGTCCTAAAACAAATTTAAGAAATGCTGTTTTAGGCAACATTTCTTCTTAAAATCCAAGTGCCTTTCAGATTAGGAATTATTTAAAACAACTAATTTTTGACAGTAACAAAAGTAGGATTAGAGTCTTGCCTCTTTTCGAAGAGGTAATCAAGAAGAAACAGATAATTTGAACAGACTGATCACAGTCATAAAACTTAATTTGTAATTTAACAAAACTCCCCAAGAGGTTAATTTAAGCATTTTCTCAAAAGCTAAGAACAAAGATGGACGGAGAACCATCATATTCTGAAGTGCGAAAGTTCTCTAAAGCCTAAATACTAGGAATTGGTCTATTCTTTTTCAAGACTGATAAAGCTCAGAATTCAAAAAGGAATTGAGTGATATGTGACTACTTAATTTAAACACTGAATTGTAAAGGAAAGCATAAACAGACAAAAGACCCCAGAGGAAATAAGTCTGCAACATACAGGGCTAATTACCTTTATCCACAGAGTTCTTTACACACACACACACACACACACACACACACACACACACACACACACACACAGTGTAAGCAAGTCACAAAAATCAAGAGAAAACAAAGATACAAACAGAAAATTAAAAAACTATAAATGACCAATAGTCAAATATGCTCAGACACACTCATATACCCCAATTTAAAACAATAAAATACCAATTACCTTTCTGATTAAGATTAGAGCTTTAAAACATTTGCAGTTAGATTACAGGGGAAGCAGGCATCCTCATCCACTGAAGGTGGCTTCAATAATTTATGCTCCTATTTTGGAAGGCAACTTAGCAATATCTCTTTCCTCCAACACAGCATATCTTAGTCCTCTTTCCTGGTCAATATGCATAAATCTACCTCGTTTTCCTGAATGGTAATTATTAGAATGGATGTACCACATTTTATCAAAACTTAATCACACAGCTTTGAGATCCAGCAATCCTTCTTGGAGTTTACTCTCCAGAGAGACTCACAAACTCTCAACAATAATTGCATAATTGTTTTGTAATATATAAAAGCCAGAAACAACCTAGAGGTATACTAGTGGGATGATTAAATGCTCTTTGGATCAAAGGGCAAAAAATCCAGCTCAGAAATCTCAAAGGACCTGTGTGATTTGTCCCCATCCCCTCACCAGTACCATCCTTCACCTCTGCCTTTCAGCTTCCCAGAACCACTCCAGTCCTTTTTTCTGCCTCAGGATCTTTGCACACACTTTGATCTGCTACAGTGCTCTTGCCCTGCCCTAATCCTTTCTTCACCCAACTATCTCCTTATATCCTTCAAGACTCCACTGGGTGTCACTTCCTGAGAGAACTCTTCCCTGATCTTACAGGCTAGGTTCAGTCCCCCTAACAGGCCCTGTGTTTCTCCTTGCTCACACTCAAAGTGAGATGATTTGTTCAGTGCCTGACTTTCCCTCCAAATCATGGGCTTCTCAGGGTGGGGCCTGTCTTGTTAACCACTGCATCCCAAGCTTATTCGTGCCTGGCGTATGGTAGCCTCTCCTCAAATGTGAGTAAATTAAAGCTTGAAAAGCTGGTTCTGTAATAGAAAATATTTCAGATACGTGTAGCAGGTTGAAGGAGTAAAAAAAAAAAGCACGTTTTCACTGGCTATGTGGATTTTTCAGGCATTGTTTTTTGGGGGTTTTTTTTAGAAATATTTAATATGCTTGTGGAGAAATGGAACAAGCAAGCGTTGGATTCACAACTTGTATACAGTTAGTATTGCTGACTAAATGCTTTAGCTTAGAAAGAAACTAAGTTTTTTTTTTTTAATTATTTTTTATTTGATTTATTTTTGGCTGTGTTGGGTCTTCGTTGCTGCACATGGGTTTTCTCTACTTGTGGCGAGTGGGGGCTACTCTTCATTGCGGTGTGCAGGCTTCTCATTGCGGTGGCTTCTCTTATTGCAGAGCACGGGCTCTAGGCACGCGCGCTCAGTAGTTGTGGCTCGAGGGCTCTAGAGCACAGGCTCAGTAGTTGTAGTGCACGGGCTTAGTTGTTCTGCAGCATGGGGAATCTTCCCGGACCAGGGCTCGAACCTGCATACTCTGCATTGGCAGGCGGATTCTTAACCACTGAGCCACCAGGGAAGCCCTCAGGCATTGTTCAACTTGACATAGAGCCCTCTATCTAAATGGTTTTCTAAGAAGACTGTCCCCTAACGTTGAATAGGTGTAATCTCCCCCTAGGTGGTTAGCTTTTGAGGACAGGAACAATGTTTTCCACATCTTAGCTCGGATTCCTCTTCTGACCTAAGATTATACCTTACAAATAAATTCACAACAAGTGTATTTGTTCAAAGCAACCCAGATTCAGACAGCCTTGTTACAGTCTCGGATCACATGTCTTATTCATAGCTATATCAAGTCACAGTTGAATTGGATCCTAAGAGAAACCCAAGGCTAAAGCATTTGTGCAATACCAAAAGATATTACCTAATGGGTTGAAGGGAAAGAATTTTTCTATTTCTGGATAGGTGTCATCTGAGGCAGGAACAGAGCTTTTTGCTTTAACGGTCTTCTCAGTCATCTAAAACAACCCAAGAAAACATACATTAGTGAGAGCGGAAGCCTTGTCAACTGATTAGTACAAGAGATCATAGGGCTTCTTTAAGACATGTGACTGCTTCACCCCATTTTAAATTGTTTTCAATTTCATGCTGACTTCTAAGAAACCATAATCCTTCATTCTCAAAATTACACACAAATACAATTCAGCAAGCAATTCTAATATCATGGCTCAAAAGTTAATTCTAAAATATAAGTATCAGCACCTGTTAGCGTAAGTTATCAAAATGTAGAGTGGAGTTAATTCAGAACTAATTGACTCAATCACCCAACCTAACAAAGGAGAAAATGGGCGTGAATCACCTAGAACAGAAGCTAATCCTGGAAGCCATTTTTGGCTGTTGGAAATATAATTTTCCATTGGTGTGTCCATCAGTGTTACCTAAATTATTTGCTTGGTTAATTTTAAAAACCAATTTGTGTTCCTCAAATACACAGAGTAAGTGGCAGCCAAAGACAGCCAAGGACTTTAGAAGCCCACAGTGGATAATTCCCTAGTCTGGAATTGGCAGGCAGTCCACAATGGTGGGCCAAAATGGAAACCTGCATAGTCTTGATTTATGCTTACGTCACATGTGCATGGCTAGAGGAAATTCCTAAGGCAAGGTTTCCCACATTTCAGTTCTGTCAGATTCTCATCACTTTTGCTATATCCTTGCAATACTTGCCTTTAACATTTCTCTTACTCAACTCAGTTTTTTTAAAAAGACATCCTTGTCCTAAAACCACACATGTAAGTCTCAGTTTGAGATCAAGTACTAGTTGTTTTTTCCTAATACACACTAAACAAAACAATTAGTGAAATGAAGTGTTAATCCACATGCTAAAGTTATCTTTCATAGCCAAGTCCTCTCAGTCTAGGATGCACTAACCTACAGTTTGTAAACACACATACCAAGGTCAACATGCTACCACGTTATAACCTAAAAAACTGGTGCTTGCTCTGGAAGGAAGGGAGAAGGATGGCAGCACCTGAGCTGTTATATTAGCAACGTGACCTCTTGCAAAATACCCTCCCTCTCAGTACTTTTTAATCTGTAAGTACATTCTACCAATCAATCTGCTTCAAGACACTCATTAAGGGCAGGTGAGGCAAAAAAATTCACCAGCTGCTACTGAGACGTGATCTCGAGTTACAGGGGAAGTCCACAAAGACAGTATGATGATTCTCTTCTGCTAATCTATGTTTGCTAGCCTCTATTTCTTTCTATTCACACAGGAGAAAGTCGGGTAGGATGCCAATAGTCATTTAAAGACTCACAAGAGCTTAAGTGTTTAAACAGCATCTTTATTTATAACCAACACTTACCTTTTTGGTAGAGAAGGCTGTCTGTTTCTGTTTGAGGGGTCCATTAGTCTTTATTGACTTTTCTGTAGCTCTGTTAACAGTTCCCAAAGCCTTTCTGGCAGCTTTAGGTAAAGCTGGTGGAGCATCAAACGTTTTGCCAACATGTGGTGTTGAAACCTGAGATCTCCCATCTAAAGCTTTGACTGCTAAAGAAAAAGTCTTACCGTGAGATTATTCCAGCAGTAAATGCCTGTGCAACTTGAAGGCTGACCTTGCCTATAAACGTGGCCTAATTCTCACACCCAAACTTAACCCCTTTTTGACAGCGGCATGGTCCTATGCCTAACAGTACTTCAGTTCAGTACCCTCTTAAATAATCTCATTAAGATACTGAACATGAAAAAGAGACCCATAACAAGAACCTGGCAGTAGCAGTATTGGGTAAACCTGACTCCAATTGCTGGCAAAGTATACTAAATGCCTCCCCCAGCTCCAGGCCACACCCACCACTGATTCACAATACCTGTGTACCTGATTGCCGCCTGTATACTTACAAGGCCCAGACCCCAGCTTCAGCCCGTCCTTAGGAGCCACACGGGTGCCTGGTTCTCCATTTTCCTTGTCAACATAGATCAGAGTAGCCATTCTGGATTACCTAGGGGTGTGAAATACTCATTAAACCCTGGGAGTTAGGGAAGATGAAAGAACCTAAGGTGTAGCACAGACCCAACTTTCTACCCTGGGCACGTCTATGCAAAAACAAGAGCTAAGCAGAGGGAGAAGCCAGTTCTTGAGCCGACAGGCACTTAATCCAGCTCTTAACTCTTGAAGCCTGAGTCAGGGGCCCTAAGTTCCAGAAGAGTTGGCGGTTTGGGACTGGCACAGGCCCTGCTACCCATCGGAACCGAACCGCCGTGGGTTGCGGACGCAGTCCAAAGGCCGTGGCTCAACCGGCTGGGCGCTACAGACGTCCCGGGGTTGGTCCTAGCCCCCAATCCCCAGCCCCGGCTCCCAGACATACGGACCCCGCTTCCTACCCCGCCGGACCCTTCCCGCCCAACCACTCGCGACCGTTCCATTCACCCACGTCGGGAACAACAGCCAAACTCCGGCGAGACACGATCTCCAGCGGTCGCGCGGGCCTCGGCGTTTAAACCACAACTTACGCCGCTATTGGTTCATCCGTCCAGGAGGCGGGGAAGGAGTGGGGAGGAGGCTCCCGCGAAGAACCAATGGTAGGAACATAAGCTCCCTGGGCTCCGCCCCGAAAGCTTCCCCCGGCAACTTTGTCGCTTGTTTTCCGGGAGAAGAAATATCAAACCCGCTGACACCTTGATCACGGATTTCTAGTTGTTTTTTAACCTGCTCCCCACAGAAATAGAAGGGGAGTAAATATGGTCTCCAATTCCAAGAAATAAATAATTATGACGATTATTGTAATACCAAGATACAGAGTTGGTTTTTGGAGTTTTTTGTTTTTTCCTGAGACACTTTGGTGTCCAAGACGTTTTCAAATGAAAAGATTGTGAAGTTCAAAAAGTCAAGGTGAGGTGGTGACAGAACTATTTTCCTAAAGTCTTCAAGTAATCAACTATTTTTCCAGAGAGTAAATAGAGCAGATCAAATCTAAAAGAAGGGGCAGCACTGGAGGAAAGGCATTGTAGTCATCAGGAAAATGACGAAGAGAGACGGATACATAATTGTTGTATTTCAATTAGAGATATAAAAAATACATATAACAGGACTTCCCAGGTGGCGCAGTGGTTGAGAGTCCGCCTGCCGATGCAGGGGACACGGGTTCATGCCCCGGTCCGGGAGGATCCCACATGCCGCGGAGCGGCTGGGCCCATGAGCCATGGCCGCCGAGCCTGAGCGTCCGGAGCCTGTGCTCCGCGGCAGGAGAAGCCACAGCAGTGAGAGGCCCGCGTACCGCAAAAAAATAACTAAATAAATAATAAAATAAAAAATACATATACAGTCAATATATAGTCCGGTGGGGAAAAAAACCCGTATTAGGTCCAGTGAATACTAGCAGGGCTGAATTAAAAATTAAGAAATGAAAGTACAGGTAGATAAAACGGCAGTGTTTGTGTCATTCTGTGGTGCTTGTGATTAAGATGGACTGATTCTGAAACTAATATAATAAATCCATTATACTGCAATTTTTAAAAAATGGACTGATTATTTCCTAATTGCAAGACTATCATCAATATTTCAGGTTAGGATGCTTGCTGTCTCTGTTATACAGAATCTGACTTAGGAACAAAATAATGACCTAATGAGTACATAATTCAGGCTTCCTTTAAACTTCTATCATTTAATAGGGACTTTTTTTGTTTGTTTTTGGCCATGCTGCATGGCATGCAGGATCTTAGTTCCTAGACCAGGGATCGAGCCGTGCCCCCTGCAGTGGAAGCGCAGAGTCTTAACCACGGGACCGCCACGTGAGTCCCAATAGGGACTTATTTTAAACTTTTAACATCTCAACAATATATTCATCAAAGCTGGTGGGGGAAGGACAGAGGGTGAACAAGAGAAAAAGATCAGAGGAATAATAAAGATATACAAAAGGAATTCCAATTTCCAAGATATGGGGAGAAATTGTGCTTGAAAAAGTTGGTGACCTTTTCCTTTCTACAATAAATAGAAATATATTGAACAAGATAAAGAAATCAATTCAAAAGACCAAGGGTGACCTGTGTCATCCAAACCGTACTCCCAACAGGTCACCAGATACTTTTTAACTTGCATGTAAGTTGGGAGAGAGGAGTTGAGCCTACATTACTCTTTCACAAAAGGCTTAGCACTACACCTGGCATAGATATAGTTTGAAACATATGCCAGTTCATTGTCCCATCTTCCCTGGCATTTCAGGACCAAAATTGATTGAATGTCTCATTCATTCAACAAATATTTATTGAATGCTGGACATCATGAAGAAAAGAGGAAGGACAAAAAAATGCATACCTTCTTTGCCCCTTCTCTGTCCTTTCTCCTTTATCCCTACCCCTCCCCTTATTCCCTCCCTGTATCTACTTCTAAATGTCTCAGCTCCACATTACATCATCAACACACAAAAGTGTTCATTTTGAAACCAAATCTGCATGACACTGTCAAAAAACAAAATTCAATCAAGTAAACTTTAAGATCTAATTGGCTTTATTCAACAACTCATGAATTAGACAGCATCCCACCTAGCAACCAGACGCATGCTCCAAGGGGTTGTACAAACTGAAAAGTTTTTGTAGGAAGAAGGGTGGGGCATGGAGCTATTAGCAGAATAATAGAAAGGATTATTTTTAGGCTGGGACATCTTTGAGGGGCGGGGAAGGGGGCAAGGAACAGCAAGGTTTTTACAGCTGATTGCCTCTTCTTCCTCTGAGAGGCAGGGTGGGGGTGAGGGGATGATAGAAAGGTCCACGTGACATATTACCTCTTCGGTACTGACCAGGAAATTCCAAACTGGTTGATTGGATTACATTTCTGGGGATTACATTTTGAAGTTGTGATTACGTTAGGTGTTAAATCTAGGTTTGGTATCATGGGCTTTAGCACAAGTAACACCATTTTGGGCCTGTGGCTTTTATCTTTAACAACACCTACAGCTTCCAAGTGGGGATTCTTTATCTCCTGAAGTTTTGGGGCACAAGGTTTATATCTCCCTAGGGTAAGTCTTCCCTCTACAACAGAAAGCACTGTGTCTCCCAAGGTCATGCAGTAACTGCAAAATGCACAACCACTCCCTCTTTGAGTAACCACTGTTTCCTTACTAATGATGCCCCAAACCCACTCTGCTATACCCCAGACCATTACTGGAGATACCCAATTGCTAAACCATCCTCACCTTATATCTGCATCTAGATCCTAATCAATCCCAGTTTATCAAATAGCAACCCATCCAGAATTGATCCCTGCTTCCCTAGACCCTCTTCAGAATCCTCCAGGGGGAATCTGAACCTTACAAAAGGTTCTCTCTTATCCAGCACATTCTATAATTCCTCTGAGAGATGTACTCCCTGGCTTGTGCCTGATAGTTTTAACTAAATACACCTTAACACTTCCAAGCAAATTTTGGGAATTGTTTTAAGGAGATAAAAGCAAAGTGTGAGACTTCCCTGGTGGCACAGTTGTTAAGAATCCACCTGCCAATGCAGGGGACACGTGTTCGAGCCCTGGTCTGGGAAGATCCCACATGCCATGGAGCAACAAAGCCTGTGCGCCACAACTACTGAGCCTGCACTCTAGAGCCCACGAGCCACAACTACTGAGCCCGCGTGCCACAACTACTGAGCCCACATGCCTAGAACCCATGCTCCGCAACAAGAGAAGCCACTGCAATGAGAAGCCTGTGCACCGCAACTAAGAGTAGCCCCCACTCGCTGCAACTAGAGAAAGCCCGCGCGCAGCAACGAAGACCCAACACAGCCAAAAATAAATAAAATATATATTAAAAAAAAGCAAAGTGTGAGTGATTCAGACTACTCACTTTCAGACTATTTTCTGACAACTTCTGTCCCTTCAACTATTGCCCTGTAAAATCAAAATTAATATTTACATTCCTATGCTAGGCACTGAACATTCTTAATAAGAAAAAATAGATTATATTACGATGAGATCTCTTATTGAAGCAAGGATGTCACTCTGACATTTGAAAGGAACACATACTGTTTTGAAAAATAAAACGTGACCGGAAGAGAGAGGAAAGGACCAAAAAAAAGGGGGGGGGGGATTCTACTCCAACATTAATATTTTACAGTATTTTATTTCATATTATACTTTAAAGGAAGGTTGAGATGTCATAAATATTACTGTTTTCCCAAAATGGAAATCGTTTTATAGTATTTTTTTCCTAATGGTAAAATACAATATCACATTGGGACGAGGTGTCACAATTACGGAATAATGCCTCATGTTCTCATAGCACCTGGTATACCTTTCATAGCGGCTTTCTAGAACTATACATTTTTGAATAATTCAGTGTCTTTCTCACTCCGTATGATGTAAATTCGAGGAGAGGAAGACTGTGTTTACCTTGTCCCCAGCGTGTTACACTACCTGGCTACTAATTAATGCTAATTTTAACTTTTTTTTTTTTAACTTCACGCACTTCCCCCTTCATTTCACAGCGCTCTAGTGAGGCTTAAGCTGTCGTCTGCTCTCTACTACGTTTTTCTTTGCTTGTTTTGTTTTACGTCGTATGACGCGGCGACTCTTAAAAAAGAGTTTCAAAGAACAGACCGAAAAAGAAGCTGCTCAAACCTAACCCATTCCATAGACCCACAGTAGAGAAACGGACACCGCTCAACATCTCGCGAGACCAGCTCCGCTTGGGATTCTGAGACTCGAAGAGTTCTTAGCGCGCATGTGTGGGTCGTCCGGAAGGTGCCGCAGGGGCTGCTGGGAGAGGGAGGAGGTCAGGAAGTAAACATAGATGGTCGGCTTCCTTCATGTCCGGCTGTCTTGGTGTCAGCAGCGGCGGGACCGGGTAGGGAAATATTGTGAGAACTTCAAGAGGGAGGTGGGTGAGGGTGAAGAACCCCGAGAAGTGGACCAAAGGCTCCTAATTGTTACAAATATCCTTACGAGACTGATGAACGCCACGTTGAGGAGGGAACGGGGACCTAGAAGGAAGCCGCCGTCCTAGGCCTCAGTCATAGTACCTGTGCCCAGTCAGACCAGGACTGTCTTCAGTGGTTTTTAAAGTAAGAATTATAAGATGCCATTGGGGCTTAACTGTCCAGTACAGTAGCTGTTAACTGTTGTGGTTCTTAAGCACTTGAAATGTTGGCTAGTCTGAATACGTGTAAAATCCATGTCACATTTTAAAGACTTAGTTTTTCTAAGTCTAAACAGATTTTTTCCTATGTTGAAATGATAATATGTTGGGTATATTGGGTTAAATACTGCAAAAATAATTTTACCTGTTTCTTTTTACTTTTCTAGTATGGCTGTGGAATATTTTAAATGACATATAGGCCTGGCGTTATATTTCTCTTGGACAGAGCTGCATTAGAGGGTTTTAAGCTTGGGTAGTGGACATGATATGATCAAATCTGTGTTTTGAAAAAATAACACTGCAGTGTGGAAAACTGATTGGAGGGAATTGGGAGAGACTGGTAGGGAAAAGTATTAACACTAAGGTTATTTACAGTAGAAGTAAATGGATTTGAGTGATATTCAGAAGGTGAAAATAACGTTACTTAGTGATGAAATAGGTGTGGGAATTAGCTGGAACACTTATGAAAAGGGATGGATGGTGGTGTCTTTCATCAAGAGAGGGAACAGTGGAAAAAGATTTCATAGAGAAGATTATTAATTTTTTTTAGTTGAAGATTATGAATTTGAATTAAGATTTGTTGAGTTCAGGTTTCTCAGAGACATTTAAGTGGAGGTACTTTGAAGTAAGCAATTGGAATATATTTATTGGAAGCTCAGACAAAAGGTCTGGAGTAGAGAAATAAATTGGAGAGCCAGCAGTTGTATACTGTGGCTATCGAAACCTTGGAAATAGACGAGCTTGTCCTCTGGTGGAGTTTAGAGTGATGAAGAAGGCCCCAGGATTGACCCTTGTGGAATCCAAAATAAAATAACTGGGCAGAAATGGATGAACTTACAAAGGATTCAGGAGAAGCAGCGAGAGGGGTACAAGAAAAACCAGGAGAGTATAATGTCACATAAAGTCAAAGAATAAGAATATATCAAAAGGGGAAGGAACAGAACTGAAAAATGTCCAGAGGACTAGGCACATTGATAACTTAGTGGTATCTTTGGAGTGGGGGGAGGGGTGTGGGAGCTAAATCAGAGTGATTGAGAAGAGAAGCAGAAGATGAGGAAATAGAGACGATGAATATAGGTAAATCTTAAAGCATCCAGTCTTTAAGAGGAACAGAGATAGGACCCTACGTACTCATTAAGGGTTAGTGTGGTAGAAAAGTTTGAGACACTTACGTAGAGAGGAATTCAGGAATATATATGAGAGAAAGAGTCTCATGAAATTTTAAATACATGTGTATGTCTCTCTCCACTTAGAGTTGAGAGAAAAACTGCAACAGTATATAAAGACTTTTGTGGAGGGGAAAGAGACCTTCCCTTACAGATACTATGAAGAATAAGACATAAGTTGAAAAATAATTGATATTACAATTACAAAGGTAGTCTGTACAGAATCTAAGAATAGAGATGTTGTAGTGGGAAGGGAGAGACAGAATATGCTTGTTATCTCTATAATAAAAAAAATTAAAAATAAAATAATTTATATTAGAGTGAAAAAATTTCCAACAAAGAAACTAAAAATAGTGATATAACTAAAGGGGGAGGAGAGATTTAGGAAGATAGGGACCTATGTTAGTGATTAATCTTGTATCAGAGCAAGAAGTTAACTAATAATGTCTAGAATATGAAACATTCTGTATAACACACAGTACGTGTCATTAGAGTGTACTTTTTTTTTTTTTTTTTTTTTTTTGCGGTACGCGGGCCTCTCACTGTTGTGGCCTCTCCCCTTACGGAGCACACGCTCCGGACACGCAGCCTCAGCGGCCATGGTTCAAGGGCCCAGCCGCTCCACGGCATGTGGGATCTTCCCAGACCGGGGCACAAACCCATATCCCCTGCGTCAGCAGGCGGACTCTCAACCACTGCGCCACCAGGGAAGCCCTACAGTGTACTTCTGATAGTTTCACTGGTGAATTCACCAAGGGCTAGCTTATACTAATAGATATTTCTTCCTTTTCATAGAGAAGGCCAGATAACCATGTCAGCTGCAGCCATGGATGCAGGTAATGTGGCCACCCTTTCGGGGTCCAAAGAAATGAGTTTGGAGGAACCAAAGAAGATGACCAGAGAGGACTGGAGAAAGAAGAAGGAGCTAGAAGAACAGCGAAAATTGGGTAATGCCCCTGCAGAAGTTGATGAAGAAGGAAAGTAAGTACTTTAATTTTTTTTGCAAGATCTGTTCAGAATTCAAATAAATGTCTACTTGGTTTACCAATTTCTCATCCTTTGCCTTGACAGGAAGCCATCTTTATCATTTACATCATTTTTGTTTTTATTTATTTTATTAAACTCATATGTATAAGGTTTAGTAATCATAATAATGAAGGACTTGTAATGAATAGCTGAAGTCCTTTTCGGTTTTCCCACTCCCTGTCCTACTCTACACAAGTGACTATAGTTGACCCTTGAACAACACAGGTTTGAAATGTGTGGGTCCACTTATACTCAGATTTTTTTCAATAACTACGTGCAGTACTACACAATCTGCCATGGGTTGAATCCTTGGATTCCAAACCATGGATACAGAGGCCCGACTGTGCAGCTTGAGCATCCGCAGGTTTTGGTATCGGAGGCAGGTCCTGAACCAGTCCCTCTCAGATACTGAGGGATGACTGTACTTGTCAGTCTATTTTGAGTTTTTCTGGTTGATACCTCCACATCTCCAAATAACATACCTATACCATTATTATAATCAACTCTAGACATTATTAGTTCTTGCTCTGATACAAGATTAATCTCACTAACATAGGTCCCTATATTCCTTCATCTCTCCTCCCGCTTTAGTTATATCACTATTTTTAGTTTCTTTGTTGGAAATTTTTTCACTCTAATATAAATTATTTTCTTTATTTTTAATTGTTTTTTTATTATAGAGATAACAAGCATATTCTGCCTTTCTCCTCCCAGTACAGTATCTCTATTCTTAGATTCTGCATAGGCTACCTTTGTAATTGTAATATCAATTATTTTTCAACATTCTGTTAAAAAAATTTTATTTTATTACAGAGACATCAATCCTCATATTCCTCAGTATATTTCTTCAGTGCCATGGTATATTGATCCATCAAAAAGGCCTACTTTAAAGCACCAGAGACCACAGCCAGAGAAACAAAAGCAGTATAGCTCATCTGGAGACTGGTACAAGAGGGGTGTAAAAGAGGTATGTATGCAACTTGTATATATGCATGTGAAAATGGAGATTTTATTTTAAGAACTTAATATAAGAACCTTTAAAGCAATACTATATAAAATAGAAACAGATTATATGACCTTTTATGTGGTATTAAAATTCACAGTACATACTACTTTAGTGTCTATATTTTATAAATTTGATATTGCTGAAATCTTTAAACTTTCTCATTTATAAAAGTGCAGGGTAAGCTGTGACAAAGTGAGAGAGTGGCATGGACATATATACACTACCAAACATAAAATAGATAGCTAGTGGGAAGCAGCCGCATAGCACAGGGAGATCAGCTCTGTGCTTTGTGACCGCCTGGAGGGGTGGGATAGGGAGGGTGGGAGGGAGGGAGATGCAAGAGGGAAGAGATATGGGAACATATGTATATGTATACTGATTCACTTTGTTATAAAGCAGAAACTAACACACCATTGTAAAGCAATTATACTCCAATAAAGATGTAAAAAAAAAAAAAAAGTGGAGATTCTAACTGGTTTTCCTCTTAATGAATAAATCATTTCACTAGACAATATAGGAACGAAAGCCAAAGTTATTTTTAACTTACTCAGATAAATAAAAATTTTCCTTGTTTTTCTTTACATCCATTTATAGAATTCCATAACTACTAAGTACCGTAAAGGAGCATGTGAAAACTGTGGAGCCATGACACACAAAAAGAAAGACTGCTTTGAGGTGAGTTCACCTTTGAGAATTTTGGAAACTGTTGTCAGAGAGTCTCTTTATTCCTGTCAGAGAGCTTCATTCTGTTTTTTAATTACCTATATTTAGGTACAAGTTAAATAAAAATTAATTTGAATGAAATTAGTTTAGCATCATCAGAAGTTTTGCTGGAAGACTAAATGATAATTGAATAAACTATAAAGTCCCATGGTATGTTCACATCCACTCTGTAAAGATTATATGAAGTTTTCCTCTGGGCTATAGATACTTAGGAAAAGATTTAATCTTATTGTGTTTTCCAGAGACCTAGGCGAGTTGGAGCAAAATTTACAGGTACTAATATAGCTCCAGATGAACACGTCCAGCCTCAGCTGATGTTTGACTATGATGGGAAGAGGGATCGGTGGAACGGCTACAATCCAGAAGAACACATGAAAATTGTAGAAGAGTATGCGAAAGTTGATCTGGTGAGCACAGTTCACTGCTTTCCTGCTATCCTTAAAGAATGTACATTTTGCTGTATCTCTAATTTAGCAACTCTATTTTTTGAGTCTTCAAGCAGTATAAAAATGATGGCATTTTTATTATTGTAGTAGTAGTAAGCCTAATTGAATAGTGAAATAAACAGTGTGCTAGCCCTATTTGGCAGCAATTTCTTTTTATTTCATTCTTATATTGTCCTTTACTCCATGACTTAGGTTGTAAAAAGTACTGGAAGCATTAGAACAGATTAGTGTCCAAAGCTTTTTCCTTTCTTTTAGAAACTCTTGGCCCCCAGACTATATCTTGCCTATGGGCCTGTTTTATACTTGTCTCACATAGCATTTCAGGGTGGGGGAAGGGGAAGAGGATAAGTCATTTCAGAAAATTGAATTTTATTTTAATTTAACCTAAATTTTTTCTGTTATGATTTCACCTACTCACTCTCATTTTTCAAACACCACAGGCACATTGCTTTTTTTGTTTTTGTTTTTAAGTAAACATTTAAAATCATGGGATTTCACATAAAAATCTGAATTTTATATTTCTTGAACAGTGAAATATGCAGTAATCCTGGGCCAGCCTGGAGAGGTCAGTCATCTCGAGTCAGGTGGCACCTTGTCAGCAGGGATTGTTCTCTGCAGTTTACCCCTGGTGGTGTCTAACTTGGTTTACATTAATGCCTGGTTCAAACAGGAGTTTGTAACTCCTGTTTAAATATGGCTGATTGAATCCAACTCATTTTCATTTTTTGTTTTTTGGGGGGGTTTTTTGTTTTCGGGTTTTTTTAACTTAATTTTTTTATACAGCAGGTTCTTATTAGTTATCTATTTTATACATATTAGTGTATATATGTCAATCCCAATCTCCCAATTCATCCTGTTTTTTTGTTTTTTAATTTAGTTTTTTTTATTGAATGAAAGAGTCATTAAATTCTACAGTGCCTTACAATTTTCAGAAGTTTCACACACATGATTTCATATAATCCTATAATAACCCCCCTTTTTAAAATTTCCTACCCTTCTATTACCCCTCCCCCCTTTCCTCTATTCATTGCTAACCACTAGTTAGTTCTCTATGAGTGTGCTTCTTTCTTGTTTTATTCAGCAGTTGTATTTTTTTAGATTCCACATACAAGTAATATACAGTATTTGTCTTTCTCTTTCTGACCTATTTCACTTAACATAATGCCATCCAAGTCCATCCATGTTGCTGCAAATGACAAAATTTCATTCTTTATGCCTAAATATTCCATTGTATATATATTCCACACATCTTCTTTATCCATTCATGTTTTTTTTTATTAATTTTTATTGGAGTATAGTTGCTTTACAATGCTGTATTCGTTTCTGAGGTACAGCAGAGTGAATCAGTTATACATATACACGTATCTACTCCTTTTTAGATTTCCTTCCCATTTAAGTCACCACAGAGCATTCAGTAGAGTTGGGGGGGGTTTTGTTCGTTTAGTTTTTGGCCACACTGCATGGCTTTTGGGATCTTAGTTCCCAGACCAGGGATCAAACCCAGCCCCTTGGCAGTGAGAGTGCAAAATCCTAACCACTGGACCACTAGGGAATTCGTTGTAACTCCTGCTCTTTAGGAGCCAGAGGTCTAGAGCTACAAAACATGACCTTGTCCAGTGACCTTTACTGAAAACAATAAACGTACGCATTTTACACATATAAAAATTAAATGTTCATTTGACTAAGTAAATTTCAAATGTTTCTTTTTTCTTAGGCAAAACGAACGTTGAAAGCCCAAAAACTCCAAGAAGAATTAGCCTCAGGAAAATTAGTGGAACAGGCTGTAAGTAATAAAAATGATCATTAAAAAAAAATTCAAACTCCTAGTAACCAAAAAATGAAGATTGAAACAAAAAATTCATTTTATATCTCTCAAGTTAGAAAAGATTTTAGGGAGAGAGAAGTGCTATTGAGGAGAAAGAGTAAAACTGACTTATAGGGTTCATGCGACTATAAATTGATGCAATCATTTTGGAGAGAATATTGCCATAAAACATTTATATACCTTTTCTGGAATTAAATGAGTAAATCCATCCATCCTAAATTTTTTCTAGTGTTCAGAAAAGTCATTATGCACAAAGATGTTCACTGCAGCACTTTTTACAACAGCAAGAAATTGAAATAGTTTAATAGGGAATTAGTGAAGTGAGCTATCCTTCCTCTGCATGATAGAATGTAAAATGACTTTTGTCAAAACTTTGTAACAACACTGGCTAACACTTATATTTTAATGACACATGTAAAATATTACAATATTACCACACAGGGAAGACGACCAGAACACCAGTTCTCATTTAATATAGAATTAGTGAATTTTTCTTTTTATTTCTTTATTTTAGTATTTCCCACATTCTCCATAATGAACATGTAATAATTTTATAGCTAGGCAAAAAATTTTCAAACTAACAAAAAAGATGTATTGCAGACAGGTTTTTTCCTTTTTTTTCTTCCAGTCAGTCAACTTAATAGAGTATATTATACTTATTAGAGTTGTGAAAATTTCATTTAACAAGTTAATGGCATAAGTAAATAATAAACATTTTCTAGTTGTTGAGTTTAAACTTCTAAAAGGGACCCTTAGCAAGTATAAGTACAAAGAAAACACAACTAGGTAAGTTAATCACCAAGTCTGAGCAGTCACAGAAGCTACCTATCAGGCAGGTTCAAAGCACAAGTTAACAGACAGATAATGTTAAAACCCAGCTCTGCCCCTGGCTAGCTAGGTGGTCCTAGAAAAATTAATTTGCGTCTCTGAGCCTCAGTTGATCATCTCTAAAGCAGAGATAACAACACCTACCCCCACCAGGAGGTTTAGCATACATATCACAGAGTAAACACTTGGTAATTTGTAGCTGTTGTTAATCATTACCAACTCTGGAAAAAAGAAGAGGGCCTTTTTCTGTTTTTCTAACATATTCTTTGTTGTTGTTTATTGTAAACATATTATAATTTATTTTCCCAGTAAGCATACTTACTGGGAAAGTAAGTATGAATTTTGCCCATTTGGATATGAAGATTAACTGCATATAGCAGAGCTATGTGTACTATAGAGATTTAGCTGTCTGTGTAGCAATATAAATGTCCTTTGTTGAACTGGCAACTTGTAAGAACTCCAAAATATATATATATATTTAAAATTCCCAATTTTGAAGGCAACAAATATTCAGAAAAAGTACACAGAAAATTATAAATAAGAAAAATATCCCCTATGTTAACTGTTAACATTTTCAAGTAGGCCTTTCAGTGTCCCAGTACACCCCCCACATACATCCATGGATGTGTGTGATTATCATACAACATGTTTTTTAAATGGATTCATCTTTACATACTCACTTATCACCTACTCTTTCAATTTAACAATATACAGTGCAGTGAGGACTTGTTCTCCGTATCATTAAATGTAGACCTGTAACATTTATTTGTATATAAATTCACATGGTTCAGTAATCAAAATAATTTAAGAAGATAGATGTGCCTCCATCCACCCTATCTCTAAACCTCACCCCCCATAACCATTTTTTTTTTTTTTGTGGTATGCGGGCCTCTCACTGTCGTGGCCTCTCCCGTTGCGGAGCACAGGCTCCAGACGTGCAGGCTCAGCAGCCATAGCCCACGGGCCCAGCCGCTCTGCAGCATGTGGGATCCTCCCGGACCGGGGCACGAACCTGTGTCCCCTGCATCGGCAGGCGGACTCTCAACCACTGTGCCACCAGGGAAGCACCCCCCATAACCATTTTTATTTTTCTTACAGATCCTTTCAGAGTTTGTTGTGTAAATACAAACAAATACAAATATGTAATCTTATTCCCATCCTTCCCTCTTTTTTTTCCCCCCAAAAAAATGGTAGCAAAGTATATGTGTTTTTCCACACCTTGGACAGAATGACTTTAATGGTTGTTCAGTGTTTATTGAGTGCAATATTTTATATAACCAATCATCTCTTGTTGATCTGTTTTTTTCCTAATTATTTGTACAATACCCAACACTAGATTCTTATAAGGCTTTATATAATAGACATTTTTTCTTTATGATAAATTCCTAAAAGTGTAATTATTGATGCACTGAATATGTATATGTAAAATTTGATGACTTTAAAAAAAAAAATTTTGATGACTTATCACTTAGCTAGCATTCAGAAAGCCTGTACAAATTTTTGCTTCCACCAATATACCATATATATATATATTTTTTTTTATACACACGTTTCCACATCCCCCCACTAATGGTATAAGGTATTGTTTTAAACGTGTGAAGCCTTTTTAAAAGGACATGATGAAGTACTGAGCACTTTGCTCTCAGCATTTTGTGGAGATAGAGAATATCGTGACCAACTGCTAATGAAGAAAGAGTGTCTTTGAGGCAAGGATTTTGCACGCTTCTTAAATCACAGCGTGTTGTCACCTGAGTAGATTTCTTCAATGCCTAAATTTTACAAAGGCTGTTTTGGCTCTAAAGATACTTATTACATGATCCTGGTAACTTTTCTTTTTGGCCTTAATAGAAAAACAGTGAAGTTTAATGAAAATGTTATGTCTGAAGATTGAATACATATGAAATGAATATTTTTTAGGTATACTGATCAACTTAATCTTTCTATTACATTTGTGTGATTATAGTCCTATCATCAATGAAAATTTTGGATTTGTAGACAACCTAATAAAATTATTCACAATGACATACTTGTATTCAAAACTTATGTGCTCGCTACAAGTGAGAAATATAAGAATTTGTTCAGTTAAATTTGTTATATTATTTTAACTATGTTTTTAAAGTGTTAAATAATCAATTGATTCAGTGGAATACAATTACAGATTCGTTTCCTTCTTTCGTGACACAGAATTCTCCAAAACACCAGTGGGGAGAAGAGGAACCAAATTCTCAGACGGTAGTAAATATATGCCCTATCTGGATATACATGAAATTTTTAAAGTTCTGATGGCTAATATTAATAGTAATATATAATTCATAATAATAATAGGTTTAAAGAACACAGTGAGTAAGGGTTTGGTTAAAGGGAAAACAAGAACTAGATGCTGCTCTTTTTTTCTTAAAAATTTTTTTCCCTCTCTCTTCCTCTTTCAGGAAAAAGATCATAACAGTGAAGATGAGGATGAAGATAAATATGCAGATGACATTGACATGCCTGGACAGAATTTTGACTCTAAGAGACGAATTACTGTCCGGAATCTCAGGATTCGAGAAGATATTGCAAAAGTAAGCCTTGCCAACTCAACATACATATTCAAAAAATATTTGTCTTCCCAGCCTAAATTTTGTCTACTAATATGGTACCTCGGTAGTATATGGGTAATATAGTCAGTCATTCCAAGGTTAGGTGTCATTCCGGTTTTCTTTCTCTTCACCTGTACCCCAGACATGCACACACACATTTAGTTGGCTCCTCCTACTAGTCTGCTGAAATCTTCTTTGATGAAAGTAAACATTAACACAGTCTTAAAATATTTTTTTCCTTCTAGTATTTGCGGAATTTAGATCCAAATTCTGCTTACTATGATCCCAAAACCAGAGCGATGAGAGAGAATCCCTATGCCAATGCAGGAAAGAATCCAGATGAGTAAGTACCAAGTTCAATGTAAAGATTTCAAGAGGGCGGCTGGGCCCGTGAGCTATGGCCACTGAGCCTGTGCGCCTGGAGCCTGTGCTCCGCAATGGGAGAGGCCACAACAGTGAGAGGCCCACGTACCGCAAAAAAAAAAAAAAAAAAATTTCAAGGTAGGGGAGGGGAGCTTTTATTCATAAACCACAATCTGAATTAAAATGAGCATCACCTATGGTCAGGTCAGAGAAGAATTTCTTTAAAGAAATCAATCTCTGAAACAGTTTTTTTTAATTTGTGTTTACAGAGTGAGCTACGCGGGGGATAACTTTGTTAGATACACAGGTGATACCATTTCAATGGCTCAGACACAATGTAAGTGTTTTCTCTATGTCAAGGTATTTTGTATCAGCTCATAAGAAATTTAGGGGCATTTTTTAAAGCTTGTTTCCAAGAAGCATGAAAACAATGTAGGTGACAGCTCATTACGATGTTTTTAATTACCCTAGTGTTTGCTTGGGAAGCCTATGACAAGGGGTCTGAAGTGCATCTGCAAGCTGATCCTACAAAACTAGAGCTGTTGTATAAGTCCTTCAAAGTCAAGAAAGAAGACTTCAAAGAACAGCAGAAAGAAAGCATCCTGGAAAAGGTAATTTTGACCAAACTGCTAAAGGAAGACATTTCTTAAATAGAAATTATCAGTTAATAAACATCTGATTTACATTTGGAATACAATATACAGTCCATTTTAATCCATTAGGATTAGTCCTGTCCTTCCACTGATGCAATCAATTGGTATACAGTATCAGTGAAACTATATCAGTGAGCTTTTGCAGCAAAACAAATCACCTCAAAATGTAATAGTTTAAAAAAAAAATAGTTTAAATAAACGTTTCTTATTTCTCACCATTTTGTATGCCAGCTGGGTCTCCTGGTCTGAGTCTGACTATCTGAAGTTGGATGATCTAGAATGGCCTCACTTTGGTTTCTAGCAGTTAGCAGCCCTCATCTGTCCTGAGAAGGCCCACCTGGAACAGCTCATCTCTGCCCCACATGGGTTCTTATCCTCTGATAGGCTAGCCCAGCTTCTTTACATGGCATTCTCAGGATACCAGAAACTAGCAACAAAGTGTGCCCCAGTGCACAAGTGTTTTTCAGGTCTTTGCTTACATCATATTTGCCAGTGTTCCATAGGCCAGAACAAGTAGCCTGGCCAGGCCCAGATTCAAGGGAAGGGGCAGCAAAGTCATGTGGCAAATGGGCATGCACAGAGGATAAGGGGAATTTTATGAGCATTTTGTAATTTACCACACTCAACAGATGAGTAGCAATTGAGACATCTTTTATTTGCCTGTGAAAATTTGGTGACATTTTTTTCACTGTGTTTTGTATAACAAAGCCCATGAAGAATAGTCCTCTAATCTTCCTGATTGGAAATAAACCCTTCAGTAGAGATTTGAATGCAAATCTTTGTAAAATATATTTAATAATGTTCAATGTCCTTTTAGTACGGTGGCCAAGAACACTTGGATGCCCCTCCAGCTGAACTGCTTTTAGCTCAGACCGAAGACTACGTGGAGTACTCAAGACATGGGACAGTCATCAAAGGACAGGAGCGGGCTGTTGCCTCCTCCAAGTATGAGGAGGATGTGAAGATCCACAATCATACTGTATGTGTTCAACCAGAATTATTTTTGTATCCTTGTTAGCATTTTGCTCTGGATTGTATTTTTCATTAGTAAGTCGTTGTGTTTCATTTTGTTTTTTTGCATTTTAACTTTGTCTTATTTTTTAATACAATTTTTAAAGGTTATACAGCATTTACAGTTATTACAAAATATTGGCTGTATTCCCCACATAGTACAATACATCCTTGTAGCCTGTCTTACACCCAGTAGTTTATACCTTCCACTCCCCGACCCCTATATACTGCTTCTCCCCTCCTCCCCACTGGTAACCACTAGTTTGTTCTCTATATCTGTGAGTCTGCTTCTTTTTTTGTTATATTCACTAGTCGTATTTTTTAGATTCCACATGTCAGTGATATCATACAGTATTTGTCTTTCTCTGTCTGACTTATTGCACTTAGCATAATGCCCTTCGAGTCCGTCCATGTTGCTGCAGATGGTAAAATTTTGTTCTTTTTTATGGCTGAGTAGTTTGCCATTGTATATATGTACACCACATCTTTATTCATTCATCTGTTGATGGGCATTTAGGTTGCTTCCATATCTTGGCAATTGTAAATAATGCTACTGTGAACATTGGGGTGCATGTATCTTTTCGAATTAGTTTTTTGTGTTTATCAGATATATACCCAGGAGTGGAACTGCTGGGTCATATGGTAGTTTTATTTTTAGTTTTTTTGAGAAAGCTCCATACTGTTTGCCACAGTGGCTGCACCAATTGCTGTTTTATGAAATTTTCCCAAAATGTGACAGAATACTATTATTTTTACTCATATACCCACCATCTAGATTCAAATTTTTTTTTACAGATCGCCATATACGCTTTGCCTAGAAGAGTGTGTGTGTGTGTGTGTGTGTGTGTGAGAGAGAGAGTGTGTGTAAGTAACTATATTTTTATGACTGAAACATTTGGAAATTACAGATATCATGACATTTCACCCATAACACTGTATCATGTACCCTAAAATTAAGGATGTTCTCCTATATAACTACATTACCATTATCACACTTCAGAAAATTGACATTAATGCCTTAATATCACCTAATCTCTAGTCCTTTATCACATTTTCCAAAATATACCCCAAAATGCCTTTAAATAACTGTTTGGGTTTTTTTGGTTGGAGTGGGGATAACTGTTTTGTGCGTGAGTGTGAGACACAGATTCCAGTCACAGCTTACGTTTATTTTGTTATTTGGTTATTATCTCTCTTTTTTCTAGCATGTATCTCCCCTTTGTCACGACAGTGACTCTAACAGATCATGCCAGTTATCTTGTAAACTGTCTCATATCCTGTATTTGACTGGTTCCTAGTGATATATAACTTATTCCTGTATTCCCTGTATTTCCTATAAACAGGAATTCAGATCTAAAGGCTTGATTAAAGTTAACAGGAACACTTCATAGGTGATACAGTGTATGTCATATTGCATCGCATGATAAAGCATATAATTTGCTGTACTTTAAGTACCCAAACTACACTTGTCTCTCTAAGTAAGAGTCAAAAACCTAGCTACCTAATAGGAGCTAGGCCAGTAATCATAGATGAGTGAAATGAGCCAGGCAAATTTTATAAACTAGAGAACACAAGCCCTGTCTAATAGGGGCATCCACTGGTCAGCAACAGCCAGTTATTGACAAGTGGGAATGTGAGCCCAGAATTTCCCAGTCCTCAATTTTTCAAGAGAAGTCAGATAGCCTAAATTTTTTAATTTTGGGGGGGCATAGAATGTAAGACCGTTGTAACCACACCTTCTCCCTGTTAGTTAGCCCTAGCATCCCAATAATTTTCCTCCTTTTATCACCAGTATATGAGAATAACCAACAAGGACCTACTGTATAGCACAGGGGACTATACTCAATATTCTGTAATAACCTATAAGAGGAAAGAATCTGAAAATGAATATATTTATAACTGAATCACTGTGCTGTACACCTAAAACTAACACGACATGGTAAATCAACTATACTTCAATTTTTAAAAACAAATTAATTAATGATAGAATTTTTTTAAAAAAAGAAAGAAAAACAGTATATGAGAGACCCTGGTTTCAGGTTCATTTTTAAATAACCTCTCTGTGTCTCTCTGCAGCATATCTGGGGCTCTTATTGGAAAGAAGGCCGTTGGGGATACAAATGCTGTCACTCTTTTTTCAAGTATTCCTATTGTACTGGCGAAGCTGGGAAGGAGACTGCTGTAAGTAATTGCCCTCTAGTGCTTAAAAGTGAACAATAGCCAAAGTTCTTAAGTCAAAATTTATATGAAACATATATTTTTATGTTTCAAATTTTAACTTTTTCTTAGATGACTGGTAACTATGACTCTCAAGTTAGATTACATATATTTTCCCACAGAATTCAGAGGAGTGTATTATAAATGATACAACTGGAGAAGAATCTGTGAAAAAACCTCAGACCCTCATGGAGGTAAGTCCATGATCAGTTGTCCTGAATTTTTAAGTCTTGGAGGGAGGACTTTAAAACTTGTGCTAGAACTTTGTTTTGGCAGTAACAACACTATATTTGCATCCTCGCAATCAGATGCATCAGGAAAAACTAAAAGAGGAGAAAAAGAAGAAAAAGAAGAAGAGGAAGCATCGAAAGAGCAGTTCAGAGAGTGATGACGAAGAAAAGAAACATGAAAAATTGAAAAAGGTACTTTGTGAAGGCTAAATAAACAGTAAAAGTGACCACAGCATTCTTTATTTGTAGCGACCTTAGGAAATTCTCTAGTCCTATTTACAAGCTCATTTTAAAAATGAGCAAATGAGCCCCTAGTCTGGGTGATTTGCTCAGGTCATCTATCAGGTGTAGAATACAAATAGAGATTTTGTGTGTCTCGGTATTGCCTGCTTCTTGAACTATTTGTTGAATATCACTAATGCACAGAAGAAAAATGCTTGGTATAGTTGTTATTTTAGAGTTATGACATGTTCGCCAGAGAGACTTGCCATCTGGCTCTATAATTTGTAAGTTTCAGCAAGTCTTGGGAAAAGTCAGAATTGCAGTCTCCACCAAAAAGCATCAGTTGCCGGCTTCTGTCAGTAAAATAAACCTCATTCAATTTTCGTTGTTAAATAAAATTTCTTTGAAATTTCATTGAAAATGTCATAGAATGTATTGTGCTCTATGAAAATGTACGAGCCAAATAGTGATTAGTTGTAGCTTGACAGCGAAAGGGCTGACTCGCAAGCTCTTCCAGGCAATCTAGGTTTTTTGTTGTTTTTGGTTTTTTTGCGGTACGCGGGCCTCTCACCATTGTGGCGTCTCCCGTTGCGGAGCACAGGCTCCAGACGCGCAGGCTCAGCGGCCATGGCGCACGGGCCCAGCCACTCCGCGGCATGTGGGATCTTCCTGGACCAGGGCACGAACCCGTGTCCCCTGCATCGGCAGGCGGACTCTCAACCACTGTGCCACCAGGGAAGCCCACAATCTAGGTTTTTGATGTAGTAGTTCATACTCAGTGGGGTCTTCTGGTACTCTACCACTTTTGCACAAAAGAGATCTGATGTAGAGCCACGGTACTCATTTCTTTCTTCTCACTATAGGCACTGAATGCAGAGGAGGCCCGTCTTCTTCATGTCAAGGAGATCATGCAGATTGATGAGAGGAAGCGGCCTTACAGTAGCATATATGAAACTCGGGAACCCACTGAAGAGGAAATGGAGGCCTACAGAATGAAGCGTCAGAGGCCAGATGACCCCATGGCCTCCTTCCTCGGACAGTAGTAACTGGTCGCAGATGGTCACCGAAGATAGACTCTGCTGATACATTCTTTTAGATTCTTGCTGATGATTATCAATGGAAAAATCTGTATCTACTCTCCTTGCTGCCTGACTTTAAAGCATCCAGAAGACTTATAGTAAATTCATTCCTTTCCATACTGAAGAAACAGAGAAGAAAAAAAAAGCGGTATATTAAGTGCAGATTAAGATTTTATTTCCAATTTTATATTAATGATGTGGAAAAAGGTCTTGGCTCTCCACCTATCACAAATATCTTAACATTTATTTATTAAGTTTCAAACTTCATTTCCTCAATTTTTATGGCCCTTTATCTAGTGTTAGCACTCATTTTGAAGGCAGTTAGTTACTCTTTCTCAAAACAAGGGCTTCAGTTTTTTTAAATTAGTAGTAACTATAACACTAGTTATTTGATAATCATTTCTTTTTGCCTTCTCGGATTTTTCTGATCTGAAGCTAATATCCTATCTTGAGCTCTGGGTTACTGAAAGGACTGTAGAACGTGTGAAAACTTTATCCCTGATGTCAGTCTGTGTAGTAATAATCCTGTTTTCCACTTGGTTATAAAATTTTGATTTTCAGAACATTTCCTTGTATCTTATACTCAGAACTAAATGCGTTAGGCTTTACATGGAAAAAAAACTATTTTGTCACCCTTGAGTCAGTGTTAGTACTAGGTCTTTTACCATTCTAGACATGAGTGTTTAGACACAGAAATCCTTTTCTTTAGCATAGAGGATATGGTCTGGGATACTAATTGCTGTTTTAATTGTGATTGCCTTTATATAACAATCATGAATATTAGATTTTTAAAAGATTATAGAATAACTCTTGTACCTAATCTTCATAGCCAGCAGGTGTCTTTTTGTAAAATTTGCAAAAAGCAAAACCTGAAGTTGAAGGTTTCTTCAAAGAATTACAAGTATAGCTTGTAGGGCTATTAGTAACTGAGATTGCTGCAATTTTTAGCCTTCTTCTAAGAACACTGTGAAGATAGTACTGACAGTGAGAGTGGGATCAGTGAAAACAGCCTGTTTAAAACCCCTGACACAAGGACATTGACTTTTAACAGCTCACTGGCTTTTCTAAACTACCAAAACCCACTAGAATATTGCATTAAGTTAGCATCTCAGAAATAGTGCTGGTGCGAGAGTAACTGAATCAGATTGTCAAATTCTGTGGATATACATGGTATCTAGATTCAGACCAGTATGAAATTAAAACAGCAATGCAAATACATCGAATTCTTACCTACTTTAAGAGTGTCAAAAATTTACATTTTCATATTCCTACCTTAACATAGACTTGTTCAACATAGTCTGATATTAGTGTCTATTTTGTATTTTATTTATCTTTTGTTGATAAAGATGTATAACTGAGAATACTTGACTGTGAGTGGTTTGCAGCATTATTTCAAATATTTGGGGACTTTGCTGGTGGTCCAGTGGGTAAGACTCCACGCTCCCAGTGCAGGGGGCCCAGGTTCGATCTCTGGTCCGGGAATCAGATCCCACGTGCATGCCGCAACTAAGAGTCCACGTGCCACAACTAAAGATCCCGCATGCTGCAACCAAGACCTGGCACAGCCTCAATAAATAAATAATATTTAACAAAAAAAAAAAAACAAATACCTGGCAGACAAGTGATCTATAGGACTGGCAAGAAGCCTGGGTTAGCTTCTGTGTGTTTGAATTAGAAAATTTCAGGAGGGACTTCCCTGGTGGTCCAGTGGGTAAGACTCCACGCTCCCAATGCAGGGGGTCTGGGTTCGATCCCTGGTCGGGGAACTAGATCCCACATGCATGTTGCAACTAAGAGTGCACGTGCTGCAACTAAAAAAAAGATCATGCAACTGAAGATCCCACGTGCCACAACTAAGACCCAGCACAGCCTAAATAAATATTTTTTTAAACAATTTCAGGACTCTAAAAAATGTGTCACCTAACATTTCTGTTAGGGCTTCTGTTCCCTCTTCTTGAAACCTAATTTACTCTGATTTTAGGAAGAATTCTATAATATATGAAATCATGTCTTATTTCTGTTTCATTTTGGATAAAAGGTAAATCTAGGACATTCCTCAAGATAATGAACTTTGATTTTATTATCTCAATTATAGCTGCCTTTTGAGTGCTGGAACTATGTAATGTTTTCACATGTTATCTCCTCAAAAGAATTTCATGGGGTGAGTAATGGATGATATCCATATTTCACAGTAAGCATAAGGACTTAAATGAGTCCAGGTGGTTTGCTAAGTCCTAACAGTAAAAAGTGTTGGGGCCAGAACATAAACCCAAGTCTCTGACTCTAAAGCCTACTCCTTTCTCTAGCATTTAAGGCCCAGGTTTCTGGGCCAAGCTGGTCTTTTGCAATTTCTTTCACTGACAGAAACTTTAAGCAGGCTCTCAATCTTTTTATCAGGTTCACTCTCAATACCTGAAAATAAAGTATCTGTCCCACATTCTTTGACACTTCCCCCTCCCCCAGCCTTGTGGGATGCTTCTCCCAAGACTAACTATACAAAAATGAGTAAAATGTGATTTCATTAAATACCCTCAAAATAGGAAAGAGGGCTATATTTAGATTTGTTTCTTTCAACTTTTTCTCATTTCTACTTTAGGGTTTTTCTCAGCAATCTCTCTAATATGGGTTTATTTATCTAGGAGTCTGTTGTTAAAAAGAATTTTAAATAAAATTTAAAATCGTTTCTCAAAGGTGAATGATGATGATTAGCAAATTCATCCACATGCTCTAATTAATGGGAAGTGGGGGGAGGGCAACGTGCATGGGCGAGAGGACACAAGCTCAGCCTCCACCATTAGTATGTTACTGGAGTGTACAGCTTGTCCCATTTGCCTGAATGTTTAATTTGTAAGTAGAATGCGCTCCCTTCTCTTTTTCCTCATTGATTCCACATAGAAAATGGTTAATTATCGAAGCTTTACAACCGCCAAGCTCAAAGCCTGACTTAATATAAAATTTTATCTGCAGTGCTTTAGAAAGTAGAACTATGTGGGCTTCACAGGGCCTTCCATTCCCGAGATTCTACGATTCATCCTCTCTGGCAGACACAATAAGCAAAAAATCCCCAGCTCCAAGTCCCATCTGAAAAGAAAACCAGCGCGCGTGCTCCTTACTCAGGGCGGCGGGGCCCTCAGCCGCTTGCCAGTGCGCCTGCGTGCCGGGATCCGCCTCGCCCGGTCTGCGGGCGGGAAGCCCTCCCCGAGAACCCGGATGGGACCCGGCGCGGCTGGAGCGGGGGACGCCGCGGGCGCTGCTGTTTCACCGCGCCCTGCAAGGTCCTGCTCGGGAGTCGGACACGAGGAACCGCCACCTAGACTGGTTCCAGCGCCCGGAGGCTGGGCCCCAGCCTGAGCGGAGAGCGAACTGGAGCCTGAAACGGGCGCCTAAAAGAAGCCCGAGCATCCCTTGGGCCTGCTCCTCTGGCTAGGAGACGTCGGGTGGAGACCGAGCAGAGTCTTCTTCCCGCTCCTCCGGGCGTCCTTAGCTCGCCCGGGCCGCCTTCTAAACGCTCCGTCCTTATAATACACCAAGAGGTCCTACCAGTTACGAGCTGGTGTTGTTTACATGCATTCTCATAATTAAACTTCCCAACAGCCCTGTAAGGTAGGTACCATTGTCCTCCCCGGTTGAGGGACTGAAGCTTGGACAGGTCCCAGCCTAAGTGACCAAGGCAGGATCCCAGGCGTTTGCCTCTGGCGCATTTGCTCAGCTATTGCATTCCCGTCCCTTCTTTCCTGGCTTTTGCTCTTAACGATGTAAAATGTAATGATTCAATCCTCTGCCTCCCTGGACACCGACACCTACCATGGACAGGCATAGGCGGTGGCCAGGTACAAGTTGGATTGTGTTTGGTTTGGGGTTTTAGGTTTACAACTGCACTTTAGTGTTGTCACTGCTGAAATAGATGTTTTAGCCTTGCTCAGGTATTTCTGTTATGTTAATGTTCACTTGTAACTGACTTTTTTCTCTAAATTGTGATGCTTTTTCGTATCTACCCTTCATAAATTTGCAAAACATTTTACTCTGTTATATCTGGTCTTACATTCTGCCTCTTCAGATAGCTTTCAACAAACTCTCAAAAGAATCATTCTAAAAACTAATTATGCCTATCTTAATAAGTAAACCTTTTTGATTATTTTACTGTTTATTATGGAAATTTTCCAGCATATATAGAGTGAGAATGGTGTAATGATGTGTACCCATCATCCAGCTTTAGCAGTTACCCACTCAAGGTCAATCCTGTTCTGTTTCCACCCTATTGTGTGTGTGTGTGTGTGTATGTGTGTGTGTGTGTGTATGTGTGCTGATGTACTGTATTTCAAAGGAAATCCCAGACATCATTTCACTTGTAAATAACTAAGTCTGTATCTCTAACAAATGAAGACCTTTTTTTAACACAACCATACCATTATCACAGTTTCAGTTAACAATAATTCCTTAATGTGATGCTTTTTTAATGTTTACATATTTTAGGATATTGTGATTGCTAAATACCACAAAGGAGCAAGTGAAAATTGTGAGTTTCTAAAACACAAGAAAGCCTCCTGGGCAGTAAGTTCATCTTTGAGGGTCTTGAAAATTCTTGCTACCTATTCTCCCTTTTTGAGGGGGATGGAGAAGAATACTATAAATGAGTTTTTCTAAAAATTCTTTTCCAAATAGGTTAATCTTCAATCAGAATATACTTGAGCAGCATAGTCAGAGAGGGGAACAATGGACTCTAAACTCATCCTATAATGATTTCTAGTGAGAAATCATTTGAAGTAAAGCTTTTTCCTTCACTCCCTCTGTTCCCCAAAATATAAATAACAGAATACAGAAAGATAAGCATTTTTTATGCTTATGTCATCATTTTGTTATCAGTTAGGCGAGGTTCTAAACACAGTTGGCCCATAGTCTCATCACTTGATAAAGGAACGCTTAAGATCAACTCTAAACTTTCAACTGCCTTTACTGACTGGCAGACATCTTCCAATTTTAAACTGACTGATGACAACCATATGGCAGATCAACTTACTAGTTACACAGAAGTGCATTTTACAACTAGTCATTCTTGGCAGAGCCTCTAGAAAGCTAATGCCTTAATATTCTTGGCTTACTTAGCTGTGATTTTTTTTAATGGCCAAAGTGGGCATTTGGATTTAAATGTACTCCTGTTACATTATTTCAGCCATATTCTGTGGCACAGAACTCTGGAAATTTAGGGGATCACTTATTTACGTGGGAGATAGAAATGTTCTCTAAGGTATATTTGAGTCTACCTGTGGATTACACCTTTACTCATTGCTCAGGAGGGAGAAAGAAAAAAGCATGTCTTTTTAGGTCCCTCAACTTTCTTTCTTTTTTTTTAATTTAAATTTTTTTAATGTTTCATTTATGAGTTTTTTTTAGTTTTTATTGGAGTATAGTTGCTTTACAATGTTTTGTTTCTGCTGTACAACAAAGTGAATCAGTTATACATATACATATATCCACTCTTTTTTTAGATTTCCTTCCCATTTAGGTCACCACAGAGCACTGAGTAGAGTTCCCTATGCTATACAGTAGGTTCTCATTAGTTATCTGTTTTATACATAGTACTGTATATATGTCAATCCCAATCTCCCAATTCATCCCACCCTCCCTACCCCACTTGGTAACCATAAGTTTGTTTTCCACATCTGTGACTCTATTTCTGCTTTGTAGATAAGTTCATCTGTACCGTTTTTCTAGATTCCACATATAAGCAATATTATATGATATTTGTCTTTCTCTTTCTGACTTCACTCTGTATGACAGTCTCTAGGTCCATCCATGTCTCTGCAAATGGCACTATCTTGTTCCTTTTGATGGCTGAGTAATATTCCATTGTATATATGTACCACATCTTCTTTATCCATTCCTCTGTCGATGGATATTTAGGTTGCTTCCACATCCTGGCTATTGTAAATAGTGCTGCAATGAACATTGGGGTGCATGCATCCTTTCGAATTATGGTTTTCTCCAGATATATGCCTAGGAGTGGGATTGCTGGGTCATATGGTAGCTCTATTTTTAGTTTTTTTAAGGAACCTCCATACTGTTCTCCATAGTGGCTGTACCAATTTACATTCCCACCAACAGTGTAGAGGGTTCCCTTTTCTCCACACCCTCTCTAGCAGATTTGTAGATTTTTTGATGACAGCTATTCTGACCAGTGTGAGGTGAGTTATAGTTTTGATTTGCCTTCCTCTAATAATTAGTGATGTTGAGCATCTTTTCGTGTATTTTTTGGCCATCCATATGTCTTTTTTGGAGAAATGTTAGGTCCCTCAACTTTCCTAAGAAGTTGTCATCAACTCAGAAAACATAATTGCCTGTTAAAGCATTTAGTGTTTACTTAGCAACCTAGAATATCGGTAAGCTAGGAATTGGCCCGAGGATATGTTTCATTTCTCTAAATCTGTCTATGTACTAGGATGTGTATCAGAATCACCTGGACAACTTTATTTTAGATTCTTTTGTCCTACTTTTGGAGATGATGATTTATTAATTCTGAGGTGGTATAGGGACATGTATACTTTCAAAGGGGCTCCCAATGATTGTGATAGGCATCTCTTGTTAGAGATTACTGTTCTAGGTACTATTCATAAGACTTATCTAAAATACTTATTTAGAATACAGATTTGGGGCCCCTACTCCAGAGCTAGGGAATCAGAATATCTCAGGGTGGGGTCCAAGAATCTGCATTTTCACAAGAGACTTATATGATTCCTCCATTTACTAAACTAGAGAACCACTGCCTTCTACATCCTGTCGTACTGTAATTAAGGCTTTTCTTCTATGAGAGAGCTTTTTCTGAAGTTTCAGTAACAAGAATAGTTGTGTTTCTCCCGAGCAACTTGTTTTGCTTTTTTATATGGACAGTGTGAATCATGGACTGATAGTGTGTATCCTACTTCTGTGTCAAGGGTGGCTTGGTCAGACCTGTTTGAAATTCTCTGCTTAAGTTGGAGTCAAAGCCACTCAAGGATCAAATAGTTTTATAGACCTGTCTAATCCTTAACTATTAGAAAGAACTGGCCACCATGTCAAAATCTGCCCTTCCTTACAGTATTTAGTGAATTACTCCCTTCTCTCTTCACTAGTTCATAACTGGGGGTGTGCATACATCCTTGGCATAAGATGCAAAGAAGGGGGTGGTAGTGAGATGCCTTTTCTGGGGATACAAAATGTACCAGATTTGTTTGGAACGTACATCATTGAAAACAAATTAAGCCGTAACTGCAATTCATCAATAGAGAATTTATGGGTAATCACAATTTGCATAAGCCCTAATCTCTCGTACATAACTTGCTGGCAAGGTATTTATTCCAGGGCTTTAGCTGTGAGTTTGCTAGGTTTAAGTTGGGCTGTCATGCTGTCATGGCTTACTTTGAATTGACATGTTGCAGGATATTTCTTGACATGTACACAGATGACAGGATGGCATGTGATGTGGCTTTGTTTTAATTCAGTTAGCCACTGGTTTTTAATGTCTGGGTTATATTTTACTTCCAAAGCAAAAAATCTGCGACACCTCTGGAATACTACGTGAGAATTTTGGGGTGCCATGTCGAAGAAACGCAAATGGGACGATGACTATGTTCGTTACTGGTTCACCTGCACAACGGAGGTTGATGGAACTCAGCGCCCACAGTGTGTATTGTGTAACTCTGTATTTTCAAACGCTGACCTCCGACCATCAAAACTGTCTGACCATTTTAACAGACAGCATGGTGGTATAGGTGGGCACGATCTCAATAGCCTGAAACATGTGCCAGCACCATCTGATCAGAGTGAAACCCTGAAAGCATTTGGAGTTGCATCTCAGGAGGATACCTTACTACAGGCATCATATCAGTTTGCGTATTTATGTGCCAAGGAGAAGAATCCTCATACAATAGCTGAAAAATTAGTGAAACCTTGTGCCCTGGAAATAGCACAAATAGTTTTGGGACCAGATGCACAAAAGAAGCTTCAGCAGGTATCCTTATCAGATGATGTGATCCATTCTAGAATTGATGAAATGAGCCAGGATATCTTACAGCAAGTTCTAGAAGATATAAAAGCCAGTCCTCTTAAAGTGGGTATTCAGCTTGCTGAGACAACAGACATGGATGACTGCAGTCAGCTAATGGCATTTGTGCGATACATAAAGGAAAGAGAGATCGTAGAAGAATTCCTGTTCTGTGAACCATTGCAGTTAACAGTGAAGGGAAAAGCTGTGTTCAATCTGTTCAGAGACTTTTTTTTGAAGCATAAGATAGCACTCGATGTATGTGGCTCTGTTTGTACTGACGGTGCCTCTTCTATCCTAGGAGAAAATTCAGAATTTGTTTCCTGTATGAAAAAAGAGGTACCTCATATCGTGATCACACATTGTTTGTTGAACCCTCATGAACTTGTCACAAAGACACTGCCTACAAAACTGAGGGATGCTCTTTTTACTGTGGTGAGGGTAATAAATTTTATCAAAGGGCGAGCTCCAAATCATCGCCTGTTTCAGGCTTTTTTTGAAGAAATTGGAATAGAGTATAGTGTTCTCCTTTTCCATACTGAAATGAGGTGGCTTTCCCGAGGCCAAATACTTACTCATATTTTTGAAATGTATGAAGAAATAAATCAGTTTCTTCACCACCAAAGCAGCAATTTAGTTGATGGCTTTGAAAACAAAGAGTTTAAAATTCACCTAGCATACCTTGCAGATTTATTCAAACACCTAAATGAACTTAGTGCATCTATGCAAAGGACTGGAATGAACACAGTATCAGCTAGAGAGAAGTTGTCTGCTTTTGTCAGGAAGTTTCCATTTTGGCTAAAGCGAATTGAGAAAAGAAATTTTACCAACTTTCCTTTTCTTGAAGAAATCGTTGTTTCAGATAATGAAGCAATATGCATTGCAGCTGAAATAACAGTGCACCTGCAACAGTTGAGCAACTTCTTCCACGGATATTTCTCTGTTGGAGATCTTGACGAGGCAAGTAAATGGATACTGGATCCATTTCTTTTTAATTTGGACTTTGTTGACGATGGCTATTTAATGAAAAATGATCTTGCTGAATTACGAGCTAGTGGCCAAATCCTAATGGAATTTGAGACAATGAAGCTTGAGGATTTCTGGTGTGCTCAATTCACAGTGTTTCCAAGCCTAGCAAAGACAGCTCTAAAAATCCTTATACCGTTTGCAACTACATATCTTTGTGAGTTGGGATTTTCATCACTCTTGCATTTTAAAACAAAGTCCAGAAGCTACGTGAATATGAGTGATGACATCCGTGTGGCTATTTCAAAAAAAGTTCCTCGTTTCTCAGACATCATTGAACAAAAACTACAGCTACAGAAGTCACTGTAAGCTGATAGACTTTTTCAATGTATAATTTTTAATATATTCTTAATTCCAGTTATAAGTTATAATTCTGTCTCTTTTGTATTTATGATATACCAAATCCTTTAAAAGTTTAGCATTTTTAACTTTTAATTTTCACGTGAGATGTGAAAATATGTTTTGAGAATAAAAGCACAAGCAGCAGAAAAGATTAAGTGCTGCTGATACATAGGATTCTTCTAAGTATCTGTTTAACCTTTTGATGTGATACATAAAAAAAGACACTCAGGCACTACAATATCCAAGCTAAATGGTACAATAGGCTACGAATAGAGTCAAGAGAAAAAGACCTCCCAGAACATGCATCTCATGTTAAAAGTCAAAGGATGAAATGACAGACTGAGTCCTCCCATATCCTTGAGGGCTGTTTTGGGGAGGTTAATGAAATCAGAAGAGGATTATGAAATGTTACAGTGAGAGAAGGGATGGCCCTAGTTAATGTAAGATTTATTTTTAAATGTATTCTTTGGAGTTAGTCTCACAATGTCCATTCCTCTTAGTTCCTATGCTCTAAATTCCATGACATTAATAAACATCCTAATATCCTGTTAGTCACTCTTTGTCTTCTTTTACATTACATCCAGACTCCAAGTCATCAGGGCTGCTAAAGCGGAGATCCCAGAGCCCTATTTGAGAGATTCTAATTTAACTGGTCTGGACAAGATCAAGGATCTTCATTCTTAACCAGCTTTCCATATGGTTCCGATGGATACTTTGGTCCTCTCACCTCATCTTATTTTTCCTACACTTATTTTTCCTTTACCCCAGTTTCCTCACTTATTTTACACCTTATGCTGTATGCATTTTTCTAAGATAGTTCAAAACTTTTGAATGGATCAGAATATAAATACTAAAGAAATTGACATGAAGTCACTGTAGTAATTCAGGGCCACCAAAAAGCTCCCCATGGGAATCTAGGTTAATATACTTTCCTGGATGATAATTTGGCTAGATTTATTTTTAAATGTGAATAAACTAACATTTTTTTATTTCAAAATTCAATGTTTTATCCAAGTACAATATGCTCAAGGCTGGAGAAGAAATGAGCCCTATAATGAAAAGCCACAGTCCCCTTCCTACCCAGTTACCTTAACCATTTCTGCTTTAACATTTTATGGTCCCACCCATATATCTAAGTAATATGATACCAAATACATAGGCCAGTTTTGATTTATCAGATTTAGAAGTTATGTGTTGACTCCTCTAGATAATAGGTAAGGACTGAATTTATAAAACATCCATCTCCTCTCCTACTACTTCCAATTTTTTTGTTATGATAGTACTAATTTTCATTCCTCTTGATCCTTCATAGCCCTTTGATTGAGGATTTTTCCCTCTAGGAATTTATCACATGGAAAGAATCAGGGGTATCCACAAAGTTTATAAGGTGGGTAATCATAGCACTTTTGAAATTTTTTTTTTAAACTTGAAGGGGAATGAAGTCCAACTATCAAATTTAGATGCCACTTGAGTACACAAATTGAATTTTATATTTCCTACACAAAACTAAACTTTATCACTGTCCATCAAAATGCTTTATCAATAAATATAAATACATGCCTTCTTTTCTATAAAAATATAGTTAGAAAATGTAAGTCCTAATTTTTCCCAGTATAATCTGACATCAAGAGCAGTGGAGGAAATTTCCAAAGCTAATACAGGATTAAATCTGGAAGAGTATGTATAAAGTTTAATATGTATGCATATCTAAAGATAGGAAGGAAGTAGGAATGGGAGCAAGGGTATGAATGAAGCCTGGGACCTAACAATACAATAGCAAGATTAGGATGAAATGCCAAAAGCAAAAGACCCGAGATAGCCAGTCTTTTGTTAGGTCCACTACAGTTTTCTCTTAGACTGAATTCATTAGTTTCTGCTCTGAAACAAAAACCCAAAGGACACTTTAAAGGAAATGGCTAACCGAGTTTTTAATTCTTTTTCAAATTCTACAACAGTTCATTTTCCCCTGATCAAATGAATGAGACTGCTGTGTCTGATAAAATGAAGAGGAAACTTAGATTTCTTTTTTGAATTTAAAAAATCTCCCACAGTGGTACATATATTGGCATATATAAGTCCTATGTGTTCGTTCCTTTTTCTTCCAAGGAATACATAATTGTTTTTCTTATATTTTCATAATATGAGGTCGTCGATAAATTGCAAAAAGGAGTCAAGACAGTGTAAATAATAATCTTTATGACCAGCAGGTGTCACTCTCAGTGCATGACTGGTTGAAAGCAAACTTACTCTCATTACAGATTTTCCCAAATACCTGATTTTAAACATCTCTAGAAAAGGGATTAGTAGCTCAAATTAAAAATGCCCCACCTGAGCCTCTGGTGGTGACAACTCTCATGGAGCCAATAACTACCAGACTGCAAGAAATCATTGAGAAACAGTGGGAAAGAGAAGATAAAAAGGGCTTTTTGCCTAAAACTGACTTGACCACGTGGATTTTTGACATCTTGGCTGCTTTCCTAAGCCACCAAAAGCCACTTGAAGTGAATGGATAGGTCAGTGTTTTCAGACAATCCAATGGGAATCAAAACCAAACAGACTTATACTTTTAAAGGGTGAACTTTATGATATGTAAATTACATCTCAGGTTTTTTTTAATAGGGTCTGGATATTTATAGTTTAAACTATAGTTTATTTATACTATCGTCTTTAGCATTAAATTATACCAAAATATTGTAAGCTTGGCTTTAATATCTACCAAGCATTTAGAAAAATTTGAAGCTTTCGAAGGCTACCTTAATTTGAAGGACTGTATAAGGTAATTGTCGAATTCATTGTATTTTGTACTTTATCTTCTGAGAGTACCTTCTGAGAACCTAAGGTTATTTCCCTTTCATTTCACAGTTTTGCTCTAAGTCTTACTCTAACACAGAAATGGATTCCAGTCCTGTCTCAGCTACTTACTAGCAGGTTAAACTCAACAGCCCTCAGCATATAGGAGTCAAGAGGTCTGGCAGACCTGTCATCTCTTATTTTGCCCTGCTCAGCATTGATTCAATCATTCACTTGCTTCTTTTAATAGCACCCTTATTTTTCTTTAAGGAACTCTCCTTACCACCCTGTCAGTCTGTATGGCCCCATCCTGGCTAATTAGAGTCAGCTCCAGTACTTTTGCTGGAATTAATGGGAAAGATGCTATACTTGCTAAACTAGCAGGATGTGAGTCTGGAGCTTCCAGTGATCAACCTTGCTGCCAGACGGTGAAGCCAACAGAGACAAAGCCAAGAAAGGGAAAGAGATTCCTTATGACATTGCTTCCACACCTAAATGCAGTCATACTTTTTTACTTTTCAGTTATATGGGCTAATTCCCTCTCGCAGTTTCCTGTCACATGCAACCAAGAGACTTACTTCATATACTTGGTTTCCAATCTTACTTATTATGAATGGCTAATGGGAAAGTTTTGACTCCATTAATTTTACTGTGTGATTTTGGACAACTCTTACCTGTCCTGGGCCTCAGTTTTTCTCCCCTGTAAGATGAAACAGACAAGTTTTCTCTAGAGAACTTTTCATTTTTTTTCTACAGAGGTCATATTTCATTCACTTAATTTTGGTGGTGTGACATAGTAGATAGAACCTTTTCTAGATATAAACAGAAAAATAGACTTTTTGTTGTTTATTTTTTGTTTTGTTTCGATTTTTTTTTGTAATGGCATCAGCTTGGTTTCTGGAGCAATCACAGTTCTATGTATCATTTCCTTCTACTATAATTTTGGAGACTTTCGCCCTTTATCGGGTTTTTTTATTCTGGTACTGATATTTATCCAGATTTTCAGGAGACCTTATCCCTAATGCTTTATTATGAAAGGTCTCAAATATACCAAAAAGTTGGAAGAGTAATACAATGAACACCCATATGGCTGTTTTCTAGATTCAAAAAGTGTTAACATTTTGCTATAGCTATCTGTTTATATAAATGTATAGGTATCCATGTATCAAACAAGGTCCAGTAAGATCAGAAACTGTACCAATTTTTAAATAAAAGGAATCTACAGTGAAGAATCATTGGCCAGGTATTGGAGAACTTAATAGGCAAAGGGGGATACTGAGGTGTCACAGAGATAGTAAATGCAGGAAACAGCATCACTAGGGCTAGATGAACAAGAAAAGAGGCCGGCATTATTAAAATGTGAAAGCTTGGATGAGGGGTCCCTTGGAAGTGAGACTCCAGTGTCTGAGGAAGAGGCCCTGCCTGACTGGTATTACTGTCTTAGGAGCTCAAAAGTCTGAAGAATGGGTGCCAGCCTGCTGATGCTGCCGTCTCTGAGCATGTAGGATGAGGCGGCTCTGGAAGTGTGAAAACACTGAAAACTTAAACCAACTGCTGCTCCTAAACTAACTCTCACTGCCAGGGTGAAGAACCACTGCAGGGAGGATACTGTCATCAGTAGGAAGCAAATGAGGAGGGAGTAAATCCCTGGTCCTTCCTCTACGTTTCCACCATGTCTCTTGCACCCCTTATTTGCAGAGCCTAACAGAAAGCTAGGTGATAAAGAAATGTACTTTGTGAGGTCCCAGCCCCAGCATGACAAAGCAGATTACAGGACATATAGAAGCTGAAAGACAAGAGCTTAGTAACCAGCACAGCCCATCTCTTTGGCCAGTCATCCTTCTATCCATAATTGAATTTCTATACACTAAACATAGGTTTGTGGTTCTCTTAAGAGGTAACTATCCTTTGTACAAATAAAGATGCTCTTACCTTCTCTCCAGAATGAGGAAAACACAGTCTCAGCTCCTCAAATTTAGTAACAGTGCCATTAATTATTCTGTTGCCTAATGACTAGCCCCAACCACCAAGGTTTGTTTTTTGTTTATTTTTTTGTGGTATTGAGGGGGTATAGAAGAAGTCTCCAGGTGTAAGTCACATCTATATCACTGTTACAGTAAACAATGATAACAAATTGATACAAACCACCCTGAAACTCCTCAGATACACGGTTAGAAAGCGACACTATTCATCAGGATATGCCATGCCTTGACCAGACCAATTTCAGGCCCACCGGCATTAACCCCACAGCACAAGCCAAATACGGTCAGCCAGCAGTATCAACTCCCAGTTCAGTGGAAACACTGTTACATCCTTTGGTGAAAGCATTCCTCCCTTGGGAACCGAGACTTCCAAAATATCAAGAGTCACAGTCACAGCAATGGGAAGCAAAAATGCTGTGAATTATTAGGTGCCCATCCCTTGATTCTCAGACCAATGTATTCTGGCTTGGGGGATTAAAAAAAAGAAAAGTATATTCATAGGTTACCAATTCAAAGCACATTTGCATCCTACAAGATAGAACTTTATCTTTTTAGATTCTTTTCTCCCAGTTGCAAGTAACTGAGTAATAAGTAGCTCATTCTATCATTCTAACAGACCAGGTGCCTCTGAGTGATGAAGTACATGACAAGACCAATAAGTTCCACAGGTGTCAGTCTGTTGCCACACTCTGTTATGAACTGAATGTCTGTGTTCAGCCCCAAATTCATATGGTGAAATCCTAAGCCCCAGTGTGTGACATCTGAAGATGTGCCTTTGGGAGAAGGTAGTTAGGTTTAGATGGAGTCATGAGGGTGGGAGCCTGGCCCAGTGGGATTAATGCCTTTATGAAACGCTTGCTCTCTCTCTGGCGCATAAAGAAGAGGTCATGTGAGCACACAGAAAGGTGGCAGCCTCCTACACGCCAGGAAAAGAGGCCTCAGGATTAAACCTACCTTGCCACACCTTGATCTTGGATTTATCAACCTCCATAACTGAGAAGTTTCTGCTGTTTAAGCCACCCAGTCTATGGTATTTTCTTATGGCAGCCCAAGCAGACTAACATACACTCCTTTGCACATCAGAAACTTCACCAAGGTGGATGAGTCCCTGAATTTTTATGAGGTTTATTTCCCACTCTCTGACTCACATGCATTTTACTAAGGCATCTAAAGTACTTGCTTCTACCTTCTTATCAGATGCCATCTGTATGTCATCAGTGAAGTGGACAAATTTGATGATCTGTGAAATGTCAAGATTATCAAAATCTCTGCAGATTAGATTATCACAGACATTAAATCGATGTAGCCCTAGGGCAGAACTGTGAAGGTGATCTCTTGGTTCTGCAAGGTGAAAACAACCTGCTTGCGTTATTCACTAAAATTGATATAGAGGGGGTAAAAGTATTTGCCAGGTCAGTAATGGTATACGAGTTGCCAAGGGTTATGCTGACTCTCTTCCGTAGAGATACACATCTGGAACAGTAGCTGCAACTGGAGTCATTATCTGTTAAGTTTACAGTAATCCATAGTCAATCTCCAGATCCAACAACCTTCTGCACAGGAAAAGCAGGTGAATTTAAACGGGGATGTGACAGATATTAAGCCTATGATGGTGGCACTAATCCCTGCAATTTCCTCCAGGAATGTGGTGTTGATTTTGGTTTACTACCCTGGTAGGGAAGGGAACTTCTAGGGACTTCTACTTGTCCCTTTTTACCATAATAGGCCTCACTCCATGGATCAGAGGGCAAATCTGGGGGTTCTGCCAGGAATTGAATATATCTATTCCAATTACACATTTAAGAACTAGAGATATAACCACTGGGTTCACAGACCTACTAGGCTCTCTGTAATTTTAGCTTGGGCCAATACTCCATTCATTATCTGACCACCACCAGTTCTCACTTTGACTGGTGGACCATCGTAGTATTTTGGTCCCAGGAATTAGCATCAATTCAGGGCCAGTGCCTATTATTTAATCCCTAAAAGATCTGAGGCTTTCCTTTTTTCATAATACTAAGTCACCTATTAAAGACGGCAGGTTTCTGGGGAAGTCTTGGAGGAAGTCTCTAGTATATACTTGTGGCAGTGTCACGGAGTTCTTAAGGGAACTCAGCACGTCCTTCAATCAAGGGGCTCTGGATCTGACAACTGGCTTAGGTCTGGAAGCTGGAGAAGAGGTTATGACTCTCTCTGTAGTGACTTTAGTCAGATTTCTGGGCACCAGCCCTAGGGTTTTTCATTACATAGATCAAGCAATGTTTTAGTAGACTGCCTATCTATTCCATTCCTAGATCTACTGTACCATTTAGCTACTGTATTAGGGTTCTCCAGAGAACAGAATCAGTAGGATTGACTGACTGATTAGAAGGAATTGTCTCACATAATTACAGAAGCTGGTAAGTCTAAAATCTGCAGGGTGGGCCAGTAGGCCAGAGAGCCAGGAGGGCCAATGCTGCAGTTCCGGTCCAAAGACAGCCATCTGCAGAATTCTCTCTTGCTTGGGGGTAGTCATTTTGTTCTATTCAGGTTTCCAACTGATTGGATGAGGCCCACCCACATTTTGGAGGACAATCTGCTTTACTCAAAGTCCACCACTTTAAATGTTCATCTCATCCAAAAACATCCTCACAGAAACACCCAGAATAATGTTGGACCAAATATCTGGGCACTTGATGACCCAGTCAAATTGACACATAAAATTAACCTTCACAGCTACTATCAACAATCCCTGTGGATCAAAACATTCTGATTTCCATTTTGTCTCTGCTGGGCACTAAGTGCATCCACCTTCTCTCTCATGACTGAACACTGCCACTTGGCTTCGGCTACTCCAGGATCCTATCGACTCCACTGAAATCAATGAACTCATCTCAGTGGCAGCATCTTCTACCATCATACAAGCCCACAGAGAAAAGCCACCACAGAGATTTCCAAGGATATCGGTGCTCTCACTAATGTATTGCTCAATATCTCAGGGAATGAGTGTCCTCTGGGCCCTCTTCAACCATATAGTTGGGGGGGTGGGTAGTGGGTGAGGGAAGTTCAAAGGTCACATGTGATAAGTTTAGCAACATTTCTATCTCCCCAAGTCTTTTAATTCCTTTCTCTACATTGTGCCAGGGAAGTTCTGGGATCTCAAACTCATTATATGTAGGTCACTGTTGAGTTCAAGTTATCCAAGTAAGTAAATTCTTATATGAGCTAACATATTAAATCCAGAATCCCTGATACATACACCCATATCAGTAAATTTGGCCTGTTACATTCTGCCTTTTTCCATCTAATGCTCTTAGAATCCCATTCCCACATATATTCACCTGGTTTCTGCCTATACAAATTAGAAAAATATTGCAGTTCTTTTTTATTATAAATTCTTCCCTCCAGGTTCAGACTTGTACTTGTTCCCTTGGAATATGCTGGATCTGACCCTAGTTATGGGTCTAGTGGCAGCAAGGAGTAGTGGGGTAGGTCTTGAAGAGTACAGGCATCTCCTTGAAAGCCACCTGCCTCAGGTGAGAGTATTACAAGGACTTTAAGCAAAGGAAACCTAATCTCAGACACAGAAGGTGAAGGCATGGAAGGCTCAGAGTGACTTAGGGGTTCAGATTCTCAGTTTCATCTGTGTCCACGCAGATGTCCTCATTCCAAGTCCTGGGGACACTCCCAACCCTCATCCTAACTTTCACTGAGAGACATAGGCTGTGAGCTCAATTTACATTAAATTCTACAACGATCACAATTAAATCTTGTGTCTGAATTTGCAGCTCTAACAGATTTGCAATACTTTTAGAGCTGCCATAGAATCTCTCTAGTTCTCTGACCAGGACTTGGGCTGAGACTTTAAAGGGCTGAGTGTGTTGTTTTCTTTCTGTACACACTCCAGAGCACTCAGAAAGAGGCATCCCGCCCCACAGTCCCTGTAGGTCATCATTATTCCCAGTAGCCACTTGGTCCCCCAAGGTACCTGCTTCAGGAGGTTCTTTATCACAATAATCTACAGCCAATAATTAGATTAATCAGGGCCACTCCATGCCATGAGTTACTAGCATCCCATTTCCATGACAAGGAGCTCAACATTGCATTCAAGTCTAAAGACAAACCCAAACACCTAAAAAAAGGGTCTGTTTCCTGAGACTCCTAGTTCCAGTTTCTGTATCAGTCAAGGTTCAGTCAGGAGACACAAACTCCACCAGTTACTTTTGCAGAGAAAATTTAATATAAACAACTGTGAACCAGGTATCAGAGAACTGGAAAGGTAAAAGGAATACTGTATAAACACAGAAAGCAGTTACCATCCCTAGGGCTGGGAGAAGAGCTCGGGATTAATAGAATTTAGAAGCTTGGACAAAGGGTCCCACGGAGCTGGGTTAGAGAAGGCTTTGCCAGCTGATACAGGTATGTCTGAAGACAGGCTGTATTCTGAGACTGTGGAAAAAATGTAAACCTAAACCAGCTGCTCCTACAGGAAATAACTTTCATTGCCAGGGTGAGGAACTGTTGCTCAGGCAGGCTGAGAGTAACAGGAAGCAAAACAGAAAGAAGCAAGCTCTTTGTGGCTCCTCTAGACTTCCAGTCCCCTTCTAATGCCCCCTATTGGCAGACTAACAGAAGGCCCGCTGGCAAAGAAGAAATGTGATTTGCAAAGTCCCAGCCCTTACATCACATAGCTGAGTTTGAAGGTAAGACTATAGCTTAATAACCAACTCTGTTTTGTGTGTGGGGGGGTGGGGGGTTCATGTGTGTGAGTGTCTGTGCATTCATGTGTGTTTTCTGAACCATTTTAAAGTAACTTCCCAACACCATGTGTCTTCTCCCCTCCATACTTCAGCATTGCATCTCCTAAGAATAAGGACATTATCCTATATAACCACAAAACCATTATTCACACACAAGAAAATTAACAATAATTCCCTAATATGTCTAATAATCAGACTATATTCAAAGTTCTTCCAATTGCCCCCAAAATATCTTTTATTCCTAATTTTTTGAACCACCTTTTAATATTTCCATGACATTTAACATTTTAAAGAATGTCCCACTCTCTGAATTGACTGTTTTCTCCTGTGTTGTTTAACTAGTTTCTCTATTCCCTATACTTTCTGCTAATCAGAGGTTAGGTGTGAAGGCTTAATTATATTCAGGTTAAAACCCTGGATGTATCATATAATGTCAGGTTTTATGCCCTTGGTAATGCTAAATTTCCCTACTTGGTTAACAGCGTGGCCGCCACATCTCTCCATTATAAAGCTACGTTTTTCCCTTTGAGGTTTTTTAAGAGTGTGTTTTATTTTTAATATGTAAAACAGGCATCTGGTAAATTGAGACAGTACAGTGAAGGCTGTACCTCCCACCCCATCTCAGCTCCACAGTTCTCCTCCAAGACACAGCCAAGGCTACCAGGCTACATGTCTTCAAAGTGTGGTTACACATAAACGTGTGTGTGTGTGTCTGTGTGTGTAACCTTTTTTCTTCATAAGCAGTAAGACACACTGTTGTATGCTTTAATGTTTTCAATTTTTTATCATACCCATAATAAATTAAGTGGATGAGACATGTAGAGTTAAGTGTTTTCTGAGTATCATTTAAAAGAAATGTGTAGAAGTCTTTTAAAAACACAGATTTTGAGAAATTAGTCTCTTTCCACTTCACAACAGCTAACAGATAAAACATTTCTTTTAGCCACTAGCTAAATCCCATTTATGCAGTTTCATCAAGCCTCATTTCCTCAGTCTGGGATTTCTGCTTTCCATCTCAGCCAAAAGGCAGGGATAGACCCTACATTTCTCATATTCCCTCCCAAAATTATGCTGGCAAAGCAGGGCAAAGCCTTCATTTCTATACTCATTCATAGGTTACTTTCTCTAAGCTTGATTCTACAAAGCACAAGCCTCTAGACCTTCTTAGCAGAGCATCTCCCTCAAATCAAATGTCTGTTCATTTCTGATCCACATACTGAGTTGAGAAACCTCATCAAGAGAGGTTTTTGCATGAGATTCCAAAATGAAGTCTCTCCAACTGAAGCCTTTCAAGCTACATCTGGAAACTAGTTGGATCTTTTCTGGGTCATTTCCCCTAGAATATAAGTGGTGTCTATTTTGGTCTGACTTCATTTGCTCTGGGATTGTAGCTGTCTCAAGGCCTTTTAACTCTTCCGAAACCTCAGGCCAGAAGAGCTTCTTATAACTCTCTGGTTCTTCTTTTCCTTCCCGTGAAAACTACTCTGCTTGTTGAAGCCCTCTGCCCAGCTAAACACTGTCTGGAAGAAGGAACTTATGCCTGGGCAAGATATGAGCTCTCATTCCAACTCTGCCCCTTGCCCACTGTGTAACCTTGGGAAGATGGCCCTGCTTCTGGGCCTCAGCTCCTTCGACTATACAATGGGGAAAATACTTGTCCCAAACTTGGAAGACTGCAAGAGACTGTTCTTTGAAAATGTTTTTTTAAAAAGAAAGTCTATAATTGTTGGGGGTTTATTATTATTAACTCCCTAAACTCTCTGCCACATCCCCAGATCTGGCTCATCCATCACAGCAAAGGAAGAATTTCTAAAAAGTGCAATACGGCATTTCCTTATTTTTTATTTTATTGAGGGGAGGAGTGTTGAGTAAGTAAAAGATTTCCATTGTTTTAAAAATCAAATTGTTCAGGCTTCCCTGGTGTTGCAGTGGTTAAGAATCCGCCTGCCAATGCAGGGGACACGGGTTCGAGCCCTGACCCGGGAAGATCCCACATGCCGCGGAGCAACTAAGCCCATGCGCCACAACTACTGAGCCTGCGCTCTAGAGCCTGCGAGCCACAACTACTGAAGCCCGCACCTAGAGCCCGTGCCCCGCAAAAAGAGAAGCCACCACAATGAGAATCCCGCGCACCACGACAAAGAGTAGCCCCCACTCGCTGCAACTAGAGAAATGCCACGTGGCAACGAAGACCCAACGCAGTCATTTTCTTTAAAAAAAAAAAAAAAAAAAATCAAATTGTTCCAAAAGACCTAAGCGAAAAACTACGCCTCTCTCTTACTGCTGTTTTCCAGTTCCTCTCTCCAGAGACAACTTCTGCTGTTGCAATTTTTTGTATATCCTCCTAGGGATAAATTGTGTTCATACAAACACGTGTGTCTGTGTTTTCCTCACCTCTTCTTTTTTGTTTTTCGCGGTAAGCGGGCCTCTCACTGTTGTGGCCTCTCCCGTTGCAGAGCACAGGCTCCGGACGCGCAGGCTCAGCAACCATGGCTCACGGGCCCAGCCACTCTGCGGCATGTGGGATTTTCCCAGACCGGGGCATGAACCCATGTCCCCTGCAACGGCAGGCGGACTCTCAACCACTGCGCCACCAGGGAAGCCCCCACCTCTTCTTTTTTTAATTTGAATGGTAGCAAACTATACACACTGTTCTGCTTCTTATTTTTCTCACTAAACAATATGTCTTGAAGATAATTCCATAATAGTACAAAGAGTTCTGCCTCTATGTATGTATGTATAATGATTAATTAGTCCCCTATTACTTGGCATTTAGATTGTTTCCAGTCTTTTATTAGTTCAAACAAGGTTGCAATGGATATCCTTATGCACACTTCCAAGAAATAATTACAGGAAATAGAACAGCTATATTAAAAAATAAGTTGTGGGACTTCCCTGGTGGAGCAGTGGTTAAGAATCCGCCTGCCAAGGCAGGGGACACGGGTTTGCTCCCTGGTCCGGGAAGATCCCACATGCCACAGAGCAACTAAGCCCGTGTGGCACAACTACTGAGCCTGCGCTCTAGAGCCCAAGCACCACAACTACTGAGCCCGTATGCCGAAATTACCGAGCCCGCGTGCCGCAATTACTGAGCCCGTGTGCTGCAACTACTGAAGCCCGCGCACCTAGAGCCCATGCTCCGCAACAAGAGAAGCCACCGCAATGAGAAGCCCAGCAACGAAGACGCACAGCAATGAAGCCCAGCAACGAAGAACACAGCTCGCAGCAACGAAGAGTAGCCCCCGCTCGTCACTAGAGAAAGCCTGTGCACAGCAACGAAGACCCAACGCAGCCAGAAAAAACAAAATTGTGTATTTTAAATTTTTATAAATCCGCAAAACTTTCCTTACAGTTCAACTATCATCTTGTTTCATTCTAAGTGATATAATACACAGAGCACCCAGCCTTCACTCCAACGTCATGCTCTTTCCACGCAAAGGCAGCAAGTCCCGTCTACTAACAGCTGTCTCCCAGTGCTGCCACATTAGTAAGACCCCATCTGGAATTATCTCATTCTGGAGACTTCACAGCCCCAAAGTCCCTTGTTGAAAGTAAGCACTGACAACTTGGATCTTGGCCATTAGCAGTTTGGAATGATTCAACATCGTTTTTAAACACTCTTCTGTACCCAAACCAGAGAAAGGAAAGATTGAAAAAGACATACAGGAAGACTAGGAAGGCCCGCATTTTAATAATATACGTAAGTCAAAAGATCTTGGACTTGGTCTTGACTCCACAACTGACTACTAAGTCACTGAATGTCTCTGGACCTCTTCGTCCTTGTGTATGAAATGAAGACCATGGACCAAATTATTTCTCAGGACCCTTCCTCCTTTGAGATTCTGAAGACTCACATGCAGTGTATGTTGGGGGCACTTGTCTCCCCAACCTCACCATATTCAAAAAGCAAAAGATGTCATGAATTAGTACATGATTAACATCGAAATGGGTGGTACAACTGAGAAGATTTAGACAGTGGCGCGCTGGTAAACAGGCTGAGGTGGGAGAAAGAGAGCCTTGATTTGTAGTATTTGTGGATTTCCGTGGTGTAATTATTCTCACTATGATGATTTCAAATGGCAGCATGACGTCACTAAACTCAAAGTTGGGAAGAGAGGCACAGAACTGGCTGCTGGCTCCAGAAAACCAACAATTACGGATTCAAAGCAAGCATTTTCTTCAGACTGTCCTGTGTTGAAAGGATTTCATGAAAGAGGAGAGATTTGAACCAAGCATTGAAGGAAATTACATTAGGACTCTTTCCATAGTAACTGACGGAAACAATCCAAACTAGCTTAAAGAGAGAGAGAGAATGTAAGAATGTGAATGCTTTAGCACAAGTCTCTGAATTAAGGGCTCTAATAATGTGCTCACAGAACTCTCCCTCCACCTCTCAGTTCTTCTTGAATCTGCTCCTACTTGTGTATTGATGTCATTGTCTCCTGCCATAAGCAGGCTCTCTCCAAATGGCAGGCTCCCTGCCGGTGGCAGCCCAGGGCTCTGTACTTACAGTTAACAATTCAGAAGAAAAGAGGGCCCTGTCATGGAAAGCCCATGGAAAGACTGGCTGGCTCTGCTTGGGTCTCACGTCCACCATCTGGGCTCTTAAATGGGCACAGTAAAGGGTACCTGGTCCACATGCCTGGGCAGGCAGAGCACTCTTCCTCTACCACTCAAAACACATGAGTCATCCAGTACAAATTCCCCAAAGGACAGAGGGATGCTGGGCAGAGAAAAGCCATACCTTTCTAGTAGACATATGGGTAAGGCTTTGTGGAAGACAGGTAATCGTTAGAGGGAACTGCTTAAGGGGAGGTACAGAAACATAAAGGTGCATTCATGAGCCAGCAAGAAGACCACCTGACCAAAGGAGGGCTACCCACGGGGCAGCAGTTCTCAAAGGAGGGCGATGTTGCCCCTCTCGGAACATTTGGCAATGTCTGAAGATATTTTTGGTTGTCGCAACTAGGGGCAGAGGCCTAGTATTGTCATCTAGAGCAGCGGTCTCCAACCTTTTTGGCACCCAGGGGCCGGTTTCGTGGAAGACAATGTTTCCATGGGCCGGGGTGGTGGGCAGAGGGGTTGGTTCAGGAGGTAACGCGAGTGATGGTTCAGGCGGGAATGGGAGCGATGTGGAGCGGCAGATGAAGCTCCGCTCGCTTGCCCGCTGCTCACCTGTGCGGCTTGGTTCCTAACAGGCCGCAGACTGGTAGTGGTCCGTGGCCCGGGGGTTGGGGACCTCTGATGTAGAGGGTAGAGGCCAGAGGTAGAGACTAAACATCAGACAAGGCACAGGACAGTCCCCACAAGGAAGACTCATCCAGCACCAGATGTCAACAGTGCCGAGGCTGAGGAACACCGTCACACAGGAAAAACAGGAGACATGTCTGGGAAGACGTCAAATCATAGGGGGCTTTCAGTTAGTGAGGCTACAGAAAGGCTACAGAGTCGAGGCATCACCCTATGACTGTTACACGGGGAGCATAGGAAGATGCTGAGATAGGTTAACGTAGCTCTCATACACTCTGCTCCTTCTGCTGACGCCTCTCCCGCTCATCCTCTGCCACCTTGGCACAGCTGGCCCTTTTTTATCCTGTGCGGCTCACCTTAAACGTTACCTATTTGAGCGATCATCCCAGATCTCCCAATCAAAATAAGTTCTCTCGCAGACTCCACACCATCATTCTGTGCCACAGTTCCCTCTTCTTTTCCTTCATAACTCTTTCCACAATTTTGAATTCTGTGTTTGAGTGCTAGTAGAACATCTGTCTTTGCATAAGCATCATGGAGACAGAGACCTTGGGTATCTGTTCATGACTGTGACCCTCAACATCACAGTGCCTTGTACACTGTAGTTGTTTGATACTTAATCAATTAATTAATTTATTTGAAGGTTGATTATAGGATCGAAGAGGGGCTGAGGGTAGGAGGTGGAATTGAAAGAGGAAAAGAGCAAAGAACAGCAGTCCTCTGGATTTCTTCCCTGCTTGTTCTGCTGTGCACTCATCTCCCTTCTCTGACTTTTCCAGCACCTATAGTTCACAGCATGACATATCAATTAGGGTTCAAGTGAAGAGACAAAACCCTTCTAGCTCTTTTAAGCAGACACGGATTTCATAAAGAGAATCAACTGAGTTCAGAATCAGGGCAGAGCAAGTTGTGCCTGGGCTGCCAGGAATGATTCCTAAAACATCACCCCAGTACTGACCACCTCCCCTCCCCATCCCACCCACAACCTGGAAGCAAGAGCTCAGGGAGACACTAGCCCAGTCTCTGGCTACCGGAACACACCACCTTAGGTGTAATCGGAGGACTGGGAGCTACTGCCAGAACTCCAGAGCTGTGCTGTAACTTTTGGGTCAGCCCCAGCAAAATGGAGTCCTCCCAGGCCGCTGTCTCCTCTGCACCTAACTCAACTGGTTTTTCTTCCTAACTCAGTTTTGAGTCCAGATCTTACACAGCACACAGGACTAGCTAAACCTAAATCTCAAACAGGAACCCAGCAGCAAGGAGCCTAGAAAACAGATTTTTAGCTTCTTGGCCTCTGCAGTATAGGAAGGCACACTCAATGAGAGGCGTGGAACAAGCAAATCTACCCCATCTGGCACATGGCTGCCCCTGCCAGACTGTCAACTCTCTGTGGCCATCAGTGTCATAATGTATCCACGTTCTCTAGAATGAATGAAACTATGGAATGAACTGAAATGAATCAAAGGGGGAAAGACTTCTCATTTTTTATAACACATTGTACCTTTCCTATGACACGTATTGTATTTTGCATCTTACAGTAATTTGTGCTCACATTCATTTTCCCTGTAGACCAGAAGTTCATCTCCTTGTTTCCACACTCATAATTGTTTCCACACTCATAATAGATAATACATGTTTGTGGACTGAATAAAAGACATAAACAGGCTACTGGGGAGAAGTCCTGAGCCCCGTTCCAGCTTGAACCAGCTCCTGAAATAGCCATTTCATGAGTATTTTGGATTTCCTGCTCTGTGATGCCATCACCACTGCCAGGATCCACAAGACAAGGCCCCAAGGGGGAGCTTCAGGGGACCTGGGTTCCAGGACTCCTCCAAACGCTGGAAAAACATCTGTTCCCATTCAGCCAGCCAGTAAACATTTATTTACTGGGTGCTGAGTGTGGCACCACTGCCTTTCCCTATACTGTTCATTAACCATCTTCTTGCCAATAAGGGCATGCCAGTGATTTCAACTTGTGTCGCAGTGGAGTCCCATGGGTAACACATGGAGATTCTTACTCTACCCTAGGAGAGGGGCTTTCCTGAGCCCTTTAGATTCTGAATGGCCTCCTGGCATCCTAAGCCTGGATCCCTCACCTTTTCCATTCCTGACATATCTGGGAACAGACCAAGGTACCCAGAGGGGGTGGTGGACAGAGGTCCCCTTTCCAGCCACCTGTGAACTGACACACTAAACCCCACTGCACGTGTCATCTTTCAGTCATGTTTAGAGCTCTCACCCTCTCCCTCAGGCTCAACTGGACATCACTTCCCCAGGCCTTCCCCTGGCCTCCCAGTTTCATATTCAGTGTCTTCCTCTTCTGCAACACTTATTTCACATGAAACCACTTGTATCATCCTCACTAGACTCTAAGTTCCACGAGGCCAGGCACCAAGCCTATTTGGTTTACCTCTAGATCCCCAGCACCTAGCCAGGGACTGACACGTAATAGATGCTTATTAAATGTTTGCTAAGCCCACTAACTTTCATCCTCAAATAATCTTTATGTAATATTAATAATAATTCTCTACATAGTTTGATTGCTTACCAAACATCTCTATGAGTGAGTGTCCCAACTCTAGGGGGAAAGACAGTGCAGGTAATATAATTATTATTCCTCCTCCTTTTCAGAAATGAAATACCACCTATGAGATAACTAACTTGGCTAAGGTGGTGGAACCAGCTCTAGAATTCTAATGCATATCTGCATTAAAATTCTGACTATAAACCTTGGGTCATACACCATCTGTTCACCTGATGCTCTGGCAGCCAAGTGAAATACTGGTAGCTAGTGGAAGAGAGCAGTGGAAGGAATAGAGAGAAGCAAAACCCAGGCCTCTGATGACTTTTCTTTCCTCTAGTGTCTGCTTGCTACCTGAACATGGTCACTCTGCCCATCTGGGAGCTGGGGTCCTCGAGCAGGGGCATGTCTCTAAATGACCTGAGGCTGGGCAGACAGTGAGGCCAGCGAAGCCTCATCTTCTGGGGAGGACGGAGATGAGGGCTGGGACACAGGGGTGCCTGTCCATTATTTTGTATGTGCACACTCACATTATGGACCACATCCACACCAAGGCACATACACATATAAACGCATACAGAATGCGCCACCGCACAAACAGGTGCCACACAGCGTTATGCACATACACACTGATATGAAGTTACTGCTGACTCATACACACATTTAAACAGGCACCCAACACATACATCCAGCAACTACTGTGGACACACTGAAACTGAAGTACACTTCTGCTGCACACCAAGCTGCAAGCTTGGATGTGTGCGTATATATGTGCAGACACAGCCCTGATGTATGTTTGGGCACATGCACTTATGCATGCACACACACACACACAAAACTAAACATGTACACACGATTCCTAATCACTCTCAAGTACACGCACATTCAGTACACAGGAAGAGGTACTCTGTTATAAGCTGTCATGCCCACAGCACAACCCCTAGATCCACAGCGAGATGAATGCTCATGTACGAGCAACACACATGCCCCTTCAAATACATGCACACACATACCCACGCACTTGCAAACGCCTGGGTAACAATCACTCTCGTGCACAGAAAATTTCAAATGCACTGACAAGTTCTATGCACAGAGCGATGCATCGACACACTCAAGTTGTTGCCGGAGCTAAAAGGTTTTTCCCAACCGATGCCCAAGAGAGCGCGCCTCGCTGCGGGCCGGCCCACGTGACCCGGCGGAGAGCTCTCCCGCCCATGACGGGATGGGAAAAGTATGCCCGGGGCGGGAGCCGGCTGAGCTGCAGCTACGGAAGGCGGGACGGCCCAGAGCTTCGTGGCTGCAGACCCGTCTGGACGTGGCCGGCGGCGCTGAGGGTAAGTGTCTGCGCGGTCTGCCCAGTCCGCACCTCCGCCACCCTCCGGCAGGGATGGAAAGTGCGGGAGGGGAGGGGGGATACGCGGTGCTGGCGCGGGTAGGAGGAGGTGGGAGGGAGGGTACTGCCAACACCCCCTCTTTGCAGGCCGGGCAGCCTTATGAATTACAACATGAATTGACATTTATTGAGCGCTTACCGTGTGCCAGGCTCTGTGCTCAGAGGTTTTATCATTGATAGTAATAGCTCGACCATTTGTCCTGCACCTATTTTGTGCCAGGCCCTGCCAGCCCTCCACTTAAGCTCTTTCGTTTCCATGACAACAGGTTATCACCACCTGCAGAAGGGGCACCGGGCTCAGAGACGTTAATGACTTGCTCAGGTTGCACAGCTAGTAGTTGGTGGTAAAGGGATTTGAAGCCTGGTAAGTCTGAGCCCAATACCCGAGCTAACAATCATAGTTACTTATCAAGTGCATTATCTAATTGACTCTTGACAACATTTCTTTAATCAAGTATATCACACAGACAGGCAAGCTGAGATGTGCACCCATTTCTTCACAACTCTCTTCACTCTCCCTCCCCACTACTTGTCTCCAAGCCTTGTCTTATTTACTTTGTTTTTATTTCTCCATCCCCACTGCCACTGCCACTGCCCTATTCCAGGGCTGTTCCTCTCAACTAAACGGTTGCACTGGCTCCCTGCAGCCTCCCAGCCCAGGCCTCTCGCCTAAAGCCTGAATCCTTTGCACAACCTCAGTGCAATGGTCCTCTACCCTTTGACTGCAAAACTCTCCTGCGTGGAACCCTTCAAGGGTCACCTCCTTAGACTGGCCATCTCCCAGAGAGCCCACTGAACCAGCAGCAATAGCAACGACAGTGTCCTATATGTGCCAATCCAAGGCTGATGCTCAGTTAGTGTTCCAAGTCCTCTCTGCTCCTCCATTTCTGCCCTCCCATCTGCACAGCTTTTCTCTGATTCATTCCGTTATCTGGTAATCACATCCAGTATGCTCACTTTCAACTGCCGCTCGGCAAACCTTCCACACTTTCCAGAACCTCACTACTGCCCTTCATTCTAATACATCCAGAGCAGCACAGGCTTCCTTTCTTCCCAGATGTCTTACTTCTCCCCATCCCCTAGCAGGGACACAGCCTTGACCGTCTTCCAATCCTTAAGCCTTCAGGTTACCTTTTGTTTTAAATGATACAAAACTGACAATGCTTACCTTAAAAAATTCACACAGTACAAAAAGGTGGAAAGTGAAAAGTAAAAGGTCACACACTCCTTCCCAATTCTGGGAGGTAACCCCTTTAACAAGATGTGTGTCCTTTCAGGAATTTCCCCCACAAACATACATACACATCTCTATTTATCTGTGTCTATCTTGTTTAAACTCAAGGATAAATCGTACTTGACATTCCCTGCTGCAACTTGCTTTTTCACTTAACAGTGTACACTGGCCATCTTTCCATATGTGCGTATACTTTGTTCCCGTGTACAGTGTGTCATTACACAAATGAATTGAGATTTCTTTCACAAGTCTGGGGCATCTCAAACCTACTCTGCCTCCATCAAATATTCAGCAAATTCCCCCAAGAAGTTACTTCTTTCTCTGCAAATCCCTCCATTCTTCCCTATCTTGCTATTCCTCCTCTCATCTTCACCTGCAGATTGGACACAGATGACTGGACCTTCTTTCCTACAGTCCCAGTGTCTGGTGCTTTCTACTCCTGAATGTTCACCATGGGGCAACACAGACCCTTTATATACTCACAGCTTCCCCCACTCCTTCCTCCAGGTCAGAGGACTGCCAAGCTGGCTTTACCTCCATGAGGCGAACTCCTGCATAAGTCAGATTTCTGTTAATCAAATTCTAATCTAGGTTTACTTTTGAAGGGAATTCTATGCCAAATCTTTTTTCAAGGAAATAATCTTCCTTTGGATTTGTGCATTGCTGTAACTGGCTTACTTCTATAACACACACACGCAGCTGCCCTGTTAGTTAAGGCTTTATGTGCATGGGTCCTGTGCCCAAGCAGAGGGGCCGTGATAGAGGGGCACGAGCCCTGGGCCCTGAATCAACAGGCTTGGGTTACATCCCAGCTTTGACCTGGGAAAAATGACTTCACTTTTCTGAGTTCTGTATTCTCTCCTGCCAAATGGGGATGATAGCATCAGCCTCTTAGAACTGTGGGGAGAATTAAAGGAGAAAACGAACATCAGAGCTTTGAAATAAGAACATACACGCAGAACAAACACATGGAGAATACCCTCTTCCTCTAGATCATACGCCAACAAAGGCCATGCATGATACATAAGTGAACAGGATGCATGACATTTAGGAGTGGTGAAGACTTGACACTGAAGAATATAGGTCCTGTGTATTACTTTGCTAGGGCTGCCATAACAAAGTCACAAAGACTGGGTGGCTTCAACAACAAAAATGTATTTTCTCACAGTTCTGGAAGCTAGAAGTCCATGATTAAGGGGATGGCAGATTTGGTTTCTTCTGAGGGCTCTCTCCTTGGCTTTCAGATGGCCACCTTCTGACTGTGACCTCACATGGCTATCCCTTGGTCTGGGTGTCATGTCCTAATCTCCTCTTCTTATTAAGATACTAGTCATATTGGATTAGGGCCCATCCATATGACTTTGTCTGACCTTAATTACCTCTTTAAAGATCTCATATCTAAATACAGTCCCACTCTGGGCTTCTGGGGGTTAGGACGTCAACATATGAATTCTGGGGAAACACAATTCAGCCCATAACACCTTGTCCAAGAGGTAGCCAATTGTTGCCCTGCCAGAATGCTGCAGATCCTCCAGATTCTCAAGAAAAGCTGGAAATCTTTTTTTTTATTTGAAGTATAATTGAGTTATGATATTAGTTTCAAATGTACGACACAGAGATTCAATATTTTTACACACTACAAAATAATCACCACAATAAGTCTAGTTACCATCTGTCACCATATAAAGTTATTACAATATTATTGACTGTATTCCCTATGCTGTACATTACATTCCTGTGACTTATTTATTGTATAACTACAAGTTTGTACCTCTCACTCTCCATCTGTTTCACCCATCTTCTCCCTTACCTCCCCTCTGGCAACCATCTGTTTGTCCTCTGTATCTCTGAGTCTGTTCTGTTTTATGTTTGTCCATTTGTTTTGTTTTTAAGATTCCACATGTAAGCGAAATCATATGGTATTTGTCTTTCTCTGTCTGACTTATTTCACTTGGCATAATACTCTCTAGGTCCATTCTAGGTCCATCCATGTTGTCACAAATGTCAAGATTTCATTCTTTTTTATGGCTGAGTGATATTCCATTATATATATCTTCTTTATCCATTCAGCTATAGATGGACACTTAGGTTGCTTCCATATCTTGGCTATTGTAAATAGTGCTGCAATGAACATAAGGGTGCATGTACCTTTTCAAATTAGTGTTCTTGTTTTCTTCAGATGTGCATTTTCCCAGAAGAGCAATTTCTGGACCATATGGAATTTCTATTTTTAATTTTTTTAGGAACTTCCTTACTGTTTTCCATAGTAGCTGCACCAATTTACATTCCCTCCAACAGTGCACAAGGGTTCCCTTTTCTCCACATTTTGGCCAACACTTATTTGTTGTCTTTTTGATAACTGCCATTCTGACAAGTGTGAGATGATATCGTGGTTTTGATTTGCATTTCTTTGATGATTAGTGATGCTGAGCATCTTTTCACGTGTCTGTTGGCCATCTTTAGAAAAATGTCTATTCAGGTCTTCTGTCCAATTTTTATCAGGTTGTCTTTTTGCTGTTGAGTCGTATGAGTTCTTCGTATATTGTGCACATTAACTGTTTATCAGATGTATTGTTTGTAAATATCTTCTCCCATTCAGTAGGTTGTCTTTTCATTTTGTGGATACTTTCCTTTGCTGTGCAGAAACTTTTTAGTTTGATGTAGTCCCATTTGTTTATTTTTACTTTTGCCCTTGGCTGAGGAGGCATATTAAAAAAAAATATTGCTAAGACCAATATCAAAGAGCATACTGCCTATCTCGTCTTCTAGGAGTTTTATGATTCCAAGTCTTTAATCCATTTTGAGTTTATTTTTGTACATGGTATAAGAAAGTGGTCCAGTTTCCCAACATCATCTATTGAAGAGGCTGTCTTTGACCCATTGTATATTCTTGCCTCCTTTGTCATAGATTAATTGACCATACAACTGTGGGTTTATTTCTGGGCTCTCTATTCTGTTCCATTGATCTAAGTGTCTCTTTTTGTGCCGGAACCATACTGTTTTGATTACTGCAGCTTTGCAGTATTGTTTGAAATCAGGGAGCATGATACCTTCAGCTTTGTCCCCCTTTTTCAAGATTGTTTTGGCTATTGTTTTGGGGTCTTTTGTGTTTACACACAAATTTTAGGATTATTTGTTCTAGTTCTGTGAAAAATGCCATTGGTATTTTGATAGAGATTGCAATGACTCTGTAGATTGCCTTGGGTAGTATGGTCATTTTAACAATATTAATTCTTTCATCCGTGAGCATGGTATATCTTTCCATCTGTTTTCTTTCATCAGTGCCTTACAGTTTTCCAAGTACAAGCCTTTTACATCCTTGGTTAGATTTATTCTAGGTATTTTATTTTGAAATCTTGATTTTAACATAAAATCTCCCAAATTTTACATTGGCAACAATTTCAAACGTTAAAAAACAACAACAACAACAAAAAAAAAACCAGAAGCATGGTGCAGTCTATGGTTTGCATAAGGTCATTGATAAGCCAGCTGGTCACCCCTTGTCTAGATTATAACTTCCTCGGTGGCAGGACCATCTTCCATAGTTCTCAGCCAGAGGTCCTTGCACATTACAATCTTAACAAAAATCTGATCACTGAATGACAAAATTCCAATTTTACATCCTTGTTTAAAGTAGGGCACACCCGTAGAAATCCTGCACCTTTGCATTCATGCCATGCTGTAAAATCACCTCAGCTGTTACAACTGCCTTCGGTGCCATTTATCCCAAAGCTCACAACTGTTCAACTCCTCACAAGCTCACTGTTCTCACCATTTTACAGATGAGGAAGCAGCAGACCCAGGCCTGCTCATTATTCGTTCTCCCATTATATCTCTCATTGTTTTCATATAGTGCAATTATATCAGAATAACACTACTACTACTGAGTGCTTACTGTGGGCTGTTACTGAATGGTCCTATTTAATATTCACAGTTACTCTATAATGGAAGTATGAGCAATCAAATTACTCATGGAGACATTCCTCAAGACCTCACATAATTCAAACTGGTGTAATTCAATACAGCTGAAGGATGGCAGGTATTTCTGTTCACCCATGAGAATTTCTGTTTACCTATTGGAATAGCCTTGCAAGGTTGTTGACAAACGTTCACACATAAAGTGAAACAATAAATTTTTTTATACCATGCTATTTCTAATTCAAATGATTCAAATAAGACGATACACATTGCTTTTCCCATTTCACAGACAAGAAAACTGAGAGATTAAATAACTTAACAGAGATCAAACAGCTAGAAAATGACTCTTAACCATTACTTAACCACCAGCTCAGCTCTGTGCTCTCGAAGGCTAGCATTGTGTCAGATCTTTAGAGTTACCCTGAATGCCCATCACAGCCTGACTGGAAGTGACTCCATGGAAACCAGCAAGCCCAGGGAAGTCAAGGAAAACTTAGCGGGCTTCCCTGGTGGTGCAGTGGTTGCAAGTCCGCCTGCCGATCCAGGGGACGCGGGTTCGTGCCCCGGTCCGAGAGGATCCCACATGCTGCGGGGTGGCTGGGCCCGTGCGCCATGGCCACTGAGCCTGCACATCCGGAGCCTGTGCTCCGCAACGGGAGAGGCCACAACAGTGAGAGGCCCGCGTACCGCAAAAAAAAAAAAAGAAAAAGAAAAAACTTAGCTTTTTCTCCCCAGCCCTTCAGAGTTCAGACTCTGTTCCTCCCCCTCAGTTCCTGGATCTTCAAGCACAGTCCTTTCTACACCTTTCCAAGGAATCATCTAACCCCCAAATTTCCTTCCCCTACCTTCTGTATGGTCCTGGATGCTCCTCAGGGGAGCCTGTATCAAAGAGAAAAGAGGAGCAAGGCTTGCTTTCTCTCCTGGTATAGGTAGGCCAGGTGGGACCCTCAGTATAACCAGATGGTGTGCCCTTTAAAAGCAGCAACCACATCTTTTCATCTTCAGATCCCCAGTATCTGGCCTCCAAGGCAATAAGAATAAGCCACACCATTTATTAGGCAGTCTTTCCAAGCCATGGTACCAAGTACCTGCATACGTGATAGCCCATTTGGCCTCCTGTCACTTGATGAGATAAACACTCTCCCATTGATTCACCTATCTCTGTACTGTGGAGCCTGAACAAACCAAGTGGATCAGGGGTACAGGGCCAAGCCAGACACCCTCATCCTTCCCTCAGGACGGAACGGCAGGAGTGAAGGCCAAGCCTCCCTAGGCATCTCCTTTGGTAGCAACAGACAGAAATAAAACTCAAACTATCTTACCTGAAAATGGAGAATTTATTAGGAGCCTACAGGGGCCTCCACCTGAAATGCCACAGGACTCATGGAGGAGATCAGGGTGTTTTTCCGTTGGCTGAACTGCTGTTGGTGACAATTTTAAACAAGGTCTGAATTTTTGTATCATGTTTTGCTTTCAACATCCATCATCTTGTTTGCTTTTCAGAAGGACAAATAATAGCTAATGCTTTTATATCTCTTCCATATGGCAGGCCTTACTCTAGGAAAATTAAATCCTCATAAAAACCTTCTAAGGTAGGTACTATTATTATCGTCCTCATTTTGGAGAGGATGAGGATGAGGGAGAGAAGATAAGTAACTTGTAGAAGGTCCCACAGCTAGTTGGTGGGATTTCAACTCCAGCAACTCTGCTTCCATCTAATACAATACCCACCGTGTGGCTATCAAGCACTTGAAACGTGGCCAGTGCTGCAAGTGTGAGATACACACTGGGCTTCGAAGACTTAGTGGCACTTAAAGAATGTAAAATGCCTCAACAATTTTTACATTGATTACATGTTGAAATGATGATATTTGAGATATACCGGGCGAAATAACATATGAAAATTAATTTCACCTGCTTCTTTTTACCTTTTTCACGTGGCAGTGAGACCGCTTAAAATGACACATGCGTCTCACATCCTCCTCCTATTGGGCAGCGCTCTGGTCGGCCACTTGGAGGCCGGCCCTCAGGAGAAGCTGGATACAGGGCTCTGAACACCCTCGGGCCTCCTCGCCCGTCTTCACACCCCACACGTCAGCTGCCTGCTTCTCTCACTGCGGTCGTTGGTCTCCAGGGCGGAAAACAGCTGTGGGCAGGTCCAAAGCTTGACGGCTTTGGCTTCAGCCGCCCGGGAGCCTGACTCTAGCCCTCACTTCGAGGACTTAAGTCCCAAGTGAAGCAGCCAGGGACCCAGAGGGTAGGCTCCACGCCCACCACATCACATGCCACGCGTGTTGGTGTGTAAGAGTTTGGGCGTATCTGTCAGAAAGTACACCTTGGTGGCGGTAACGCAGGGCCCAGCACGCTGACTTCCGCGGTGCCGTTCGAGTTCCCGCTGAGACAAACCTCGCGAGATCCTGGCTCCCGCTCCGTCATTAGGTCTTGCTTTGGTATTGGACCTCTTTATCTAGACTGAGCCAAAAACAGGGGCACGGGGGTGGGGGGAGGAGAAAACAGCAGATCAAATATTTTCTGAGGCCTCTTGGCAAGTGGGCCCCATGACTTTTAATCCTCTGTATGTAGACTCAGTGCTGGAGTGTTTCCAAATGGGCATCGGTCTCCAGATCCCAGGAAAGGGGGCTGGCTCCGTGAGCACTGCGGGGGGAGCGGCAGCCAGACCCTTTCTCCTCCCATTGGCCTCTGTCAGCTTCTCAGAGGAGCTGTTTCCAATTTGCTTCTTGGAATTCAGGGAGGGCATGGGGTGTTTTCGGAAATTTCGCTTCCCATCAAAGCGAATTTTCAGTGAGCTTCATCTGCGAGCAAGCGTCACCCCAATCCCATCACCAGCCCTTTCCTTTTAACTGCAAACGCAGGGAGAATTGCCCGGCTGCATCAGGCTCAGGTGTCCTCCACCTGAAACACTCCAGGGGCTCCTAGTGGGAGGTCAGGACTGCACGCTGTTAGTTCCGCTGCAGTTGGTGGCAGTTACGATTATTAACAAGGCTCTAACTTTCGTATCGTGTTCTGCTTTCAACATTGGTTATCTAGTTTGATTCTCAGGAGAACTCTGTAAGGCAGATGGGGTGAGGGTTATGATCTCCATCTTACGGGTGAGAAAATGAGGCCTGGCTAGGAGGAAATGACTTTTTCCACGTGGCCAGTGAGTTATAAAACCAGGCCTGGGACCCACATGTTCTGAATCCAAGACCAGTGTTCTCCTTGGGTTTCCCTCAGTAGCCAAGTGTGGTTTCATCATCCTTTTGCTCCCTTTGCTCTTTTGTTACACGAGTGACCATTTCATTCAAGGCCATTGAACAGCTGTGAGTTGAGCTCTTACTGTGGGCAGGGCAGACCCTGTGCTAAGCTGTGGCCATAACAGAGAGCAAGACAGGCAGGGCCTCTGCATTCCTGGACCTTCCACTCCAGGGCGAAGACAGACAACAGAAAGTTAATGAGCCAAGGAACAAAAAATGTATAATCACAACTCGGGCCAAGTGCTTTGGAAGGAGGACCAGGGTGGTCTGAGCAAACAAGCAGGGGTGGGCCTCTCTGAGGAAGTATTAGCCCTGAGACTTGAAACATGGGGCAGGCAGCTATCTGACGGCTTCTGAGGGAGAGGGTTACTGTGTCACACTCGGGGCTAGAAGCTTTGAATACATTATCTTATTATTCCTGGATGAACTCCATGAGGTAGGTATACTATTATTCCATTGGATATAGTTGAGGAAACTAAGTGGCTGTGTTTCCCACAGCTCTTAGTCACTGAGTGAAACACCATCCCTACCTGTCAGTGTGTCCATCCTCATAACCAACAGGTCAAATTTATTTGAGCACAATTTATATCTTCCGGTCTCCAAGGGAGATTGTGCAGAACTCAGGCTCAGCCACGTTGCTCAAGGCCCAGACAAGTGTCCCTGGAGTTTCCACATTCCGGTAGAGGCATTGAGAGACCCATATTCGCCCTGCTGGCCCTTCTCAAATCACAGTCTGAATAGAGGGCCCTTGGGAGGGAACCAGGGGTTCATGTCCTGAGAGCTAAGGGCAAGAGCAAGGAGGAGGAAGGCTCCGCCTCCGACAGGGGACCTCAGGCTGGGGCCCTTTCAGCGTCTAGTGTTTTCCTAGAACCCTTGTCTTTACGAAGCATGAGCTACTTAACTCAGAGATGAGGAACCCAGGGACTGGGTAAATTAAAACCAGACTAAAGAACTTCATCCCAGCTTAGCACCTCCTGATTCCATTTTGGGGGTTGAGCCAAGTAACATTTTTTTCCCCTCAGCAGGAAAGCAGGCAGCCTTCCCTGGTCAACTTACACCAGCAAGGACAATTTAGGAACTAAGATAGTTTTTTTAAAGGTGAAGAAGGACTAATGCTTATTTTTTCTTATCAATTGAACAGACATTTATGGAGTACCTGCTGTATGCAAAATATTCTGCAAGCCCCCTCCCTGGAATGGGAGTAGGGGCCCTGTGCTCCAGGAGGTCAAAGGAAGGAGGGATTAGAATTGGATCGGGTTTGGGTTAGAAAAACTGGGGAAAGGAGAAAACTTCTTTGAATCCAGGGGTATCAGGGCCCTTTTGGATTTAGGCCACAGCCTTGTTTTCTCTTCACCGTGAATTTTCTTCAGGGCGGAGTCTGGGTCTCAAACACGCATTAACCAAGCAAATATTTCTTGAATACCCACTGTGAGCAAAGAAGTTGGAAGCCCTGGGGATATAGCTGGTGTCCCTGCTCCCATGGGGCTTCCATTTTAACGGGAGAGGCCCAGTAAGTGGGCAAGCAGACAAATGCAGTGAATACAGGCGAGATGTAAGGGCTGGAAAGACAGGACAAGGAGCTGGGCTCCAAAGGGAGAGCTGTCTGAGAGGAAGGCCTTGGAGGAAGTGACATTTAAACTGAAACACAATAGATAAAGAGCCAGCATGCCAAGAGGGTGGGCCCCCGGGTTGCAGGCAAAAGGGTGAAATGGAGCTTCGCCTGAAATGGGGGGGAGTGCAGGAAGAGAGGGGAAGAACCAGGGTTAGGATGGAGGCAGGGGGCCATTTCCTTTAGGGCCGCATCAAGGGTTTGCTATGTGCAGCCAGCAGCCACTGGAGCAAGACCGTCCAGGAAGTGATGTGGCTGAGTTATGTTTGTAAAGGATCTCTCTGGCTTGGGCTTGGAGAGTGCCAGTGGAGGCAGCAAGAGACAAGGCTGGAGGCTCTCGACGGCTCTAAGCAAGGAATGAGGTGATGAGGCTGAAGGGGAGGTGCTTTGTACACCCTGGTCTTTTGGTTCACACCCCGTTAATACTCCAAAGGGGCATCCCAATGGTGGGATGTCAGGGCTCAGAGGCTGCTCCCCATCACCTTGGCTAAACCACGTGTGGGCCTCTCAAAGGACAGGAGGTTTCCTCAAGCATCAATCTCAAGTACCCTGAAGGAGAAAAAGCATCACTTTTACATTTTCTTAACCATGTATTTTATATGATATAATAAAAGATGAGGCATCAAAGAAATTTCTCTGTTGCTGTGTGTGGCTTTGGCCTATGCTTCAAGGTCTCTTCTGTAATTTCAGATATTTAGGAAGAAAAATCCAAAAAACACTGACATAATGGAAAGCATTTGGGCGTTAAGGTCTGCCAAACCCAAGTTCAAATGTAACTTCTGCCATGAACAAGTTGTTTAAACATGAGCAAATTTACCTCTCTGAGCTTCAGTTTACTTTTCTATAAAACAGGAAAAAAAAAAATAGCAGAGAAGGGAACAAGGCATAGTACATTACATATAGTCTTCAGAGCCCCTCAGACACACGTTCGAATGTTCTCCCCAGTACTCGAATTGTGTGATTTGGGGTAAAATCATTTCACTTCTCAGGCCCTCTGTTTCTTTTTTTTTTTTTTTTTAATATTTTATTTATTTATTTTGGCTGCATTGGGTCTTAGTTGTGGCACACGGGATCTTCGTTGAGGCATGCGAGATCTTTCTTTGCAGCATGCAGGCTTCTCTCTAGTCGTGGCACGCGGGCTCCAGGGTATGTGGGCTCGCGGTTGAGGCTCGCGGGCTCAGTAGTTGTGGCGCGCAAGCTTAGCTGCCCCGCGGCATGTGGGAACCTAGTTCCCCGACCAGGGATCGAACCCATGTCCCCTGCATTGGAAGGCAGATTCTATACCACTGGACCACCAGGGAAGTCCCCAAGCCTCTGTTTCTTCCTCTGAAAAACAGGACTATAAGTTTACTGCCTTCATAGGGTTTATTGTAAACTTCAAATAAAATAATTCCAATAAAGAGCTTTGCACAGTGCCTGGAAGTTTGTAGGTGTCCAGTTAAGTCAGTTTGCTTCTGCCTCAGTTTCCCTGTCAGTAACCAATGAGGTTGGCTTAAATGGCCCGTTGGGGCTCTCTTCAAGTTTGTCATTCTAAGTTTATTTTTAAGCCCCAGCAAGAGTTCACCTGTCTGGATGCCTTGCAGCCTTGGCCCCCCTCCAAGCCCTCATCCCCAGGTTTTTTCACCACTGTGGTGTGGAGAGTAGGCTGGGAGCAAGGCTATTTGGAGCTGGTTTTTTCAGAGGTGCCCCGGAGACAAGGAGACACTCTGCTCCCTCCCTCTAGGTTTGGAACCAGAACCTAGTCTCCCCGCCTTTATTTCCAAAACAGTTCCTGGCTCGAGCTGCTTCAGGAACCTCCAGGCTCCAGCTCTGAGAAATCCCTTCCTCCCTGCGTGTTCCAGAGCCTCCGCCCCGCCACTGGGGCCCACCCTGGGCCAGCATCACTAAGCAGGATCACTCAGTGAGCCCCCCTCTCAGCTCACTTCCTCCGCCCTCCCTCCCTCCCTTGTCCCAAATATTCGCAGGTTGCAACTTTCCAAACTATTTCAAACCTGCTTTGAGAAGTCGGTTTCTCTTCTGGGGCCCCAGATGTGTCCCAGCTCACAAGTAACACTAAGACCAGTTTTGTAAGATTCTCATCAAGTAGACAAGGGAAGGAGATGGAGATTCCTGGGGCCTGGGGAGTGCCTAGGACAGTTTTCCAAAGTCCATCATGCATGTAACTTCCACGGAGTTTGCCTCCCACCTCCCACTATCACATATGCAGCCCATGTGGAGCCCAGGTGGCACCAAAGGTGAGACTTCTTCCTGTCCCCCAGTGCGGGTGTAAGACTGGCTGGACCACCTGCCCCCCTTCTCAGCTCACCTCTTTCCAGGCTGAAGGAACGAGGGGAAGGAGAAGTAAAGGGACAGACAGCAGGGGGATTCTTGTCTCTTGGCAGGAACAGGGCTAAGCTCCTCGGCCCTTCTGGGCCTGGCAGACAGGGATGTCTCTTTTGTTGGGGGCCTTCTGCGGGGCTCCTTGGCGGTTCCCAGGTTGAGCCCTCTGACTGTAACAGCCGTGAAGCGGGCCACCACACTTTCTTTTGCCGGCAAGTCCAGGCCTCACCCTCAGCTTCTGGTTTTCGGGTATCCACCCTGCATGGTTATCACTGCTGGGCCCCTCACTTTCTGTCCTGGTGCCTCCAGCTCAGGCCGGCTGGGGCTGCGGAATGTCTGGCACCTTCTGTCTACCAGGGAAGGCAGGCGAGAAGGCAGGCGAGAAGGCAGTCAGCAACTGAGAGCTCTCTCTTCCCCCTTTCAGGCAGCAACCAGCCACTTTCCCACCCACCAGCTTCCAGAGGCAAGGCTCAGATTCATTTCCACGCCTCCTCCCCTTCCCCACCACACGGGTTGCATTTTATTCAGTAAAATCCAAGAGTGCCCAGAGTTCTGGAATGAGCTCTCAGACTCTTCCTTTGTCATTTCTTCACTTGGCCTGACCTCTCAATTGAGCATATAGCCTCTCGTGAGTCCCGGTGCTCAGGTGAGAATTTTGATTTTAAACACCCTCCTTCCCTGACCCACTAAGTCTTTCTTTGCACCCTCTCCCGAGGGCTAGATACCCAGACCTAACCTGTGCCCCTGTCAAGTCCCTTTCTTTACGTTGTGCCACAGGCCTTCCTTGCATCCTAGCAGATGCTCTGTCCCAGGGTCCCTGGCGCTGTGGCCCTGTCTGGGGGGTTCCAAGGTTTCCATGCTTATTTGTGGAGCCTTGCTCAAGATTCTTTAATAATGGGTGTGCACTGCCACAGAAGACAGTGTTCTTTGTGCAAAAGGGATATTAGAAAGGGGTATAGAGGCATGAAAAATGTACTATCACCAAACGGAAACTTTTTTCTTCAATTCATCAGGATTACAGAAACTGAAAAGACAATAACTTTGTTACTATGTGATGTCATGTTATTTAAGGCAGTATCTGGTACTAGATCATCTCTACCTAGCCAGGGACACCTCTGTGACCTTTATTCTCTGAGGTCCAGAGAAGGAAAGTAACTTATCCAAAGTCACCGGGTTGGTGAGCCTTGGAGCTGGAACTAGACCAGGCCCCCGAGTGGCCGCACAGCGCTGTGCTGTGGTCTCCCCTCCTCTCCCTGGCAGGGGAGGCCTGGTCTTCTCTCGCCTTCATCTGTTCCCAGGGTTAAAGATTTGGAGGGGTCAGGAGGAAAGGTAGAATCGGCCTGTTTCCAGAGGTGGCGCAGTGGTCTGGACGGGCTCCCAGGCCTCAGGCAAAGCAGCATGTGAAGGGAAGGGAGGTTGGGGGCCCAGGAGGGAACTGTGAGCTCCAAGGGTGAGACCTGAGCGGTGGTCCTCCCCTACTGCCAGTGCCACGGCTGCGGGGAGCCCCCTCATGCCTGAAGGCTGTGATGAGGCAGCTGAAGGCTGTGTGGGAACGGAGAAGCCAGCAAGACTTCATATCTAGTAAGAGAGGGCCAAGTGGAGTCTGAAAGTCTCAGTCAGCATCAGAGGTGAAGGGGCTTAGAAATCATCTAGTCCAGTGGTCCTCAAAATGCGTCCGTGAACCGACAGCATCAGTGTCCCTCACATACCACATAATAATGCAAATCTTCCAGCCGCAACGCAGACCTACCATATCACAAACTCTGGGGGTGGGACCCAGCAGTCTGGGTTTGGACAAGCCCTCCAGGTGGATCTGATGCATGCTCGAGTGTAGAAACCAACCCCTTATTTTTCAGTGGGGGGAACTGAGGCCCAGAGAGGGAAAGGGGCTTGCTTAAAGTCACAAAGCCAGTTACCACTTCAGAGCTCACCCTAGAGGCAAGAAGTCATACCTGGAATGTTCTCTCTCCTGGTTTCATTCCAGGGAGAGAGGCTGTTGGTCACCAAGTGACTGAGCCAGTTTGTTGAGAGATCTTGAACAAGTGGCTTATTTCTGCTCTGGACCTTGGCTTCTGCAACTTCCCGGTGAGGGGCTGGAGGTAGATAATGTCTGGGCACATAACACTCTGGTCTCTGGTGTGATCATGCCCCAGCCTTAAGGACATGGTGTGAAATTAAGACATATTGAGGCTTGCAAATTGTCCCCCAAAAAATTACATCCCACACGTCTTTTCCAGGAAGCTATTACACCAAATGTGCCACCAAAATGAGAGAGTGAAAAAATAAAATAAAATAAGAGAAAGACATGGGATTCGTAAAGCAGGAGATACAACGCAGGAGAGAGGCAAAGACAATTTCCATGATGGTTATAAAGGAAAATCTTGGGATGACAGCTTAGCATGTACAAAGGTTGGACAAAGAGAATGGAGGGCTCCAGGACTTATGTCTTTAGGAAAATAAATGGAAGAGGTAAATTATCTGATACGTTTGATAATGTAGAAAATAGTGGCGTAGAGAACTAAGCAAATAAAATTATTAATATCTCCAGTAAGAAAAGTGTGTATAAGAAAGGAGGTATAATTATAGTTCAGTGCTTAGCTTAGCAGTAAACAAGACACAATAATTCAGAGTGAATTTTGATTCAGTCAAAGATTATATCTGAACTGCACGGGGGAGAGAAAACAGGGTCCTAGAGTGACGGGAGAGGGCTGAATCCTCATCTGTCACATACAGGAGTTCAAAAGGAAATGTCCAAAATTGATAAAAAGAAACCATGTAAGCATATTGTCTTTTAATGTCAGTAAATGCCAGAAGAAATACCCAAAAGAGTTTGGAGCGGGGGAGGGTTGAGGGGTGGGTAGGAAGATCACACACAATTTTTCATTATAAGCTTTATGGTATTATTTGACTTTATAACAATGTGAGTGTATCATTTTTATTATTTTTTAACTGGGAAAAAAGAAAAAAAAAAAGCAGTGTAGCCTGAAGCAAAGCACACAAGCTCTGGATTTGCACAGCCTCATTCAAATCCCAGCCCTGCCAACTGCTAATTGCCTCACTTAGTCACGCTGTGAACTTCTCTGAGCCCCCATTTCCTCTCCGTATCTATTCGGTAAGGATGCGTATCTATTTACCGTATCTATTCGGTAAAGATTAAGTAACGTGTGGAAAACTCTTAGCCCAGGCCTAGTGCACAGGGAGCCCACCACAGAGGAGCTGTGCCCACGGCCCACCGGTGCTGCTGAGGCTTGGGGCACCTTCGCTCAGAGCTGACACCTCACTTCTCACCCACCAATGTGCTGCCCCAAATCCTCTGGGAGAGGCAGCCTAATTGCAAATCACCGCCTGCATTTGGAAGTATTGATAACTTGTAACTTTCCATTCATGCCACATATTTGAATGAAACCATGGATCGTTTCTCTCCATCCACAGCTCCTCCCCAGCAGCTGTCACTGGGCTGTCAGTCCTGCCACTCTGGAGCGTGACAGTGTGAGGACATGTGCCTCCCCTGCAGGAGCCCTCCCAAGGGTATTCTGAGTCCATGACTCAGCTCATCCAAATATGTCCTCAAGATGTGATGACACTGTCCAGCTACTTGTATGTGATGTGGGAGATAGGAAGGATCAGAAATGTAACTGTGTCTCTCCCAGATGCCCTCTCCTCCTCTTGATGCCTTTCTGACTGACCCCCAGTTAGCTCACAGCTCTCTTGCCTCCCATAGGTGACCACCATGATCCCCTGGGTGCTCTTGGCCTGTGCCCTTCCGTGTGCGGCCGACCCGCTGCTTGGTGCCTTCGCCCGCAGGGACTTCCAGAAGGGCTCCCCTCAACTCATCTGCAGCCTGCCTGGCCCCCAGGGCCCACCGGGCCCCCCAGGATCCCCAGGGACCTCAGGAATGGTCGGAAGGATGGGCTTTCCAGGCAAAGATGGCCAGGATGGCCAGGACGGGGACCGGGGGGACAGAGGAGAGGAAGGTAAGAAGCCCAGTGCCTGTCTCTCCTGTCCCCACCTGGGGTTGACAACATCTGACACGAAAGGGGTTTGCAAAGTTATGAAAACTAATGTGAATTCCATTTCATTGTAAACCAAATTAATGTGTCTTTAAAAAACAGAGCAGTATATTCTCTGGAAAGGAACAGTGAGCATCAGATCTTCTGTTCCTGCCCCAGCTGCACCGTTGATTTGCTGAGTGACTTTAAGCAAGTCTCCTGAAATATTATTCAGAACTCTTTCAGTCGCAAGTGACAGAAACCCAATTTATAGCCCCAAATGGAATTTATTGGCTCATACAACTAGTAAGTCCAAGAGCTGAGCTTCAGGAATAGCTGGGTCTAGGAGCTCAAATATTGTTGTCAAGGCTTTGCTTCTCTCGGTGTGTTGGTTTTGTTCTCATAAAGGTTGGAAGTTATGAAACGCCCACTGGTGGGCTCAAGCCTACCTCCTCATGGCTTGATCCACAGAGCAATTCTCAGGATGACTGAGTCTCCTTGATCACATGTGCATCCTGGACCAATCCCTTTGACTATGGAGGTGAGGTACCACCATTTGCTAGGACTGGGTCAAGTGCCCACCCCCTTGGTGTGTGTGAGTGTGTGGTGACGGCAGTTGGCCACTGTGACTGACAGCCTCCCTAGGACCACATGAAGTAGTGAAGGGCAGTTTCCCGAAGGAAGGGGTGCCAGGCAGGTAGCAGACAAGTTGGATACTGTCTACAGCCCTTCTCATCCTTGACATTCCTTATATCTCTGAACGCTTACCCTAGTAACCAAGCACTTTTCAGTGTCAGCAGCATCCCAAAGTGTACATTTCGAGCATTAGTGAAATCATAATTTTTATTTGTATGGCATTTTAACATTGACAAAGCACTTTTGAGTATGCTGCTCATTTGCTGGTATAGCAATACCATCCTATGGATGAGGTATTCTTATTATCCCCATGTTACAGATGAGGACACAAAATCAGAATGATTAAGTTGAGAACAGCACGTCGTAGCTGCAAGAACTTAAACTTTGTAACAAACCTGGATACCAATTTTGACAAATTACCTCGCCCGTCTCCAAACCTCAGTTTCCTCTTCTCTAAAATTGGGATTATAACAGGACCTACCTCACACGGGTGCAGTGAAGATGAAATAAAATAACATGTGAAGCACCTGTCTCAGAGTAGACATACAATAAATGGTAGTTGCCCCTTAATAGACATGCTGAGCTCACACCACAGGCTGGTAGCAGACTCCAAATCCAGGCCCTTTCCTACCAGATCAAATTAATTCCTCCAAAAGCACCTCCTTTCCAGAAGAATAACTATAAAAATAATGATAATGGCTTTGACTTAAGGGGGGTCAGAGTATGTCAGGCACTGGACAACATAGTTCCCATTTCCTGACCACGGTGATCAATTCGGATCTGAGCGTGTGCTCCAAGCAGAGCCAGCCAGAGTTTGCATGACATTTTATGACATGATCCATCATCCTTATGAACCCTAAGAGAAACAGGATATCTCTGCTCTTGACTTTCCCCACCTTGATTAAGAACTCTGAGGATGTAGGTTTGGGGCTGTTTTGGCTGTCTCTTCTGCCATGTATTGAGTCTCTGCTGAGAATTAAGCCAACACACCAAGGAAGGCAGTGTTGAGAGATGCAGAGTCCTGACACACATAACCCAGATAAAGCTGGGTCTTCCTGGGACCAGTCATAGGACAGGATAATCTCCAACCACCCTCCCCCTGACATACACACACAAACCCACCTCCAGAAAGGTCTTGACAAGTAAAAGTCAGCTTTTCCAGAAGTTTCTCAAAAAAGGAAATCAAAAAGGAAGCACACACCATAACACGTCATAAAACTTCCTTATCTATTTGTCTTCCCCAAAAACTCCAATCCAAAATCACCCCGTCTTTATTCCTCCTCTTCTCATGGTCCTTTCTCCCACCTTTCATTTATTTTCATTTTTTCAAAGAACAGCTTTTTGACCTTTCTTAGTTTTATTTTTTCCCCATTCCTTTTATTTATTTTTAATTACACGTATACTACACAAATACATTTTCATTGTAATATATTCAAACAGTATAAATAAAGCAAGATTTCTTCTTAATTCTTACCCCTCGTCATCCTCCTTTCATCCTCCAAAGGTAACCACTATTAATTGGTTAAATGTATAAGCTCCCCGGCCTCTTTCATATAGTTACATGTATGTATCATAATACCAAACACTTCCAGGCACTCAGCATAAGCAATCCGTTGCTGGAAACTAGATGTTCAGTGAGAAAATGCTATTTGGAAATCTATTTCCCGGTTACTTAAAATAGGAAAAACTTAAATGCATTACACGTTAACACAAAACTCTAAAGCACAGAAAAATCCCTGTATGTGTACAAGTAAGGAGCCAAGTACCTTGTTACGATGTGAAATACCTGCAACGTTACCTGCTGATCACCCAGTTTGTAGGATGGTTAACGAACACTTGCTCTGTGTGCTGTGATGCTAAGATACTGCTTAACACCTGGCAACCCCTCCAGCAGCAGGCTCCCTGACTGACATCTGGCATCTACCCACAGCTCTGCCAGTCTGCCAGTTGTATCAACCGTACCACCATTGTGTTTGGATGTGACTCCAGTCGTTACCCAGATACAGTTTGTATAAAATGTTGTATTGAGTTTGGGGGACATAAATATAAATGTTTCCCACATAATCATCAACCAAAAAATGTTGTATTGAGAGAAATGCACATTATTAGAGTATGGGTATTAAAAACCCAGAGGTGTTCTGCAGACACATATTACTGTGAAAACGTAATACTGTGAAAATGTTCTGCAGGCTATACCAAGTGTATTTAGCAAGTGTTTACTATGTGCCAGGCACTTAAATGGGTGTACAAATAGCGTTGTGGTTTCCTCTGAACAAAAAGAAGTTTCTGCCACCTGCTTGTTCCTCTTCACAGTGTAGTTTAGAGAAGTTTTCAAACAGTGCATGCAAATCTGCCTCATTTTTTAAACTCCTGCAGAGAATTGCACATAATGGATGGACCATCATTTTTCTCATTATCTCCCTTTGGTTGGGCATTTAGTTGTTCCTAGTGTTTTGCTATTGTAAGCAATGCTGCTGTAAAAACCCTTGCCCTTGGGGCTTCCCTGGTGGCGCAGTTGTTGAGAGTCCGCCTGCCAATGCAGACACGCGGGTTCGCGCCGCGGGCCGGGAGGATCCCACATAATGCGGAGCGGCTGGGCCCGTGAGCCATGGCCGCCGGGCCTGCGTGTCCGGAGCCTGTGCTCCGCAACGGGAGAGGCCACAGCAGTGAGAGGCCCGCGTACCGCAAAAAAAAAAAAAAAAAGCCTTGCCCACGTGGGCAGGGATCTTGGGCACTGGGCAGGGAGTTCACTAAGGTCAATGGTTTGAAGTCAAGAGGCTTCTTGCAATTCTTGTCTCAACCCATTACCAGCACAGCCGGGGGAAGGATTGACCTGGCAGACAAATCAGACTCTTCCTTAGAAGGCAGGACAAGGGGAGGGCGTGAATTGTTACAAGTTATTTTTGCCCTGATCCACATGATTCTGGAAGGTATGTGTCACATTCGCATTTTCCAGATAAGAAGGGAGAAGTGCCCCTGGTTGTACCATCAGGATTTGCACCCATTTCTATGCGACTCCACAGCCTTCATGTTCTTTCCCTTATCCAAAGGCTTGTGCTCTAAGGATGGAAAGCCCAGGCAAACGGCCTCTGCCTAGTTCTCTGAGGTCCCCTCCGTAACACCAGCTGCTCTGTCTTCCAGGTTCACCTGGCCGGACAGGTAACCGGGGAAAGCCAGGACCAAAGGGCAAAGCAGGGGCCATTGGGCGGGCCGGCCCTCGCGGCCCCAAGGGGGTCAGTGGTGCCCCAGGAAAGCATGGCACACCGGGCAAGAAGGGGCCCAAGGGCAAGAAGGGGGAGCCCGGACTCCCGGGCCCCTGCAGCTGCGGCAGTGGCCACGCCAAGTCAGCCTTCTCCGTGGCAGTGACCAAGAGCTACCCAAGGGAACGGCTGCCCATCAAGTTCGACAAGATCCTGATGAACGAGGGCGGCCACTACAACACATCCAGTGGCAAGTTCGTCTGCGGCGTGCCAGGGATCTACTACTTCACCTACGATATCACGCTGGCCAACAAGCACCTGGCCATCGGCCTGGTGCACAACGGCCAGTACCGCATCCGGACCTTCGACGCCAACACGGGCAACCACGATGTGGCCTCGGGCTCCACCATCCTGGCTCTCAAGCAGGGTGACGAGGTCTGGCTGCAGATCTTCTACTCAGAGCAGAATGGGCTCTTCTATGACCCATACTGGACCGACAGCCTCTTCACGGGCTTCCTCATCTATGCCGACCAGGACAACCCCAATGAGGTGTAGACAGGCCAGTGCTGGGTCACCGAGGAGGGCACCAGCTCCTGAGCTTGGGCTTCCAGAGCAAGACCCCTAAACTGTCTGTTGGGAACTGGAAGTTGGGAGCTTCTAACCTCTGGCCGACCTCCTCTGCCCCTCTGTTCCTCCACCATTAAATCCAAGCTTTTTAATTCATCCTTCCATCTATCCATTTGCTAATTTTCTTAATATGTACTATGTGGCGGGCACTGTGCTACACTCCAGAAGGTACCTCAGTGACAAGACAGATGGTGGTTCTCTCCTCGTGGGGCTTACATTCTAATGGGAGAAAAAATTTACAAACAAACCAACAAATAGTATAATTATTGTGGCAAGATGGAGATGCACATGCCATGGTTGAGAGTAATAGAAAGAACAGGAGACAGGGAAAAGGGTGAAATTGTTTTTTTAGATATCATCTTTTGGGGTTTACTTACATAAAGTCTACAAATCTTAACTGGACAGCTCAATGAATTTTCACATATGTACACACCTTGTCACCTCCATGTAGATCAAGAACAGAATATCTCCAGCCCCCCCCCACCCAACTCCTCAAGGCTCTCTGAAGTCCCCTCCAAGTCAGTACCAAGAAGAAGTTAATTTTTAAGCTGGGCCCTAAAACAGGAGATATAGCAAGGCAAAGGGGGAGGGGTGTCCTGGCAGAAAGAGCGGCAGGTGTGGAGGAAAGAGCTTGGCACACCTGTGGAACTGGCTGAAGGCCAGAGGGATGGGTGAGTGAGAAAGGAGATAGGGACCTGAGGTGCGAGGCTGGAAGGTTACACGGAACCTCACAGGTCGTGGCAAAGAGTTCATTCAGCTCAAGAAAGCAGGAGTGAGCGTGACAGTCATACAGGGATAACCTTGAATCTGCTCCACGCGTGAGGCAAGTCAATGTCACACTTAAGCCCTTCATTATTAGTAACAAATCACCTGCAGGACCGCTTCTCAATCAGTGAGGTACTTGGGTTACCCCAGCATGCCTGAGAACCACTGGGCGGACGTGAGTAGCATACAGATGAATCTCTTCCCCCGCCCCAGGGGTTTCCAGCGTACAGGGATCTGAGTGGCTGGTGCTGAGAAGCCTCCCAGGTTGATTGCTGGAGAGAACTTTCTGATGGAACCGCAGATCCCTGGCAGATTGGGTTGACCGTCTTCTAGCTGGAAAAGTGGGGCTGGGGGGCAAAGGAAAGGAAAGGAAACACTGCCTGAGGTGGTCCTGGAAGGGGTGGACCCCTCCGTAAATGAAATGGAGTTTACTTAAAATAATTCCATTCTCTTTAGGCCACAAAACATATGAGTTTGGGATGGGTCTGAGAAACCCAGGAAGGAGTTGGGGGCCCAAGCAGATTAGTGTGTGGTTGGGGTCCTGCCCAGCACCCCTGTAGGAAAGGGCCAGCTTCTGAGCTCGAGGCATTTTTGTCTATGAACAATTCTTTTGTCTTTTCCTTTCTTCTTCTTTATTTTACATTCTTAAAAAGAGTACCTTTAGCCACTTCCTCTTCCTACCTCCAGGGATTAAAGCATTTGAAGGCAGTTGACTCAACTCTGTGAAACCTCGGTAATAAATGCAGCCTGAGCAAGATGGGCAGGACCCTGAAGCTCTGTGGTTGCCACTTCTGGGCCTGACCTAAACCCATGTCCCCTTGGCAGCCTGCCAGGGAATCCCCAGGAGGGGGACAATGGGGTGAGGGGAGCCTTAGCACTCTTTGTAGGGGATCGGGCAGGTGGAGGCAGAGGCCTTGCAGGGCCAAGTTCTGGGGTCTCGTCTTCCTTGGATGTGGCCCAGGACTGCTGGAAGTGGTGAGGTGGGAGCGCTGGGTTGGTGGCAGGTGGGCAGAAGTAGGTGACACAGTTGAGAGGGGTCTCTGGTAGCCAGTTGATGGCAAGGAGGAGGGCTGGTGTGTCCCCTAACACTTCTGAGGGTGGCTGACTCCTTGGTGCCTTGAGTACTTGGAGTCCTCCAGCAGGTGGTGCAGGATGTAGGCCCAGTGGAGGAAGGTGTTCCAATGAGGTGGCCTTCCCAGACATGCTGGGGCACCAGACCCTCCTCCTAGTCTAGCTACTTACTGTGGGCCCCTGCAAATAGGGCCTATCTTTAAGCCTTCATGCTTTTTTGTCTTTTGTTAAGTTTTATTTATTTATTTTTTTATTTGTTTATTTTTGACTGCACCACGTGGCTTGCAGGATCTTAGCTCCCTGTCCAGAGATTGAACCTGGGCCCTGGCAGTGAAAGCACTGAGTCTGGCCAGGGAATTCCCTAGGGCTTCATGCTTTAGGCATTGAGGAAGACCCAGAATTCAGTGCATCTTTGTGCAATAAAATTGCCCTTGGCTCCAGGGTCTTTTCTCATAAGGGACACTCTTCAAAAGTCAGCCGTTATCAAAGAGAAACAAAGCTGAACACTGGGGGCTTCCCTGGTGGCGCAGTGGTTAAGAATCCGCCTGCCAATGCAGGGGACAAGAGTTCAAGCCCTGGCCAAGGAAGATCCTACATGCCGCAGAGCAACTAAGCCCGAGTGCCACAACTACTGAGCCTGCACTCTAGAGCCCATGAGCCACAACTACTGAAGCCTGCATGCCTAGAGCCCGTGCTCTGCAACAAGAGAAGCCACTGCAATGAGAAACCTGCGCACCACAACGAAGAGTAACCCCCGATCTCTGCAACTAGAGAAAGCCCGTGCACAGCAAGGAAGACCCAAAGCAGCCAAAATTAATTAAATAAATTTCAAAGAAAAGTTGAACACTAGTTAAAGTGGTAAGGACTGATTTTAATCAGTAATATACTATTGTAGTATATTACTGCATTGGAAGAGTCCAATGTGAATTGGGCTCACTTTGCTTTATTCAGTGGTGACTGGGTGTTTTAAAGGGAGGATGAGGGAGTGGGGATGGGGCTGACTGGGGGCTCTGTAGACTCAGGGAAAAGGGGGAGGGGACTGGTCCAGGTGAAGCCCTTATGGACTTGCTAACTGGCCTCTATCAAAATGGGGTTCCTACGTTCCCACAGCGACTGGGAAACAGGGGCACTATCTTCAGATGTTGGCTGGAACAAACAGTACATGATTTTGGCTGCCTTGAGTGTTTTCAGGCAGCCACTTTAAGGGGGGCATGGGTCACAGGGCCTTGAGCTGTTGGAAACGATGTTAATGTTTGTTCAAGTCTTTATAGGCCCAGGTTGACAGGCCTAGAAAAGAAGAGGGCTCAAACAAAAAAAAAAAAAAAAAAAGAAGAGGGCTCAGAGGAGCCTGGCTAGAGTTTGGGCAAGGAGAGGTTCTTTGTCACCGTTCGCTTCTGGAGAAAGCCTGGGAAATACGCAGTTCTGATTATTTCAGTGCAAAAGCAGCAGACCACACTGCCCTAACAGGCTGGCCCAGCCCAGCCCTTGCCGGGCCTCAGGGCACCTCCGACAAGTGAGGGGGTCAGCACATCAGGTATCTGCGGGTTCTTCCAGGGCCGCCTTCTGGATTAAGACTATGGTCGGAAAATAAATAAAGAAACAAACAAATAAATAAATAAATATTTTAAAAAGACTACGATAGGGGGAGGCAAATGGGGCACTCACCTCACGTGCAAAATTTAAAGGAGGTGCCCCCCAAATAATCAATATAAATAATATTTTAATTCAATGTCTTAATAAATCAAAATTAATACCAAAAAGTGTTTTGATGAACAGAATATCACAATTTTAAGTAAAGATGGGATCTGACGGTGCTGGCATTAGGGTGAGGTAAGGGAGGCCTGGCTGTGCAAGCTGCATCAGACCCCTTGGGAAGCCAGGTCCTGGAGGCAGAAGCTTCTTCACTCCCTGCCTGTCATCTTCACTCATTCCACTAGGGGGCGAACGTCTACCACACGAACCTCCAGTCCTGAGGCTTAGAGGCTGGAAGATCTACCCTGGTTTCTTCTCCAGGCTGTTTTCTAGATTCTGAGCCAAAGGAAAAAAGAGAGAGAGAGAAAGAGAGAGAGATTCTGATCCATGATATTATTCGACCATGACCCTCAGCTGGAGAAAAGAAAAAGAATAAGAACACAAGAACCACACATCTTTCTAGCATTTTCAGTTAAAGGGATTTCACACACATTCTAAATTACAGAGGCAGCTGGTAGAGTGCAGGAATACCGCGGTTGTCCGGGAAAACAAGAAATCTGGGTTCCAGTCCCAGCTCTGTCTTCTTCTAATTCCTTGTGTGGCTTTGGCCAAGCCATTTCACGTCAGGTGGCCTCAGTTTCCCTATCTGTGAAATGAAGGATTGAATCAGATGGTTTCAGAATCCATTTTGGTGCTAAATATTTATGCTTCTGTCTCCAAAGCAGAGCTAAGAAAAGAGCCTGAAATTCCTGAAACATAAATTAAAACAGCTGAATGAATCAGGCCAGCATGTTCTGAAGCATTGAACGTTCACATCTGGCCCTCTGCTTCCACTGAAGACAATCAGTGGTTGCTGTTATTAGGTTTCCTGAGCTGGAAGATAATAACATTATCTAACTGAACATTAGCCACATGCTGGGTGTTATGTGTATTGTCTCTTCTCAGCTTCTCCACACCCCTGTGAGCAGCTACTATGATCAACATCCCCACTTTACAGATGGGGAAAGTTGAGTTCTAGAGAGCTTGGGTCAATGCCAAAGGTCAATGCAGTAGGACTGGAACCAAGCGGGCGCATCTAGAGGCTGCACTTTCAGCTACATTGGCCATGAGCGGGCCCCTCTGTGGGCAATAGGCCCTCCCCACCAAGTGCTCTGACTTGGAAGCACTCCTGTGTGGTGGGGTTTGGGTCCCAAGTATTTCCCTCCCTCGAAGCAGGATCCTGTCTAGTCAATTACAGATTTCATCTCAACTCAGCAGACATCTCTGAAGGCCTCACTGTGGTCAGGGATGGCGCCTGTGGTCCCCAGGACAGGTGGGGAGTCAGAAGCTCGCAGGGTAGAGAAGGGTGTGGACGCAGCTGCACCTCCTCCAGCCCTTTAGTTTCCTTGATGGGACGTGGGAGTCTGGCCCTTTACAAGCTCCTCAGCCAACTCTGAAGTACAGCCAGCTTTGCCAATCCCTGGGCCAGGCCGAGGGGAAAACTAGAATAGAAAAGACTCAGCTTCTACTCTTTGATGGGGCTGGAGCCTATGTGTGTTTCTTTTTCTTCATTTTCCCCTTTCCTGGTGTCCCTTCCACAGCTGTCCTCAGGCCCAGGTCGGCGCTGGCTGTGGAGCTCTGCGGGTAAGATGGAAGTTACCCTCACAGGCCTAGCTCCTCATGCAGCAGCTGAGGCCAGGAGGAGGGTAGGTGCTTACTTATTGGCTCCTAATAACCTCTGCAAAATTCCAGGCCTCTCCCTGCTCTGGAGACAAAAGCCTAAACAGAATTTCTCAGAAAGGGCCCAAAGATGGCTCTGGGCAAGTCGCTTTTTAATTTTTATTTATTTTTATTTATTTTTCCTCTGAGGCATTTTATCTGCACGTATGTATTACATCCCTGTGACCCTGATTAAAAACAAGAAGGAAGGGACTTCCCTTGGCGGTCCAGTGGTTAAGACTCAGTGCTCTCACTGCCGTGGGCCTGGATTCATTCCCTGGTCGAGGAACTAAGATCCTGCAAGCCTCACGGCGTGGCCGAGGAAAAAAAAAAAAAAAAAAACCAAGGAAGAGTTTAGCTTCATCTCTGGTATTTATTTTCACTGATGCCCTTGTAAACTCACAACCCCAATTCATCCCCACCCCAAGTGATTTTTCAAGCTGAGGCTGACAATAACCTAAAATGGCCTCCTGGTGTGAAAAGTCTATGTTCCACATGGGGCTTTCTCATCCCATAAAGCGCATTTAATGTATGAGCTTAATTACATGGAGATCAAGGGCCTCAGAGGTGAAAGGCTAAGGAGGGCATTAAATCCTGAAACACTTCTCAGCTGCCCCACCACTTGGCAGAACTCTGTGGGCAAATCACTCTTGAAAAGCACCCCATCGGCTACTTTGAATCCCACTCCAAGCGTGGTACAACAAGAACCTGTCCGAGGAGGACCTGGACGTCTGGAAGAGCCACCTTCTATAAGGAGGGAGAGGAGAGAAGAGTGGGGGTCCCGAAGCTGCCGGCCCACCCCTGCAGGGCAGTCCTCTAGTCCAGGGCACCGACTGCTGCAAGGAGCCGCATTTGAACCGGCGGACTTTATCAAGAGGCCAAATTTGGGCCACTTATTCCATAGGTATTTATCAAACCTCAACGCAGTGAGTTAGGCACTGGGGATGCTGGGGTGAGCAAAATGCAGATATGGTCTCTGTCTTCTTGGAGCTTAGAGTCCAGCACAGGTGACGAGCATTGGACAAATGCCCAGAGAAATAAATGTAAAATATCAGCTGTGAGATGGTGCCATGAGAATGACAAGGTGAGGATTTGTCCTGGTCAGAGTGTAAAGAACTTTACTGGTAGAGTGATATGACCAAGCTGAGATCTACAGGGTAAGATAGCAGGAAGAAGAGTGGGGAAGGCATTCCAGGGGCGCAGTGATGGGAGCTTCATATGTAAAGGCCCGGTGGTGGGACCAGCAGGGCGGGTCCGGGGAATCAAAGGAGTCCCCTCCCCCAGGTCATGGTGTGAAGGGAGAAAAGACTGCAAAATAAGAACGTGAGGGGGGGCTTCCCTGGTGACGCAGTGGTTAAGAATCCGCCTGCCAATGCAGGGGACACGGGTTCGAGCCCTGGTCCGGGAAGATCCCACATGCTGCCGAGCAACTAAGCCTGCGTGCCACAACTACTGAGCCTGCGCTCTAGAGCCTGCAAGGGGGAACCCCGTGCCACAACTACTGAAGCCCGTGCGCCTAGAGCCCGTGCTCCGCAACAAGAGAAGCCACCGCAACGAGAAGCCCGCGCACTGCAACGAAGAGTAGCCCCGGCTTCCAGCAACTAGAGAAAGCCCACGTGCAGCAGCAAAGATCCAGTGCAGCCAAAAATTAAATAAATGAATAAATAAACAAATAAAAAAGAAGGTGAGGGGGCAGAGCCTTGGAGGCTGCTAAGTCAAATTCAAGACTTCTGTTGACTCTGAGAATAAAGGAAAACCACAGAATGATTTTCAGTGGGTGGGTGATGCAAGCAAATTTGGGTTTTGAGAAGATGATTCTTGCAGCCATAAGAACATTTCAACTTAACCTAAAGAGGAGCTTTCTAATGGCATGCTTGACCTTGGGAAAGTAATAACAATAAACACATTTATTGGACTCTTACTAGGAATGAACCCTTTGTGCCATGTGTTTATCATGGATTAATACCTCTGGCCTTGAGGACAACATATAAGGTAGGTGTATTACCACGATGCACTTTTTACAGAGGAGAGAATAGAGGCTCAGAATGTTGGTTGAGGTCACTTGGTGAAGTCGGAGAGCTGGAGTTCAAATCCAATTCTGTCTGAACTCAGAGGCCCCAGAGAGCTGCAAGGAACCACAGCCCTGGTCCTCAGCCTGGGTTGCACAGTGGAATCTCCTGAGTGGGCTGTAAATATTCAAATCCTCCCCCCTCAGAGATTCTGATGTAAGTAGCCCAGAGTGCAGCCTGGACTTTGGGAATTTTGTAAACAGGTGAGTCTGTTATGAGTTCCTGTGCCTCTCAGCCAGTCCTGCTGCCAGAAGCCTCCCCCTGCCCTACCCCTGCCCCCAGGGGACTGGGTTTCTGGAACTGGCAGATGGAGGCTAAGGGGCCTTGGTAACATCGCGTTGGCTCTAATGGCTGGGCAGGGAGAGGCAAGCCCTCAAGGCTACATCTCTGAGCCCTGCCAGCCCCCTCACCTCTGGCTCAGACCCAGCCTGCAAACAAGTTGACAGGAGGAAGAGAAAAGGTCAGGTGATCTCGGTGGGCACAGCCAGAGCTGCTGTTGGCTGTTGGCCCGTTACCAGAGACCGATCCACACCTTCGAGGGCACCCGGAGCATTTACAAGTAGTGGGAACATCCCTTACTTGCCCCCTTGGGGCTCCTTGGCTTCTTGGGGGTTCGGCTGCTTGGAGCAGGTTACGGATGTTTGACCTCCTCCCCTTTCCCTCTCCAGCCAGGCTGGTCTGCTGCCACTTAAACCTGCCAAGTTTATTCCCCCTTCTAGGCCTTTGTACTTGGCGGTCCCTGGGCTTAGAATGCCTTCCTCCAGCCAGTCACTCGGCAATTCTAAGCCTGGAACTCAGGTGGGGCGCAGACGGAGCTCTGAACAGACTCTGAGCTGAGAGGCTCAGAGGCAGGCGATACCCAAGGCTCCTGCGCCTCTCAGACACCTCCTGCCTGGCACGTGGGGGGACTCTCTATCTGTCCCCAGGGAGAGCAGCCCTGCCTGAACCACCATCACTTCTGCCGTCCAAAGACTCAGGTCACAAATGCTTACCTGACCCTCTCTGAGCCCGGTGGCTGCACAACCACAGGAAATTAGAAAGAGACGGGGCAGCAGCGAGTGAAGAACAATACCTCACGTCTGGGGGTTGCTTTCTGCCTTTTCCAGAGCCTTCTGGAGCTATTATCTCACTTATAGACTCAGAATCTGACAGCCTCATGGTGACCGCATATGCCCCGCCCCCATAATACACATAAGAAACTTTAAGGTCGGGGTGGGGGGATGTTGCAGAGATTTTATAGCTGGTACAAAGTCATGCAACCTAAACTACAACCCCAGACCATTTTGAGGCACCTTTGATTTTCCAGATAACTCTGCAAGACTGGCAGAACAGTACCATCAGAACATCCATCATTGGACAGATGAGGAAATAGCCGTGCGGAGATGAATAATATGCCCAGGGTCACACTGGAACTCACTGGCAAACAGAGACCAGAAATCTATGCCCTTGGCCCTTGCCAGAATGACACCACAAAGCCCTGCTCCTGAGAGGCACAGAGAGAAGACAGGTGGGGTCCAAATAATGCCAGTCAACGTGAATGGAAAAGTTGCTTTTAAGACTGTGAGTTCAGGCTTCCTTGGTAGCACAGTGGTTGAGAATCCACTTTCCAGTGCAGGGGACATGGGTTCGATCCCTGGACCGGGAAGATCCCACATGCCAAGGAGCAGCTAAGCCCATGTGCCACAACTACTGAGCCCATGTGCCACAACTACTGAAGCCCATGCGCCTAGAGCCCGTACTCTGCAACAAGAGAAGCCACCACAATGAGAAGCCCGTGAACCGCAGCAGAGTAGCCCCTGCTCGCCACAATTAGAGAAAGACCGCGTGCAGCAACAAAGAGCCAACGCGGCCAGAAACAATAAATAAATAAAATAAAATAATAAAATAAATAAATTTATTAAAAGAAAAAAAAAAGACTGTGAGTTCTCAACTCCTCAGAGCTAGAGTTTGCCGGACAAGCTCAATCCCAGCCCAGCTTTTTTCTTTGACCTCTAGGAGTCTTGGTTTTCTCATTTATTAAATGAGGATAGTAATAATCTCCTTACTTCGTAGGTAATTTCGAGGATTAAATGAGATAAAAAGCCCCCAAAATGCATGACCTGTACTTGACAGGCAACAAAGAGTAGTTGCTATTTTTACTTTAATAACTATTATTAGAATTTCCATTATAATAATAACCATTCTGGAAAACGAACCATTAAAACAGCTTCCTCCATGGATGGGGCTTCCCGAGCTCCCAGCTGGTGAAATCAATCCAGAGAGAATCTCTCCCTTCGTCTTTCCTTTTTTTTTTTCGTCGAAATACATTGGTGTACTGGAGCCAATGTACTGGCTTCTGAGGGCCTATTGTTCCATCTTCAGGAACTTTGTGGGCTGGTTGTTAAACACAGCCATTATTAAAAAATAAATTATATAGGCTGTTTGGAGTCAATTCTTCATGAGTCTCTCTCATTTCAGCTGGTCCTGTGAGTGGAAGCACTGAATATCTTTGTTCAGGACTATCTTTTCAAACTTGTTTGTATAGTGTTTCCCTCAAGATAAAAAGGGCAGTTTTCTTATTGTCCAGAGTAATAAAGATAATGTCTGCCTTTGAGCATTATAAAAGATGATAACTTAGCATTCGGATCCCTAAACGCAGAATTCCTCTCCTATATACAGCCCACTGCATGGATAAGTGCCATTTTGCATCACCATTTGAGAATTGGGGCTCAGGGAACTAGTACAAGGTAATGCTGACACTCTAGTTACTGCAGTTGCTGTAAGTAATAAAGTCCTTTGTCTCTAATCCAGGAGTCTCACGTCTTCTGCCAGCATCCATGAAACTGACAATGTAGCTTGCAAGTAGGGTAACCTCTTAGAACCTCCAAAGTTCTTGACATAAATTTAAAATTAAGTAAGTTATATTTAAAACAAAGTTGATAAATACTCAAAACGCATCATTTCCTTCCACATTTTATTATTATCTATACTTCTGAGGTCATATGCATCTCCTGTAAGTGTGGGCATATTACATAATGGTGTGCTTCTGTGAATCTCTTCCCAACTCTGTGCTCAGGGGCATCATATCAGTTGCCTGCAATCAGCTATAAAGGTTGTATTTATACCGTGGAAATTATCCCTCCCTCACCAAGAACTGGTTGTGAAACATTTACCATCACATCACCAAGTAAATCCCACAAATCCCTCCCCAGAAGTTCTCAGACCTTGATGTTTCTAAAGATTTGTTAAAATGCAGGCTCCAAATTGGACATCCATAGGTTTAAAAAAAAAACTCAATCTAATCGCACACTTTATTTTTTATTTTTTTTATTTTTAAATTTATTTATTTACTTATCTGGTTGCACTGGGTCTTAGTTCTGGCAGACGGGCTCCTTAGCTGCAGCTTGAGGGCTGCTTAGTTGAGGCATGCAGGTTCCTTAGTTGTGGCATGCATGTGGGATCTAGTTCCCTGCCCAGGGAATGAACCCAGGCCCCCTGCACTGGGAGCACAGTCTTAACCACTAGTGCCACCAGGGAAATCCCTAATCTCACACTTTATACAAAAACTAACTCCAAATTGATCATAGATTTAACCTCAAACTATTAAACTTTTAGAAAAAACATAGAAGAATATCTTTAGGATCTGACTAGGGAAAGAGTTCTTAGACTTGACACCAAACCATGACCTTAAAAGGAAAAATGTTTAAGTTGGACTTCATCAAAACTAAAAACTTTTAGTCTGTTAGGAGGATAAGAAGACAACCTACAGAGTGGGAGAAAATATTTGCAAACCACATATCTGACAAAGACTATATCTAGAATATATTTTTAAAACTTTTTAAAACTCAATATTAAAAAAGCAAGCAATCCAATCAGACCGTAGGCAAAAGACATAAAGAGACGTTTTCCTGAAGAAGACATACAGATGGCAAATAAGCAGGGAAAAAAGATGTTCAAGATCATTAACTATCAGAGAAATACAAATTAAATGCATGACATCACTGCATACATGACAAAATAGCTAAAATAAAAAAGGGTGACGGTACCAAATGCTGGCAAGGACGCGGAGAAAGTGGATCACTCTTACACTGTTGGTGGAGATGTAAAATGGTACAGCAACTCTGGAAAACGGTTTGGCGGTTTCTTTTAAAAAGAAAGCATACAACTACCACTCAGTGCAACTCAGCAATTGCACTCCTAGGCATTTATCCCAGAGAAATGAAGGCTTAAGATCTCGTGAAAACCTGTACACAATGGTTTATAACAGTTTTATTCATAGTAGCCCCAAACTGGAAATAGCCAAGATGTTCTTCAATGGGTAAACGGTTAAACAAAGGGCAGTACATCCACACTATGAAATACTACTCAGCAGTTAAAAGGGGCAAACCACTGGTACAAGCAAAAACTAAAGTGAAGAACTATAGAGAATAGTCATCCCTTTGGCCCAATAGTTCTGAAACCACACAACTCAGATTGGGACTTGAACCCAGCTAAAACCCAGACTGTGGCTTGAACCCACTGTCTTTTTTTTTTTTTTTTTTTTTTTTTTTTTTTTTTGCGGTACACGGGCCTCTCACTGTTGTGGCCTCTCCGGTTGCGGACCCACTGTCTTTTAATTGAGATCACACACCTGGTCTCAGTACTTAATGAAGCTCAGGTTCTTTACATCTAGTCACAGAAAGAATTCAGTGAGAGACAAAGGGATAGGTAAGAAGTGGATTTATTTAGAGAGATACACATTCCATAGACAGAATGCAGTCTGTCTCAAAAGGCGAGAATGGTCCTGGGAGAAACGCATGCCACAGACAGAGTGTGGGCCATCGCAGAAGGTGAGAAGCCCCTGGAATATGGTCTGGGTAATTTCATAGGCTGACAAGTGCGAGGATTATTCCAACTATTTTGGAGAAGGGGCGGAGATTTCCAGAAATTGGGCCACTGCCCACTTTTTGACCTTTTTTGGTTAGCTTTGGAACTGTCATGGTGCCTGTGAGTATGTCATTTAGCACGCTAATGTATTACAAGAAGCATATAATGAGGCTCAAGGTCTACTGGAAGTCCAATCTTCCGCCATCTTGATCCCAGTTGGTTCTAACCAGGTTATATTATAGCCTCAAGGGTTATGTCATTCTTTCAGAGGTTGTGCCCTGCCCCCTTCCCTCCTGTTTCAGTTCCAACTTAAAGAAGGGATATGCTAAATACATAAAGACTAGTTCTTACTGAGTACCTATATGTGTTAGCTCTGCTCTGGACAGTGGTGATAAAGCAGCAAACAAAATAAAGATTCCTGCCTTCGTGGAACTTATACTCTAACAGAGAGAGGCAATAAACCAGGTAAAAAGGTAAAATAGTATGTTGCATGGTCTTAACTACTATGGAGAGAAAATAAAGTAGGAGAGAGCGTAGGAGGCTTGTTAGGGGTGGGTTACGACTTCAGCGAGGTGTTCCAAAAACGGTGTCACTGGGGTTTCCCTGGTGGCGCAGTGGTTGAGAGTCCGCCTGCCGATGCAGGGGACACGGGTTCATGCCCCGGTCCGGGAGGATCCCACATGCCGCGGAGCGGCGGGGCCCGTGAGCCATGGCCGCTGAGCCTCCGTGTCCGGAGCCTGTTCTCCGCAACGGGAGAGGCCACAACAGTGAGAGGCCCGCGTACCGAATTAAAAAAAAAAAAAGGTGTCACTGCAAAGGTGGCACTTGAGTAAAGACCCTCAGATAGTGAGATGCGACTGTCTGAGGGTGCTGAGGGGGAGGGGGAGCATTTCAGGCGGAGGGAACAATAAACGCAAAGGCCTGAGATAGCCGCTCGCAGGGTGCGTGCGTACAGCCAAGGGGCCCCCGTGGCTAGAGAAACAATGGCGGGGTGATCAGGGATGGCATTAAGGGCCATTGACCCGACATGGGCTTAACATGCAGATGGAGAGCCCCTGGAGTGTCTTGAACAATGGCTTTACATAAATGATGTGCATGTAAACAGGAAATAAATGCAGGCTGCAGGTCCCCCTGCAGAGGTGTTGAACGGGTGAGCCAAATCTGACAGTGTTCTGAAATCGGATTCATAGTGATTAACAAAATAAAGGGAGGGGGGCAGGAAACAGCATCAGAGAAATCCAAGTCCTTGAACCTAGTTAGAACAAATTATAGATAAGAAGTAACCCCGCAGAGCAGGGGAGGGATGTTTTCCCTCTTCTTTTTCTGTCTTGCTCTGCCAGGTCTTTGCGCAGATAAGGTGACATGGAAATCTTAGCAGCATTCTGGGCTGGGAAGGGGGACATCGGAGGGCTGCAGCTACCCCTCCTCCGCGCCCCCCTCCACCCCAGGTCCAGACGCTCCCCTAAATGCTTTACCTACAGCATCTCATTTCCGCTGACTTAATCCTCACAACAGCCTTATGAGCTGGGGCCTCTCTGCTTCATTACATTTTAAGTCAACACCCAGAAAAAGAATTGCCTTCCGCTTTATTCTTTATCCACTTAAAGACAAACACTACCCCTTCACATGGGTTAATTTTGAGACACATTCTCAATACGAGAAATGTCAAAACGTGAACGATAGAATTGAGGCATTTTGGAGTTACCACATCCATTTCAGATAATGAAATTGGGGCTCCTGCAGTTAGAAGTGTAAAACCAGAGACTTGAACATGCAACCCTTGGTTCCAACCCCAGTTCCCTCATTTAGTAGCGGGCAACCCCATCCACCTAGGTGCTTAGCACAGAAATGTCCTCTACCACGTTCCCTCTACCACAGTGCTGACACAGAGGGTTCGTCTTAATCCTAAATTAGCAGGACCTTGGCAGATGGAGCCTCCTATCTCAGTACCCATCTGCTGAGTTTTTGCTCCATGGCCCAGCTCCTGAATTCTGCTGATATGTTTTAATCTTTAAAATATATGTGACTTTGACATTCTACTCATTAACATCTCTATTTGTGTGAACACAGAAATAGTATGTTTTTCTTAGCCAAATCTTTGAATAATATTTAAGTTTGACGGGAAATGGGCCATGGCCTTGGGTACCCAGAACACATTGATAAAGTTGATGCATTTGATTGTGTGCTTCCAATTAGTCAACCACAGCTTTCCTCTTGGCAGATATGGGTAACAGATGAAAAGGTACTTTCTGTGTCAGCATTAATGTATCACTGAAAGCAAGTCAGTGACAATTTGTAAGATGAAGCATACCCCTAAGACAAAACCACCATATCATCAGGCTGAAATCTTTGGAGGGGTAACAAATCTTTATGCATTTAAATCGAAGAATATGTCTGGATGTTGCCCATTATAAATTCTTAGAGTTAGAAAGCAATTACGACTTTTCACTCTGGTGGTAGTGAAGTCCAAAATATACTTTTTATTTATTTATACCCAAGACACATACATATTTGTTAAGTATCATCTTTATCTTGAATTTTATTGCTCTATCTTAAAAGCCATCTCTTGTTTATAGGGATTGAGATTTAATCACAAGTGCTGGGATAGAGTGTGGTGCTGCTATTAATTTTGCCAGGTCTTTTTAGGTTTAAGAGTTCTTTTAGTGTACTTACGATGAATGCTTGTGATAGTAAGAGCTCATGCTTATTGAGACTTAACAATGTGCCAAGCCCTGTAGTACGTGCTTTATATGCATTGCCTAACTTAATTCCTTCTTATCCAGCTTAGATTTCATGGTCCAATATTATAATCACTTCCTCATACAAATGGCCATAATGTCCTTCCTCTTCTCTCTCCATCATTCTTCCCTAGCAAAACCTTAATCTGGCCAAACCCAACCCTCTACCTTCTCCATCCACTCATCTGCAACTGAATGTTAAAGAGAACAAACAACTATGTCAATTGATCTCACTTTAAATTCATGTCCACAGTCTCAAATGGCACAAAATGTAGCCTGGTCATCATATCAGCTCCCCTCCCAAACCCCCAGCATTCTCAATGAAAAGTTCCTTGGGTGGGAACCAACATGGTTGGTCAAGGAGCCAAGTGATGGAGGGGAAGAGTAGTAGGAGGTGACCTCAGGGAGATGCAGGTTCCCAGATCATAAGGGCCTTTGTAGGGCATTCTAAGAACTTGGCTTTTGTGTTGAGTGAGATGGGAAACCATTGGAAGGTTTTGAACAAAGGAGTAACAAAGTCTGACTTAGATTCTAACAGCATCACTCTGGCTAGTATTTTGAGAAGAGTTTAAAGGGCAAGGACAAAATCAGGGAGACAGGAGATGATTGTCATAATCCAAGCAAGAGATGCTGGTGGCTTGGACCCAGGTGGCTGCAAGGAAGGAGGTTATAAGTGATCTGACTTTTTTGATCTGGCTATTTTGAAGGTACAGCCAACAGGGTTTGCCAGTGATCTGGATGTGATAGAAAGCGTAGGCTCAATAGAGGCACCAAGGTTTTTGCCTGAGTGACTTTAAGGCTGAAATTGTCCTTTACTGAGATGGGAAATACTGTGGGAGGGGCAGGTTCATGGGTGGGAGTGGGAGGTGAATAAAAGAAGAGTTTGTTTTTGGACATGTTAGTTGGAGATGTCTACTAGACAACTCTATTAGTTTCCTAGGGCTGCTGTAACAGATTACCACATACCTGGTGTCTTAAAACAACAGAAATTGATTCTCTCACAGTTTTGGAAGCCAGACGTCTGAGCTCTAAGTGTCAGCAGGGCCATGTTTCCTCTAAAGGCTCTAGGGAAGAATCTATTCTTTGCATCTTTTAGCTTCTGGGGGCTGATGGCAACTCCTTGACCTGTGGCTGCATTGCCCCAACCTCTGCCTCTTTGGTCTCATTCCCTCTCTCCTACAGAAGTAGGAGAGAATCAAGGGACCGTGGGGCTGGAAGCCAAGTGTCTTAGTCCATTTGGGCTGCTATAACAAAGTGTCATACATGGTCCAGGAGTTAGGAGTCTGCTCTGCCACTGCAGGGGGCATGAGTTCATCACTGGTCTGGGAGCTAAGATCCCTCATGTCACGTGGGCAAAAAAAAAAAAGTGCCATAGAGCGGGTATCTTATAAACAAGAGAAATTTATACTTCATAGTTCTGGAGGCGGGAAACTTTAGGATCAAGATGCTGGCAGATTTGGTGTCTGGTAAGAGCCCACTTCCTGGTTCATAGATAACTGTCTTCTTGCTGTGTCCTCACATGGTGGAGGAGCAACGATGCTCTCTGGGGTCTCTTCTATATGGACACTAATCCCATTCATGAGCCTCACCTCCAGATACCATACTATCAGGGATCAGGTTTCAACATATGAATTTGGGGGTGGGAGACACAACTTCAGTCTGTAGCACCAAGTGAAGATACTGTTACAGAAAGGAAGAAACGATCAATCATATCAGATGATGCAGTAGGAAAAATTAAATTAGGATCGAGTGTTGACCATTGCTTTAGTGAGATGGAGCTCAGAGGAGATTTGGAAAGAGAAGTTTGGGAGGAGAAATAGAGGAAAAACATGGTTGGGGATCATTCGAGAGACAATACACAGCTGCCACCTTGATGAACTTGGCTATTAGCTCTAGTAGCTTTCTTCTGGATTCTTTGGCATTTCCTATATATAGGAACAAATTTGAAAACAGTGGTGATGGTTGCACAACAGGGTGAAAGTAATTAATGCCACTGAATTATACACTTTAAAATGGTTGAAAGGACGGTTGAAAGGGCACATTTTACGTTATGTATTTTATCACAAAATTTTCTTAGAAAATAAAAAGAGACACCAGGTGAATAATTGGAGACAGTGAGTAGAGACCACTGTTTTGAGAAGCTCAGTTGTAAAGCAGAGAGAGGTAGCTAAGCGTGGGATTTAAAGTACTTTTTTTTTTAAGCTGGGAGAAGTTATAGCATGTTTGTATACTGCTGGGAATGATCCAGTAGAGAGATATTTCATCTGTAATAACAGGAGGGGGGGCAGCAGGAAGGTGAGGAAATATGCTGGGGCAGCTTGTGGAAGTTCCCTTCTGACAGCTTCTATTTTCTCAGTGAGGTAGAAGGAAGGTCATCAGTCAAGAGTGAGGATGGGGACAAAGTGTTGGAGGCTGAGAAAAGGTACGAAGTGGTGGCTTATGAAAGAGAGAGGGGAATGGGCTTGGGACTGGTCCTCACGGGTCGGATGGATCCCCAGACCTGCACAGCAGCATCACCTGGGCATTGTTGGAAATGCAAACGATCAGGCCCACCCCTTCTTATCAGGGATTCAGAAACCCAGGGTGTGGGGCCAGCCATCTGCTTAACAAGCCCTCCAGGTGCATCCACTGCCTGGTCTGATCTGAGAAGGTCCAGTCTACTTCAATATGATGTAATGGCTGGGTATTAGCATCCGTAGGAGGTTAGTGGACCTGAGAGGCTGGTGTAGTGGTTCTGAATGTAGATTCTGGAGCCAAGCTGCCCGGGTTCTGTTCTAATTCTTCCACTTAATTTTGTGATCTTGACCTTGCTGTTCCTCCATGCTCTCATCTTGAAAATGGGGATGATGATGATTGTACCTTATAGGATTGTTATGAGGAAAAAATGACTTATTACATGTAAAGCACTTAAAATTTGCTGTACACCTAAAACTAACACAACACTGTAAATCAATTATACCCCAATAAATTTTTTTTTTTAAAGTATGTTTGGGCTTCCCTGGTGGCGCAGTGGTTGAGAGCCCGCCTGCCAATGCAGGGGACACGGGTTCGTGCCCCAGTCCACGAAGATCCCACATGCCGCAGAGCAGCTGGTCCCGTGAGCCATGGCCGCTGAGCCTGCGCGTCCGGAGCCTGTGCTCCGCAACGGGAGAGGCCGCAACAGTGAGAGGCTCGCGTACCGCAGAAAAAAAAAAAAAAGTATGTTTTTAGGATTTTATTTATAAAACACAATGTGTTACCAATAACTCTCAGTCATATTTTAAAATATCCAACAATAAAAGCCTGGTTAAATAAATGATTTAGCAACATGAGAGAATATTATGCAGCCACTGAAATTATTATTACTTTTTTTTTTTTTTAACCTCACTGTGCGGCTTGCAGGGTCTCAGTTCCCTGACCAGGGATTGAACCCGGGCCACTGCAGTGAAAGCCCAGAATCCTAACCACTAGGACACCAGAGAACTCCCTGAAAATATTTTTGAAAGATATTTTTGAGATATCTCCTGAAAAATGCTCATGAGATAATTTGGGGCTTAGAAGCAGCAGAGTACAAAGCTGCATTCAGGTGATTACAACTCCATGATTATATCGTCATTAGGGCTCACACAGTGCCCTCTGCATACCACGCATGATATGATTTGATCTTCATATAACTCTATAAAGGAGCTACCCCTGATTATCCCCATTCTACAAATCATTCGGTTAAGTAAGTTGCCTGAGATCATCGACTAGAAGGAAGCAAGGTCAAGGCTGCAGTCTGGGCAGTCTCTCTCAGAGCCCTGATTTAAGCACTGAGCTGGCGGGAGGTAGAGAGGCCAGGGTCGGGGGAGGGCAAGACATCAAAAATGTCCTGGGTCATGGGATTAAGGTCTCAGGAAATGAGAACTACCACCTTCAGGTGCTCAGACCTAAAACCTTGGGGTCATCTTGATTCCCCTCTTTCACACTCCACATCTGTTCCATCAGCAGATCCTGTCGGCTCTGACTTCCAAATATGCTCAGTCTGGCCCCTTCTCACCTCCTCCACCGCTTCCACCTGGAGCCGCCGACCTAGTCTCTCTCTCTCTCTCTTTTTTTTTTTTACATCTTTATTCGAGTATAATTGCTTTACAATGGTGTGTTAGTTTCTGCTTTATAACAAAGTGAATGTTATACATATACATATGTTCCCATATCTCTTCCCTCTTGCATCTCCCTCCCTCCCACCCTCCCTATCCCACCCCTCTAGGTGGTCACAAAGCACCCTGATCTCCCTGTGCTATGCGGCTGCTTCCCACTAGCTATCTATTTTACGTTTGGTAGTGTATATATGTCCATGCCACTCTCTCACTTTGTCCCAGCTTACCCTTCCCCCTCCCCATATCCTCAAGTCCATTCTCTAGTAGGTCTGTGTCTTTATTCCTGTCTTACCCCTAGGTTCTTCTTGACATTTTTTTTCTTAAATTCCATATATATGTGTTAGTATACGGTGTTTGTCTTTCTCTTTCTGACTTACTTCACTCTGTATGACAGACTCTAGGTCTGTCCACCTCATTACAAATAGCTCAATTTCGTTTCTTTTTATGGCTGAGTAATATTCCATTGTATATACGTGCCACATCTTCTTTATCCATTCATCCGATGATGGACACTTAGGTTGTTTCCATCTCCTGGCTATTGTAAATAGAGCTGCAATTAACATTTTGGTACATGACTCTTTTTGAATTATGGTTTTCTCAGGGTATATGCCCCCCACCTTCCATGTGCCCAGCCCCAGATACCATCACATTGATATCACATAGTTGCCTAATGGTGGTAGAAGAGTGGGGTTGTTCAGGATCTTCAACATATTTTAATCAAGTTTTAATAGTGTTACAAGGAGAGTGATACCCGTGTAATCCAAAAATGTCAAAATAGAAGATTGCCCAGCGCCCTCCCCTAACCCCCAGCCTCAGGCCCCCCAAGCTGAGCAGCTGCTGTCCTAATTCTTGGCTCTTTGAGCCTGGGTCTCTGCACACCTGCAAGCTTTGGAAGTCCCTCATAGAAGGTGACCTCTTGGCATCCCGTGGCCTGAGGAAATCAGCAGCCGGCTGCTGGGGGTGAGGACCTCCTCAGCTTGAGGGTCCTACCGGCAGGCCCCAGCAGGCTTGTCTGGTTGCTTTTTACTGTCCAGTCTCAGTTTCCTTCCTGTTCATTGTCTGTCAGGGGAGGGGCGTCTGGCAGGCTCAGGGGCTTTTAAGTTAATGGCTGCTTTTATTTCCTCCTGGAGTCTGGGGAGCTCTTAGGCTCTTGTTCCATTGTTCCCCACAGACTCCTAGTCAGGCTGGAATGCTCCTTATCACACACCTAGTCCAGCGTTCACAAAATGGGTCTGATGCTGAGCTGAGGGTGGCCATAAGCATTAAAAAAAAAAGAAGAAGAAAAGGAAAGGAAAAAAAGCCAGTATCTTAAAAATCAGGAGATATCTTGGTTTCCTCTTTCTCTGAGAAATCTAACAAACTGGGAATAATGGACCCAAACTCTGGAGCTGGAACAATCAGGGCAGGACAGCGGGCGCCTCACTTGGGATGCGCCATGAGCTGTCTGGTTCACCACAATCCTCACCACTCCCTGTTGTCCCCTGGCGCCTCGGCTGCATGGCCCTTGAACATGCTATTAGGAGGTGCTGTTGTCTTCCTTACAGAGAAAGTACTTCTCTATCCCTGTGTCTCTTTCAGAGTGGGGAGTGGGGGTAGGGAAGTTACACAGGAGGGCTGTGAGAGCTTTCTTCCACCCAGCAAGATTCTCTCACGTTGTCTTCCTGACCCCTTGGTCCCCCTGGGTTTGTTTCCCACCCTGGGGATCTAATCCCATCCCTTCCTTTGACAGAGGAGAAACTGAGCCCTGTGGAAGGAGAGCTGCTTGCCAACTCCCCACAGTGAGTTTACACAGCACTTGTTTTAGGCTCTAAAGAGCAATGTCCTGGGACTTCCCGGGTGGTCCAGCAGTTAAGACTCTACCCTTCCACTGCAGGGGGCCCAGGTTTGATCCCTGGTCGGGGAACTAGATCCTGTGTGACGCAATGAAGAACCGGCACATGGCAACTAAGACCTGGCACAGACAAATAAATGAATTAATATTAAAAAAAAAAAAAAGCAATGTCCTAGGAAGGTTCTGGCATGTTTTGAGTGACACATATTAGAGAGCAGTTTGTACTTCCATGTACCTTTCTTCTTTTCATAGTCACAACAGTCTTTTAAGGAAACAATAGTTCCTCATTTTTACTACCAGAGAGCATAAGTGTCCAGGGTCTTACAACTTTCTGAGTCTCTTTTGAAAACTGGGGATAATGCGTTACCAAGCTGAAGTCTGAGCCAGCTGATTCCTTCAGACTCCATTAGCTCTGCGGCCCATATGTCCCTCATTTATCTATTAATGCAGGAAAACTGTATGGACCACCTCCTTTACATAAGGCACTGTCCTTGTCTTCAAGGAGCCTAAATGGTGTGAGGGTAAATTGTAATGTTGGGGAGAAGGGGAAATTTTTGCCCCAAGGATTGCCCATGGAGGGGGATGGGTGAGTTCAGATTAAGAATCAAGGTATAGAATATCTTTGGGAGGAAACATAAAGGGGTGTCTTAGTCTATTCAGGCTACTATAACAAAATACCACAGACTGGGTCATTTATAAATAAGAGAAATTTATTTCTCAGAAGTTCTGGAGGCTGGGAACACAAAGAACAAGGTGCCAGCATGGTCACATTCTAGTGACCTCCTGGTTCATAGCCAGCACCTTCCCGCTGTGTCCTCAACATGGCGGAAGGGGCCAGGGGTCCCTCCAGGGTCTCTTTTATAAGGCACCACCCTCATGACCTAATCGTCTCCCAAAGCCCCCACCTCCTAATAGCATCACCTGGGGGTGTTAGGATTTCAACATATGAATTTAGGAGATGGTAGGGACACAAACATTCAGACCATAGCAATGGGCTTCCTCTGGGGTAGAGTTCAGAGGGACCAGAGGTGGGAGATGGGCTAGCTCCATTTGCAGGGCCCAGTGCTCAACGAAAACATGGCGCTCCTTGTTCAAAAAGCAGGGAAAAGTGCTGTTAAAGTTATTAAAATATAAAGTTTTTTTCCTTTCTTCTGCCATCTCTCAACTTGTCATTGTTTTATTTGCTATTTAAGGTTCTAAGTAAAGAAAAACTGGGAATTCCCTGGCAGTCCAGTGATTAGGACTCTGTGCTTTCACTGCCAAAGCCCAAGGCGTGGGTTCAGTTCCTGGCCGGGGAACTGAGATCCCACAGACCACATGGCATGACCAAAAATTTAAAAAAAGAAAAATTTAAATATTACTGTGAGTTTTATCATTCATCTTTATATTGTGCATTGCCACTTTTCAATGCAAGAGTAAAAGTATTTAACTCATATGCAGGATCCCTGAAATCACACAATTCATATTTCACAGTTTTTACGTTCATATGTATTTAGTTTATATAATAGCAGTGGAAATGCCGCACACAACTAATGAAACTTTTAATTTCACCCCTTTTTGTTTTGGGTTTTTTTTGTTTCTGTTTTCTAATAAAAATTGTATACATTTAAGGTGTACAACATGTGTTTTGACATACATATACATAGAGAAATGATCACTACAGTTGAGCTAATTAACATATCCATCACCCCATCATTGTACATAGTTACCTGTTTTTGTTGTTGTTGTGTTTTTTGTTTTTTGGCTCCCCCACTTGTGGAATCCTTGTGGCCAGGGATGGAACCCGTGCCCGCTGCCTTGGAAGCATGGAGTCTTATCCACTGGACCACCAGGGAAGTCCCTAAAATGCAGTTTTACTATCTACAGACACTATGCCGTGCATTAGATCCCCAGAACCTACCCATCTTACAGGACTGCAACTTTGTACCCTTTGACCAACATCTTCCCGTTTTCCCCAGCTCCCCACCCCTGATAACCACTGTTCTCCTATCTGCTTCTATGAATTCAAGTCTTTTAGCTTCCACGTGTGATACCATGCAGTACTTGTCTTATTGTGTTTGGCTTATTTCGTTTAGCTTAATGCCTTGCAGGTTCATCCATGTTGTTATGCATGACAGGATTCCCTTCTTTTTTAAGGCTGAATAATATTCCATTGTGTATATATACTACAATTTCTTTATTCATTCATCCATAAATGGGCACTTAGCCATGTCTTGGCGATTGTGAATACTGTTGCAATGAGCTTCTTGAGATTTGCACATCTTATCAATACTCTCTACCGCTGGCTCACTCATGAGTCGGGAAGAGAGGAAAGGAAAAAGAATGACAGGTTGCCCCACCTTTTCCTTTCCTTCTGTGTCATGATACATGGTAGCTTAATACAAGGAAGCAACACCAGTAAGAAAGGCTGTGATAGGCTTCCTGGGTCATTCGTATTTCTCAGAATGTTATTGCCTTCTGTTATGGGTTGAATTGTGTCCTCCCCCCCAGATATGTTGAAGTCCTAATATTTTATTTGGACATAGGGTCATTCCAGATATAGTTAGTTAAGATGAGATCCTACTGGAGTGGGGTGAGCCCTTAATCCTAGATGGCTGACTACTGTCCTTATAAGAATGTTGTGAAGATAGGGGCAGACAGTGGAGTGATGCAGCCATAAGCAACGGATGGACGGCCACCACCAGAAGCTCAAAGAGGCAAGGAAGGCTTCTACCCAGAGTCTCAGGGGGAGCATAGCCCCACTGACACCTTGATTTCAGGGTTCTAGCCTCCAGAATTGTGAGAGAATAAATTTCTGTTGTTTTAAACCACCCAGTTTGTGGTATTTTGTTTACAGCAGCCTTTAGGAAATGGTCACACCTTCTTTTTGCATTCAAAGCAAGTCTAGTGCAGTGCAAGTATAGCGTCTCGTCTCAGGGTTGTCAGTTCCTCCTGCCCTCCAGGTATAGAGGTAACATGCTTACCTTCTACTTCTTTGGATTTCACTGAACTCCCAGGCCTAGGAGGTCCACTAGAATTCCATGCTCATGGGGCAGCAAGGAACAGCAGACACCTATGTCACAGATGTCATCTGCTCATATGCATGCTCCTCTGTCCTCCTGGACTTTGTTTACAAAACACAGGTTCAAAGACAAAACTCTTAAGAATTTCAAGGTGGGGACAGTAGAACATTAAAGTCAAGCACAAGGCCCTCCTGAGCTTGAGCCTGTACAACTCAACCCAGGAACTGGCCCAGCGAGAGGGAAATTTTTTTTTTTCTTATTCCTTTTGTGCCTTTTTGATCTCATACTATTTTTTTAAATGTATTTATTTATTTATTTTTGGCTGCATTGGGTCTTCACTGCTGCATGCAGGCTTTCTCTAGTTGTGGTGAGCGAGGGTTGCTCTTCGTTGTGGTGTGCGGGCTTTCATTGTGGTGGCTTCACTTGTTGGGGCACTTGGGCTCTAGGGTGCACAGGCTTCAGTATTTTTGGCATGTGGGCTCCGTAGTTGTGGCTCACAGGCTCTCGAGCGCAGGCTCAGTAGTTGTGGCGCATGGGCTTAGTTGCTGCAAGGCATGTGGGATCTTCCTGGACCAGGGCTCGAACCCGTGTCCCCTGCATTGGCAGGCAGATTCTTAAATTAACCACCGCGCCACCAGGGAAGTCCTCTCATACTATTTTTTTAATTGAAAAAAGTAGTATGGACCAGCTTTATAAATATCCTAGGTTCTGAGTTTTGTTTGCAAAATGCTGCTTTTTAAAATTCTTCCTGCTGGGGTCTCAGACCTAATCTGTAGAAATATATCTCAAGAATTTCTAATCAAGGATCATAAAGGATTTGGCCAATGTCCTTTAGACTGTGTAGAGCACAGAGCTAGAAAGAGTTTAACGGGGTTGGCTTGGTTTTTGGTTAAAGACCAAAGTGGTAAACAAGGCTTATGTCTCAAAGTTTATAACCCAGATGTCTTCCTTCTGTCCCTATAAACTGAGCCAGGCTTCATGCCTTTGGTCCTAAATGGAGCAATGCAAACCATTAAGACCCTAAGGAAATACTACTCAAAGTCTTTGCCTCAGCTTAGGACCTGTAAAGCTGAGTGGCTGAAGAATTTATGTCACTGACCATCCTGCCACCCAGGATATTCACTGCAGTGTGGTTATGGCAGCAAAAGACTGGAAACAACCTAAGTATCCAGCAAAAGAAGACTGGTTACATACATCATGATGGATCCATACTATGGGACTATGGGATAACTGTGCAGCTCTGCAGGCACTGCCATGAAACAACCAAGAGGGAACAAGAAGGTGCAGAAGGATGCATTCCATATGCTGCCATTTGTGTAAAGGGGGAAAAGGCATGGGTGTTCATGTTGGTAAGTGTGTGGATCACTTCTGGAAGGAAACACAAGGCGCTGCTTACCCTTGGGGAGGAGAACAAGGCCTAGGACCAGGATGAGAACACGTTCATTTCACCATAAATATATTTTTAATGTGAGAGCTTATACCCTATGGAAAAAAAAAAAGACAAAGGAAAGTTAAAGTGAGCAGTTTATAATATTAGATTGATTTGTCCTCTGTGGAAGATTGGAAAGGTCAGAGGAAAAAAAAATTTTTCTCATTTTATACCTGGTAAAGTTTGAGGTAGGATGGCCTTGCTCTAAATCTTTGGTTCCGAACCTGTGAGCTTCAGAGATTGGAAGTGGGAGGGTGGTAATCGGCTCACAGTAAGCACTTGATACAGTTTTACTTTTTGAGTGAATCAATGAATAAATGAATGGATACTTCTTAGCTTAGTTGGGAATGGAGTGGGTGGGAGAAGTAACTCCAGTTGTGTTGTTCCCCTGCTGTGCACCAGAGAAAGCTTCCTCTGCTGAGGGCACCAACATCATTTCTACCTGCGGACAGGACTCACTACCAAAACCATCAGTGCAACACGTTTTTATCTTTCAGAGACACTGGGAAAACGAGAGACTCCTGAGAATGATACAAAAAGGACTGCAGAATACGAATGATGTTTAGTATCTTCTTAAAATACCCTGGTACAAAAGCCCCAAAATTCTGTCTCCCTCTCACCTATCGGAACTCCAGATAACTGAGAGCTGAAGTTTAGGAAAAGAAGACTCCAGATCAGTGAATAATAAAGGTCTGTCCTCTTTTGGTGTAGCCTGAGAAAGAAATAATACTGCTATGAAAAAAACAAAACAAAACCAAAAACAAAACAACACTGTGAATTGTTATTCAATGGAAGGCCACTCTAGTAAATATATCGGTGATTACTTAAAAATAACATTCACTCTTTTTTCCTTTTTGCGAAAGTAATGCATGTTTCTTATAGAAATTTAGAAAATTCAGATATACTAGAATAAAAAGTTAATTAGAATTACCCATAATCCTACCACTCTGATTACACAGTTAATATTTTTACGGACTTTTTTTTTGTTTCTTTTGTGTTTGTGTGTGAATGTAATATACAATTGGGATCATAATCTAATCTCCTTTTTCACTTAATGTCTTGTGAACATTTTAAGTCATTATTCATTCTCTTTAAAAATGGTAAGAGCCAAATTACAGTCCCTGTTCTAATAGTTCACTATGATAAAAGAGCATTTGTTGATGAAACCCCTTGTAAAAGAGCATTTGTTGATGAAACCCCTTGTAAAGAAATCATTGTGCTCATCTGCATATTTTTTATAATAAATTTCCATAAGTGGAATAGTTGGATACAATGATACTTTTTTTTTTTTTTTTGCGGTTCGCGGGCCTCTCACTGCTGTGGCCTCTCCCATTGCCGAGGACAGGCTCCGGACGCGCAGGCTCAGCGGCCATGGCTCACGGGCCCAGCCGCTCCGCGGCATGTGGGATCCTCCCGGACCGGGGCACGAACCCGTGTCCCCTGCATCGGCAGGCGGACTCTCAACCCCTGCGCCACCAGGGAAGCCCACAATGATACATTTTTAAGGTTTTTGAGTGATATTGTCTTTCAGAAGATGGTATTAACTTATATTCCCACCAACACTATATATTTGTCAATCCTGTGTATTGTCTTCTTAAAAATTCTTGACAAAGATATACCTTGTTTCTAAAACATGTTTAATGTCTTTACTAGTATGAGCATTTAAAAAAGGATAATTGTCCATTTGAATTTCTTCTTTCTTTTTAAAAAATATTTATTTATTATTTTTGGCTGCATTGGGTCTTAGTTGAGGCACGTGGGATCTTCGTTGTGGCATGTGGGCTTCTCTCTAGTTGTGGTGCAGGGGCTGCAGAGCACGTGGGCTCTGTAGTTTGCGACACACCGGCTCTCTAGTTGAGGTGCTTGGGCTCAGTAGTTGTGGCACATAGGCTTAGTTGCCCCGTGGCACGTGGGATCTTAGTTCCCCGACCAGAGATCGAACCTGCGTCCCCTGCATTAGAAGGTGGATTCCTTACCACTGGACCACCAGGGAAGTCCCTGAATTTCTTCTATCATGCATGCCTGTTCATCCTTTTCTGCATTTCAGGTATTAGCGTTTTATAATATGTATTGATTTACAATAGGTCTATATAGTAAGATCAACCTTTACCATGTTTGTTAAAAACATTTTCTCCAATTTGTCATTTTCCCTTTTGGTGATATTTGATATCTAAGTCTCTCATATTTATTAAAGTATATATACTCATCCTGGCCTTTTGTTTCTTCCTATGCCTTAAGCTCTAGGCCTTCTCCTCTGAAATAACCTGCGTTTTCTTTTAGTTCTCTTGTGATTTTTTTTTGGGGGGGTGTTGATATTTCATTGTAGTTCTTTGGGTTTGAAAAAGTTAAATTGTATGTTGGGACCCACCAAATGGAGGCTGCCCCAGTGGCCTGGCCTACATCACAAATCTAAACTTAAATCAGTCTGCACTTATGGGAAACACCTCGCTGTCTAGAAAACCTAACTACACCAATCACAGTCCTCCAGCTCAGTTAAAGCTGGCTCACCTTACCCTAGAAAACAGGACCTCCTACCCAATCATGCCCTGTTTCCTCGTTGCCTCTTCTAATGCTCTACAAAACTCGCTTTTGCCCCAAATCCCTTGGGAAGAATGTTCCACCACTTGTGAGGCACTGCACTCTCCCAATTCATGAATTGTTTTCCCTTAAATAAAGAACATCAAACTCATTACTAAATTGTCTTAGTTTTGTCATTTGACAAGTTCTTATATTTATTTTGATGATGCTTTAAATAAATCCCTAGTTTTACTTTTTCCCCCCAAGTTAACTAATTTCCCCTGCCCAATTTATTGAAGAATTTATCCTTTTCCCCTCAAAAGTGAAATGCCACATTTCTCACACAGTTAGTTTTTAAGTATGTAGGATGTTTCTAAACTTTCAATTATTCCACTGATACTTATCCATCCATTCTTTTTTTTTTAATCCATCCATTCTTGTGTCAACACCACTGTTTGAATTATAGCTTTGCAATATGTTTTAAGATTTGGCAATATATAGATCTATACCCCATTTTTAAAATATAAAAATCTTAGCTTTTGCCATAGATATTCCTCCATTTGAGTGTTAGAAAAAGTGTCATCCCTCCCCCACCCCCATCTACCCACAATCGTTAGAATTTTATTGCGTTAATTTGAGTAAAGTTGATATTTTCACCTATTTCTATTTCTTCAAGCCTTTCTTATTATGTTTAACCTTTATAATTTCTTTATTAAGAGCCTGCACTTATTGTTTATTCTTAGATATTTTTCACTTTCACAGTTTTTTTTTTAAACTAGATCCTTTATCTACAATTTCCCCTTTCTTCTTTTGCCTTTAATATTTATTTATTTATTTTTGGCTGTGTTGGCTCTTCGTTTCTGTGCGAGGGCTTTCTCTAGTTGCGGCAAGCGGGGGCCACTCTTCATCGCGGTGCGCCGGCCTCTCACTATCGCGGCCTCTCTTGCTGCGGAGCACAGGCGCCAGACGCGCAGGCGCAGGAGGGGGGGCTCACGGGCCGAGGGGCTCCGCGGCATGTGGGATCCTCCCAGATCAAGGCTCGAACCCGTGCCCCCTGCATTGGCAGGCAGATTCTCAACGACTGCGCCACCAGGGAAGCCCCTCACAGTAGTTTTTAAAATTTATTTTTTACATTAAAACTTCTCTTTAAGCACCTATTGAAGCTTATTAAAGCTGATTTAAACATTTTTTTTCCAGGTGGGTACTTGGGTACCAGTCAGAAACCAAAGGCTCTTTAGTGGCAGCTATTTGTTGTTTGTTTTATACTCGGCATGGCGATTATCCCTTTATATGAAGTATCTTATTTAATGATACAGTATCTCCAGCAGGTTGGTGCAATTTTTATTCCCAATTTACACATGAGGGTTCCAAGCTTACAGAGTCTGAGGAACATGGCAAAAGTCACCCAGTTGCTAGCTGGATTTGAAACAGATCTGTGAACGTCCAGAAGAATCACAAAAACCAATCAATCTTCTGTGCCATCAGAGGAGCTAATTAAAGGGCGTGCCTTTCCGAAAACAATCAACTCAATTAAAAAGACAATGCCTTCCATCCAGCGGGCCCTCCAAAAAGACTGGTTTTCTCCCAATGTAAGGCGTACAATTTATACCTTGCAGGAGCACAAAAAAAAAATCCGTTGATTTACTGAGCCTCCTTTAGAATCAGGGACTCGTGAATAATCAAGAGCGGATTTTCTGGCGATTTCGTGGGAACTGTCCGTTTGGAAATCCACCTCCCCATTGCAGGGCCGGTTAAAAAAAAAAAAGAAATAACCAGGTGGAACCGACGAAAGGTTGGCTAGAACAGCGCACGCGGGAGAACTTTCTGGGGGCATTCTGCCCGCGCCTTTCACGAGTGGCGCGCGCAGGTGGCGCCGCCGTCCCGGCGCCGCGGTCCCAGCGCTGCCCGCGTGAGTCCGCGGGGTGCCCAGGAGGCCACCCGGCGCCCACGCGAAGGTGAGAGGAAGCTTTCCACAGAGGCGGGGGAGGAGGGCTGACAGGAAACGCAGCCAGCTGGCGGTGGCGGGGGCTAGCCGGGCTACGGAGGCGGCAGTCAAGAGCGTGGAGCGCCCAGCGCTAGGGCCCATCCGCGTGCAGGCACCCCAGGGCACAGCCAGCTCGGCCCTGGGCCGGGGGGGCCTGGCGCCCGCAGCCCCCCACGCCCGGAGAGGGATGCGTGAGTTTCGCCCCGGCTGGAGGGCAGGATGTGGGAGCAGGACAAAGGCTGGGCGGCGGGGGAGGAGTTGGGGACGGCGAGCCGGTGGCCGCTGCCTGAGCCCTGGCCTCTGGAGAGCTAGCGAAGTCGGCAACTTTCTCTGCAACTTTTGCAAAAGGGAAGATAAAAATTCTGCAAGTTGTTGCACAGCTCCAGGTCGCCTCAGGTCCCGCGAATAGAGGGGAGGGGGCACTGCAACCTTCCCGGGATGGGAGGCGACCGCCAGCTCCGCTGAGCGGGACAGGAGGGGGCGCCCGGCAGAGACCCCGGCCGAGGACGAGAGAGGATGGGATGCCGGGGGGCGCGCTACGGCCGCTGAAGTTGCCCGTGTCCACACAGGGTGCGCCCTGAGAGCCCGCTAGCCTCGCGTCGCGGCGCTGTAGACTCGATGATGGATGAGCCGTGGTGGGAAGGGCGTGTCGCCTCGGACGTCCACTGCACCCTGCGCGAGAAGGTCAGTCCGTCCCCGCCCTTGTCACTCGCAGGTCTGGGTATTTAAAGTCCCTTTCGCTCTCGACTCCGTATCCTCAGGTCGCCCTGCGTGGGAACTAGGAACTCCCGGTGCTTTTCTTTCCTCCTGCTCTTAGCCTCCTCCTGGGACAGTCGTGAGGTGAGAAAGGAGACTGGAGAGCTTAAATTGGTTTTTCTGCTTAGGAGCCCAGAGTTCTCAGACAACTAAACTGTACCCCTTAAGGTGGTATTTCCCATAGTACTGTCACCCGAGATTATTTTAAAGGGTGCATGAATGAACTTAAAAAAAATAATCATCGTGTATTTACTTTAACGTGCAATTTAAAAACGTATATATCGAGCAAGTTCTGCATAGGCTAACTGATGATGATTTTCCATATATTGTAACGATGTAGTTCCTTTTAAAATAAATGTAAGTAAAAGTAGTGACTTTACATAAAGAATAATTAGGTAAATGATAGTATAATGCATACGTAGTTAATGCCCCCACCCCAAATATATCTAGGATGGGACTGAATAAGATTTAAGAAACACTAAAGTAGAGGCTACACAGCACTATTTACAGTAGCCAGGACATGGAAGCAACCTAATCGACAGATGAATGGATAAAGATGTGGCACATATATACAATGGAATATTACTCAGCCATAAAAAGAAACGAAATTGAGTTATTTGTAGTGAGGTGGATGGACCTAGAGTCTGTCATACAGAGTGAAGTAAGTCAGAAAGAGAAAAACAAATACCGTATGCTAACACGTATATATGGAATCTAAAAAAAAAAAAAGAAAAAATGGTTCTGATGAACCTAGGGGCAGGACAGGAATAAAGACGCAGACATAGAGAATGGGCTTGAGGACATGGTAGGGAGGGGGAAGCTGGGGCGAGGTGATAGTAGCATCGACATATATACACTGGTATATATACATATATACCAGATGTAAAATAGATAGCTATGTGGCTAGTGGGAAGCAGCCACATAGCACAGGGAGATCAGCTCGGTGCTTTGTGACCACCCAGAGGGGTGGGACAGGGAGGGTGGGACGGAGGGAGACGCAAGAGGGAAGAGATATGGGGATATATGTGTATGTAGAGCTGATTCACTTTGTTACACAGCAGAAACTAACACACCACTGTAAAGCAATTATACTCCGATAAAGATGTTAAAAAATAATAATAAAATAAATAAATAAATAAAGGAGAGGCTACAAAACTAAGAGAATATGGGGAGACAACAAACACTCCCCTGCCAGTTTGCCGTTGGTGGCAGAAGGTGGAGGCACCTGAAATGTGATCTCTGCTTTCCCCTCACCTCAAAGGGAGAAGTGCTGATGGGCTCCTGGAAGGTGGAAGAGTCCAGGTGGGTTAGAGATGTGGCCTGTGTGTCTTGTCTCCTGCCCCTGGGCTGAGACTGGGAAGGGTGGTTTGGGGAACAGGTGTGAAATAAAGGTGTGTATTGGTTTCCTAGGGCTGCTGGGACAAAGTACCATAAACCTGGGGACTTACACAATAAAAATAGGCTCTCTTACAGTTCTGGAGGCTAGAAGTCCAAAATCAAGGTGTTGGCAAGGCCATGCTACTCCTTGGCATTCCTTGGCTCGTGAGGCATCACTCCCATCTCTGTCTCTGTTGTCACATGGTGTTCTATCTGTATCTATTTTCTCTCCTTATAAGGACACCTGTCATTGGAATAGGGGCTACTTTAATCCAGTGTGACCTCATCTTAATTTAACTAATTAATCTGAAAAGACCCTATTTCCAAATAAGACCATTTTTAGGTTCTGGGTAGACATGAATTCTGGGGGGACACCATTCAACCCAGTACAGGGAGGGAGAGGTCTTCTTAGTGGATTAACTGGCTCCCTACACAAACAGGTCTCATATCCAGTGCATTTGCACCCGATGTCTATGGAGTTCTGCTTAAAAAGTCACCAGCTTTTCAGGGTTTTTTCCTCATCAGGGGGTAGCTGTCTTCTAGTAAAATTATTTTTTCTTTTTTCCTGTACCTAGTCTGTCTCCATCTTGCATTGCTTGTCTGGGCTGTGGCTTTCCTCTGCTCCCCTTGGTCTTCCTCCCAGAACAGAATGGCCCAAGGTGCAAGCATATTTTAGGCATCTGGAGAAGAAATCCAGGTCTTGGTGTTTCAATTAAAAAGCTGGGGCAGTGGGATGGTGGACCAGGCAGTAAGGTCTTGGTCCTTTTCTGGAGGTGGTGGCTAAATAAATTAGTGAGGTCTGCCGTGGAAATTGGGCTTCCTTGTTCATTGTAGGCTCAAGTGGTTGTTAGTTCTGCTCATAGCTTAGGAGGAATGGCTTTGACCTCATTGGTCCTTTCTTGCAGGAAGGATTTCTGAGAGCAGTATAAACTCAACCAGCTCAACTACCTGAGAATCCTCAACCTTTTGTATATAAGCAAGATTGTTCTAATCTCTCTTCCAGCCACTCAGAGGAGCAGGGCAGGCAGTTCCCCATTAATTGTGCCTCACCCATGCCATAATGACATATTGGTTCACTGTTGGGCTGCCTACCTTGAAGGAGGACGGGTTTGTCCAGGTTTTTCAGGTTAGAGATAGAAAACTCACTCGGGTTGATACTCGGGGTCACCTGTGACTTGAAGCTGGTCTTATTAGGGTAAATCCTGGGTTTCTTTTTTTTTTTTAATTGAAGTATATTTGATTTACAATGTTGTGTTAGTTTCTGGTGTACAGGAAAGTGATTCAGTTATACATACATATACATATTCTTTTTCATATTCTTTTCTGTTATGGTTTGTTACAAGATATTGAATATAGTTGCTTGTGCTATACTACAGGACCTTGTTGTTTATCTACGCTATAGGTAATAGTTTGCATCTGCTAATTCCAAACTCCTAATTTATCCTTTCCTCACCCTCTTCCCCCTTTGGTAACCATAAGTTTGTTCTCTGTGTCTGTGAGTCTGTTTCTGTTTTGTAAATAAGTTCATTTGTATCATATTTTAGATTCCACATATAAGTGATATATGGTATTTGCCTTTCTCTTTCTAACTTACTTCTTTTAGTATTATAATCTCTATGTTCATCCATGTTGCTGTAAATGACATTATTTCATTCTTTTTTATGGCCAAGTAGTATTCCATTGTATATATATATCACATCTTCTTCATCCATTCATCTGTTGATGGACATTTAGGTTGCTTCCTTGTCTTGGCTATTGTAAACAGTGCTGCTGTGAACATAGGGGTGCCTGTGTCTTTTCTGTTCATTTCTTTTTTTTAAATTAATTAATATTTTATTTTTGGCTGCGTTGGGTCTTTGTGGCTGCGCACGGGCTTTCTCTGGTTGCTGCAAGCGGGGCTACTCTTCGTTGCTGTGCACAGGCTTCTCGTGGTGGTGGCTTCTCTTGTTGAGGAGCACGGGCTCTAGGTGCACTGGCTTCAGCAGTTGTGGCTCGCGGGCTCTAGAGCGCAGGCTCAGTAGTTGTGGCGCATGGGCTTAGTTGCTCCACGGCATCTGGGATCTTCCCGGACCTGGGATCAAACCCGTGGCCCTTGCATTGGCAGGCAGATTCTTAACGACTGAGCCACCAGGGAAGTACTGCATGTATCTTTTCAAATTAGAATTTTCTCTGGATATATGCCCAGGAGTGAGATTGCTTGATCATGTGGCAACTCTAGTTTAAGTTTTTTGAGGAACCTCCATACTGTTTTCCATAGTGGCTGTACCAATTTATATTCCCACCAACAATGTAGGAGGGTTCCCTTTTCTCCACACTGGTTTTCCTTGCTTATAATGTCATACTCTTTGTTTGTTGAATGCTGCCAGATGAATACAAAGTGTGTTTCCATCTAGGCTGTTGAATTGTCATCATAGAACCAGGAGCAGTTATCCTCACTTGACTGGTACAGGAAGCAAGCCTGGGATGACAGAGATGGTGGGAGCCCCCCTCTTTGTCAGATATGAGATTCCAGTATAGTGTTATACTACAGTATATAAAATGTGACACTGGGGAAACAAACCTTGGTGTTGAATGCAAGCTACTAATGGCAGTGAAACCTTGAGGTGCTTATTTAGCCTCTCTAAACCTCTTTAAACCTGGCCCCATTGTTCATTCTTCCCACAACAGGCAGAACTTAGATTGTGTCACTTCTCTGCTTAAAGACCTCTACCGTCATCCCATTGCAGTTATAATTTCCAGTCCTTATCACCACCTCTGTTACCTGACACAGTCCAGCCCTGGCCTGCTCTCCTGCCTTGTCTCCTACCCCATACCATTCTGACCTCCTTTCTCTTCCTTGAATAAGTCAAGCTCCTTCATGCCTCAGGGCCTTTGCATAAGCTGTTGTTCCCTCTATCTGGAGTCTCCTTTTCTCTATAACTGTTCCTCTGTGTCCCTCAATCGAATCATCCTGTTTTGTTTTCTATATAGCGTTTAACGAGTATCTGGGATTATTTTCTGTTTGCTTATTATCTTTTCCCCCACACAAGAATGTACATTCCACAAGAACAAGCCTGTGTTTGTCGTGTTCAGTGCGGGGCCGCAGTGTCCAGAACAGAGCCCCCCTCTGCAGAAGGATGAGATGAGTGAATCTTCTTTAATTTCCTCTTCTGTAAACTGGGGGAAATGTTTTCTAGGAATGTTAGGATTCAGTGAGAGAACCTGAGAGCCGTGTGAGGCACGTGGTGGCTACTTGACAGGTGCTTTGCTTTTCTATGCTTTTCCACTTAACGACCACTCCGGGGGAGGCCGACAGCCCCTTTTGTGACATGCGTGGTTAGGGTAAGGCTTGGAGTTTGTGACCACCCTCTCTGAGGGGTTCGCAAGTGTGACAGGGTCTTCATAAGAAAGGTAGCAGTGGACCTTTGGATGGTGTTGGGGCTGAGGCTGGGAAGGGCAGCGGTGGGCCATAAGTCATGTGCCTGCCGAGGGGTAGGACACAGGAACTAGACCCCATCCGCAAGATCTTCTACCCAGCCCCAGGAAGGCTTTCTGACTAGTGAATGGGAGGGTGGAACCTCTTCCCGCCCAAATTGCTATGGAGAGATGGCTCCCTTTCCTCTCTGTGCAGGCCCCCTTTATCCGGTGCTCAACCTTAAAGTACTACTATTTATTTATTTTATTGAATGCTTCCACTGCAGGGGGTGTGGGTTCACTCCCTGGTCAGGGAACTAGCATCCGGGATGCCACGTGGTGGTCAAAAAAAAAAAAAAGATACTGAATATAATTCCCTGTGCTCTACAGTAGGTCCTTGTTTATCTATTTTATATGTAGTAGTGTGTATATGTTAATCCCAAACTCCTAATTTATCCCTTCCCACCCACGTTTTCCCTTTGGTAACCGTAAGTTTGTTTTCTACGTCTATGAGTCTGTTTCTGCTTCCTAAATAAATTAACTTGTATCATATTTTAGATTCCGCATATAAGTGATATCATATGGTATTTGTCTTTCTTTCTGTCTTACTTTACTTAGGATGATAATCTCTAGGTCCATCCATGTTGCTGCAAATGGCATTATTTCATTCTTTTTAATGGCTGAGTAATATTCCATTGTATATATATGTACCACATCTTCTTTATCCATTCCTCTGTTGATGGACATTTACGTTGCTTCCATGTCTTGGCTATTGTAAATAGAGCTGCTGTGACCTTTGGGGTGCATATACCCTTTTGGACCATGTTTTTCTCCAGATATATGCCCAGGAGTGGGATTGCTGGATCATATGGCGACTCTATTTTTCATTTTTTAAGGAACCTCCATACTGCATACTGTTTTCCGTAGTGGCTGTACCAACTTACATTCCCACCAACAGTGTAGGAGGATTCCCTTTTATCCATACTCTCTCCAGTATTTATTATTTGTAGACTTTTTAATGGCGGCCGTTCTGACCAGTATGAGGTAATACCTCATTGTAGTTTTGATTTGCATTTCTCTAATAATTAGCAATGTTGAGCATCTTTTCATGTGCCTGTTGGCCATCTGTATGTCTTCTTTGGAGAAATGTCTGTTTAGGTCTTCTGGCCAATTTTTGATTGGGTTGTTTGTTTTTTTGTTATTGAGTTGTATGAACTGTTTATATATTTTGGAAATTAAGACCTTGTAGGTCACATTGTTTTCAAATATTAAATTACTCCTTTGATCATCCTACCTGGCCTTACTGCTTCTGCTGGAGCAGAGCTAGAGCCCTCCTCCTTTGACTACTTTTCTGCTGGGGCTGGGGGTGCCAGTCAGTACAGGGGAGTCAGGATTCTTCCTCATCACACCTGTGCCCTTGAACTTCTTCACTGAACATGGGGGGAGAAGCAGATCATCCCCACCATGCTGGTGGTGACAATGAGGCTGTTGGTGTTTTTCTGGTAACCAGCTGTATGCCCCAAGGAGTGTTCAGATTAGACTGACAGCCACTTTTTTTTTTTTTTTTTTTTGCCAAAAGATGCATCCACCCAAGTTTAAAATTAGCAGGTTCTGGGTACACATGATGAAATTAGGTCATGGGATGGCTGTCAGCTTGAGGGCCAACTTCCTGGTCCTTCAAGCCTCTCTCCCTTACCCCATGTGTCCTGGCCCCAACCACATGCTTCTTTCGTTGTCCTTGTCACCTGTGTTGTAACTTGTCCTACTCACTAGATTGTGAGCCCCTCGCAGGCAGGAGATGTGTGTGATATCTTGGGATTCCCAGACCAGTGTGATGAGGTGTGGAGGGAGGGCAAGGGGTGTCCATCCCTTCACCTGCTGCAGACACAGCCACTGGGGGAGCACAGAATGGAAGGACGAGGCTCAGGTGTACTTGCAGGGGCACGGTGAACGGCGGTGCAGGAATGCTTCCCAGGGACCCTCCGTTGGGTCTTGGGCATGTCCCAGGAGGTGGTATTTGTCTTTTTGAAGAAAGTAAAATTCCCCCCGACAATCCCACCCCTTGGAAGTAATTTGTTGACATTTTGGTGTAGGTTCTTCTGTTCCTTTGTGTGCCTGTCATCACAATACATTTTTATTTTGGAGTTTTTTTTAGTAAAAATGGAAAATATCTTTTCTCAGAACACTTTGTTGATTTTGTAGTATGTCATGCTCACATTTCCATATCATTCTTCTCCACCCAACTCCTGATTATTGGACTTTAGCAAAAAATTAGAAACGATTGTGTTTATTTAGAATAGACAATATGAGAACATGGCAAAAAGGAAAAACACCCAGGTTATATGAAAGGGTGGATGGTGAAGAGGCTCTAGTTTTCCTCCCTGAAAGGTACCACTGATCCCAGTTTCTCATGAATCCTTCCAGAGTTGTTCTCTGCATGAACAAACCAAGTGTGTGTGTTCTAACACAAGTGGTAGTAGCATTTACACACTTCCCTGTACCATTTGATGTTTTTAAATGTGTACAGTTTAATAATTTAAATATTTTTTATGAAACGACCAAACAGAGGCTCCATGACGAGAAGGGATTTTTTTTTGGTCTTTTCTGCTCATTGTAACAATAAAGGTATAGTGTAGATACTCAATATATTTGTGTTGAATGAATGAACAAAATATTTCTTTTTGGTAATTTTTTGTCCAAATATATACATTTTATATAAATGTTATCATAGTATATTATAGTTTCATAACAATTTTTTTCTTAACTGCATATACTAAGTAACTTTGTATGTAATTAACTATTCTTCTCCGGTATCATGCATAATGTTTTATTGTATGGATATACCATGATTTAACTCGTTTCTTTGTTAGATACTTAGATGGAGCTGCGTTTTCATTTTTTTAAATTGAAGTTAATTTATATACAATACAGTGTACAGATCTTAAGTGCATATGCAGTTTCGAGTATACAGTGAGTTTTGACAAATGTATATACTCATGTAACTACCACCATAGTCAAGATACAGAACATTGCCATCAACTTAGAAAGTTCCCAGGTACCTTTTCTCAGTCACTCACCCCATGATGCTCCCAGCCCTAGGCAATCACTGATCTGTTTTTTTGTCTGTGTGGATTAGTTTGTGTTTTCCAGAGTGTCATATAAATGGAGTTACATGTATGTGCTCTTTTCTGTCTGCCTTTTTTAACTTAGAGATGCACTTTTGAGATTCACTTTTTTTTTTTTTTGCGGTACGCGGGCCTCTCACTGTTGTGGCCTCTCCCGTTGCGGAGCACAGGCTCCGGATGCGCAGGCTCAGCGGCCATGGCTCACGGGCCCAGCCGCTCCGCGGCGTGTGGGATCTTCCCGGACCGGGGCACGAACCCGTGTCCCCTGCATCGGCAGGCGGACTCTCAACCACTGCGCCACCAGGGAAGCCCCTGAGATTCACTTTTGAGAACATTTTTGAGATTCACCTATGTTGTATCAGGAGTTTATTTCTTTTTTATTGCTGAGTAATATTCCACAGTATGTGTATTACACAATTTGTTCATTCATCTCCCTCTTGATGGTCTTTTGTGTCATTTCTCCTGTACCATTTGATTTTACACAGCACTGCAGTGGTGATCGTATTCTTCTGTCTGCGAGTGTGCTCATGAGAATAAATGCCTAAAATGGAATTGCTGGTCTTGGGGTGTGATTTTAAGAACTTTGAGTTTCACCAGTTAATAAATTATCAAAACTTGCACCAGCCTGCACTTGCACCAGTGGTGTGGGAGGGTGTCAGCTTCCCAGTAACTTCGCTAACCCTGGATATTAGCCTTTAAAAAAAAAAGAAAAGTCCATGCCGGGCTTCCCTCGTGGCTCAGAGGTTAAGAATCCACCTGCCAGTGCAGGGGACACAGGTTCAAGCCCTGGTCCGGGAAGATCCCACATGCTGCAGAGCAACTAAGCTCGTGCACCACAACTACTGAGCCTGCGCTCTAGAGCCCGCGAGCCACAACTACTGAAGCCCGTGCGCCTAGAGCCCATGCTCTGCAACAAGAGAAGCCACCTCAGTGAGAAGCCCACACACTGCAACGGAGAGCAGCCCCCGCTCACTGAACTAGAGAAAGCCAACACGCAGCAACAAAGACCCAAGGCAGCCAAAAATAAATAAATAAAATAAACATAAAAAAAAAAAATTCCATGCCGTTTCAGTAGGTCAAAATGGTGTCCCTTGGCTATGTTTAAAAGAATCAGGAACCCAGAATGGGAAAAGCGCTAACGGATGGAAAGGAAGGGGTAGAGAACTCTGAATACTTTCCAGGATCTGGGGAGGCCCATATGCAGCAGGGCACCAGCCTGAGACCTGTGTCAGGCTGGGTGAGGGCTGCTGACCTTCGGCCCTGGCCAGAAAACTCCCCAGGCTCCCTCTGAGCCCCATTGTTGCAGTGTGTGCTTCCCTCTACCCCCAAGTGGCAGTTACTTGGAAACTTGAATCTTGAGGCGGAATTTGAATTGTCCTGCGGCACTGGCTCCCTTGCAAGGTCACTGGAGCAGATGGTACCAGGGCCTGGGCCTTCTTTGTGGTAGGGACATCTCCCCTGGTAGCACCAGCTACTTACTTAGTCCAAAAACGGTCATCCATTGACTTGCGTGGGTGGGTTGGGATGACAAGGAGTGAGGTGGATCCTAAGAACAGAGAAAAGCATCAGGAATTGGATGGATTCAGTTATTGTAAGGAAAACTTGGAGAAAACCTAAATGCCCATCAGAGGGGAATTGGTTTCACTGTGGTTCATGCATACACTAAACTAGGTGGAGTTATCAAATATGATGAGGTAGATAACTTTCTGCTTAATAACAATTAATTTCCTGATCCTTGTAAAAAAAAAATGCAAGTAACTCAGTACTGCTGACTCTTTGGAGTGCACCACTGTGTTTTCCTTTTTATTATAGAAATTTAAAAGGATACACAAAAGTAGAAAGAAAAGTGGAATGAATCCCCATGTACCCTCTACCCAGCTTCAGTACCTGTTTCATCTTCCCCAGACAGCATGTCATTTCACCCATAAATATCTACTAAGCAATAAAAGCCTCTTTTTTTGACATAACAACTATGCCATTATTACAAAACTCACCGTCATTCATTAATAATCTGTTGCTCAGTCCATAATTCAGTTCTCACAGCTGTCTCAGAAATGGCATTTATAGTTGGCATTGTTCAGAATCACAATCCAGATAAGATCCATGCATTATATTTTTTTAACTGAATGTAAGTTTCTTTAAATTCTATAGTGCTTTATTAATTTTCAAAAGTTTCACATACATGATTTCATATAATCCTGTAATAACCCTTTTTTTAAATCCCCTGCTTCTATATTGTCCCACCCCCTTTCCCTCTCCCCACTGATAACCACTAGTTTGTTCTCTATATCTGTAAGTCTGCTTTTTTGTTATATTCACTAGTCTGTTGTATTTTTTAGGTTCCACATATGATATCATACAGTATTTGTCTTTCTTTGTCTGACTTATTTCACTTATCATAATGCCCTCCAAGTCCAGCCATGTTGCTGCAAATGGCAAAATTTCATTCTTTTTTATGGCTGAGTAGTATTCCGTTGTATATATATACCACATCTTCTTTATCTGTTCATCTGTTGAAGGACACTTAGGTTGCTCCCATACCTTGGCAATTGTAAATAACGCTGCTATGAACATGGAGGTACCTGTATCTTTTTGAATTAGTGTTTCTGTTTTTTGGGTTTTGTTTTTCCACATATATACCCAGGAGTGGAATTGCTGGGTCATATGGTAGTTCTGGTTTTAGTTTTTTGGGAAATCTCTTACTGTTCTCCACAGTGGCTGCACCGATTTGCATTCCCACAAACAGTGTAGGTGGGTTCTCTTTTCTCCACATTCTTGCCAACATTTGTTACTTGTGCTCTTTTGATGATGGCCATTCTACAGGTGTGAGGTGATAATCTATTTCGTTGTGGTTTTCATTTACATTTCCCTGATAATTAGTGATGTTGAGTGTCTTTTCATGTGCCTGTTGGCCATCTTCATTTCCTCTTTGGAAAAATGTCTGTTCAGTTCTTCTGCCCATTTTTTAATTGGACTGTTTGTTTCTTTGATGTTGAGTTGTATGAGCTGTTTATATATGTTGGATATTAACCCCTTATCAGTCATATCATTTGCAAATATCTTCTATTCAGTAGGTTTTTAAAAAAAATTACTTTTTAGTCTTTTATTCTGTAATGGTTTCCCTGTCTCCCAGCTCCTTAAAATTGTTTTTTTCATGCCATTGGGTTTTGGAGAAACCAGGTCATTTGTCCTGAGGACACCCCCTGTTCTTAATTTGGCCTGTGACTTCCTCATGGTATCCTTAACTTGCGTTCACTGTTAACAGTTTGGCTTGTATACTTCCCTACTCTGTGGGACTAGAATATGCTGCAATCTCCTTGTTCTCTAGTTGGCCGTCAAACATCACTTCCTCAGAGGAACCTTCTCCCACTCGCACACAAGGTCAGTCTACACCCCAGTGACGTTCTCAGACTACGTTCGATTATGCCTTCAGCACCGGGCATGACTTGTAATTGTACATTTCTTAGTGGGATTGTTCCATTTGGATTTGGCTCCGTCTCTGGACGGCAGGTGCGTGAGAGCAGGCTGGGGCCGTGTTTCCCCAGTTCTGAGCAGAGTAGCCACAAGCCCTTTGGTGTGTGCTCATCACGGATGCCTGGTCTGGGGTCTGTGCCCACACACACATCGCCTTCCTGGACCTCACTGTCTGGTGGGGTAGGTTACTGGCTGCCAGTTACTGGCTGTTACTGGTAGTTACTGGCTGCCAGTAACTCCATCTACTGGGAGAGAAACAGCCTCCAAGGGCTTCAGCACTTGGCCAAGGCCCCCATTAAGTGGGGGAGCTGGGACCTTAAGACCTCGCGGTCTGCTGTCTGGAGTCTGACTTTGAAAAAGCAGAGGAGTCGCACGCAGCCTTGAAGGCAGCGATGTGTAACAGGGACTTCCCCTCAGTGGGGGTTCCACCCCCGGGCGAGTGGTACAGAGCTGTTGGCTCTGAATGGAAATCTCTTGTTGGTCTTTTCTTTTGTGTTAACTTTCTGTTTTGAAGTATTATCAAACTTAGCAGAGTTGCCAGCACAGTACACAGTTGTAAACACTTTAACACATTTGCCTTATCATCCCCTTTTTCTGTCAGGTGGTTTTTTTCCCCTCTTGGACCAAGATGCAGACATAATACTCCATTATCCCTTAATATTTCAGGGTTTATCTTGCATGGTTACTTTTAAGATGGGCCATAAAGCACTTTCTGGGGGAACTTGAGTCAAACCCCTAGCGACACCTTCCCAGGTAGGAATCCTCCCTGGAAGGCTGGTTCAGGTGAAGGGGATTCAGCATTTGGATCAGGAGGGAGGAAGCCGGGTGGCCACAGGTGGCCTGGCCGTGAATCTGGGAAGGCAGAGTTCTGGCTCATTTCCTTGGACCATCCCCGTGGCTTATTGGCAGACGGCTTCTTCATTAGGCAGTCATTTACTGAACCCCGTGTATGACCTGCAGACCCTAAGAGGCTCTCCCAGGAGATACCACAGCCCCAAGCCCCACTCCGGTCCTGGGGGTTGGGAGTGGGGGGGGTGTTCTTAGCACAGCTGAGGCTAATCATCTCAAACCACTTCTGGCCATTCTATTTGTTAATGGTCGTAAAAGCCAGTGAAATGTAGCAATGCTGTTCCCCGTTAATGGGTGCTTGTTGTGTGCTTGATGTATGTTCCCTCCTGTTATCTAAATCCTCTGGCAACCCCCTCTAGTAAGTACTAAATTATCCTCATTTTATCCCCACTTTCCAGATGAGCCTGCTAAAGTACAGAGAGTTAAATAACTTACCCAAGGTCATACAGCAGGTAGATGGCAGAGCCAAGATTTGAACCCAGTCAACCTGGCTCCAAAGCACACACTCTATTTTTTTTTTTTTTTTTTTTGGGAACGCGGGGC